>NC_141691.1:1773220142-1773807642 GCF_964263255.1 Lissotriton vulgaris
CAATGCAATGCCTGAATACGCCCACTGGGGCGGGTCCTCAAACAAAACAATAATATGGTTTCCTGATACTGCCACTGCCTCCGTGTCTCAGTCTGCACCAGTGATCAAGGGCTCACCGCCCGAAACGCGTTTGGTGAATCGAGGGGAATGAGCCAATGCAGCAGCTTTGCCACCGCCGGGGATGCGAGTGCGGTAACTCCTCACTGAGTGACCTTTCCTATGGGGGCAACCTTTCTTCTTTGATGTTATGCGGCCGGCCCGGTCGCGGAGAGGTCCCGCCGCTAATCATAGCGGATCCTGGCGTTCAAACACAGCACCTTGTGGAAGTGAGGAGGCCTCATCTTCGGAGGATATTGGTGCCAAAGGAACTGCTTTAAGCCCATTTTCATACTTGCAACGGGGGCAGCGACGCCCACTTGGGTGTACTTTGGACAAACCTGGGGTCTTTTACAAGCATACAGACTGCATCTACCACAATGCAATGCCTGAATACGCCCACTGGGGCGGGTCCTCAAACAAAACAATAATATGGTTTCCTGATACTGCCACTGCCTCCGTGTCTCAGTCTGCACCAGTGATCAAGGGCTCACCGCCCGAAACGCGTTTGGTGAATCGAGGGGATTGAGCCAATGCAGCAGCTTTGCCACCGCCGGGGATGCGAGTGCGGTAACTCCTCACTGAGTGACCTTTCCTATGGGGGCAACCTTTCTTCTTTGATGTTATGCGGCCGGCCCGGTCGCGGAGAGGTCCCGCCGCTAATCATAGCGGATCCTGGTGTTCAAACACAGCACCTTGTGGAAGTGAGGAGGCCTCATCTTCGGAGGATATTGGTGCCAAAGGAACTGCTTTAAGCCCATTTTCATACTTGCAACGGGGGCAGCGACGCCCACTTGGGTGTACTTTGGACAAACCTGGGGTCTTTTACAAGCATACAGACTGCATCTACCACAATGCAATGCCTGAATACGCCCACTGGGGCGGGTCCTCAAACAAAACAATAATATGGTTTCCTGATACTGCCACTGCCTCCGTGTCTCAGTCTGCACCAGTGATCAAGGGCTCACCGCCCGAAACGCGTTTGGTGAATCGAGGTGAATGAGCCAATGCAGCAGCTTTGCCACCGCCGGGGATGCGAGTGCGGTAACTCCTCACTGAGTGACCTTTCCTATGGGGGCAACCTTTCTTCTTTGATTTATATATATATATATATATATATATATATATATATATATATATATATATATATATATATGTATATATATATATATATATATATATATATATATATATATATATATATATATATATATATATATATTTTCTCCAGTCCCGACCCAAACAATAGCAATCAGGCGCTGACTCCGTGGGGTCAAGTTCAGAAACAAGTATTTTATTTTTCTCAGTGCATTAGGATTGACGCGTTTCGACGGTCAAAGCCGCCTTGCTCACAACACAGAGCAAACAATGAGTCATTGCTTTTAAACATGTCAACATTTGATTGGGTCTCAAGATGGTTTCCCCGTAGTCATGGTTACCAGTTGCAAACTCACTGGAAAGTTACAGCGTTTTATGTAGTGTAACTGCTCTTACTTAATAAAAGCAGCATAAGGGTTAAACCACATATAATTCATGTCATGTAAATATATATATATATATATATATATATATATATATATATATATATATATATATATATATATATATATGTTTTATTTTCATGGTAATACAATTCAATATAAAAAATATTTAATGTAAAATAAATAATGTTATTAATGATGTTACAATATATATATATTTTATCTAAAGACAAACACACATATATTTCTGTTTGTGTGCATATATTACCGTATATTTATATATGGGATTAAATATTAGTAGATTTTATTTAATTTACATTATATTAACTTTATATAATAATATATTTAACATTTACTGCATTAAACGCTATTTACATTAAAAAATCAGTATATTTTTAGACAATATTAGTGTCAATGATATTTTTCTCCAATATTTGTGTACCTACCGTTATAAGCATAGGGACCCAATAGATTGGTAAATTATATTTTTGACACAATATTGTTTAGCTCGATATTGTGACAGTGATCCGTTTATATCACCAGTCGGTCATCATACTCTCCTGTGAAATATGCCTAGCAGCTCTTCTCACATTTATAGTGTGACACTGTAACATGTATACAAGATTTGCATTTTCCTTTAACTTTCAGCTTGATAGATATTTGCCTTATCTGCTTCAGCGTTGAACGTCTTGTCGCTACCCCATCGCAAAGAACTAATGCCTTACTGAGCAGAGACTATCGCTGCCAACTGAGGAACTTTAAATCTGTCACCTTACAGATAGGAAAACGCTCCAATGCCTCCTTCCGGGGTAGAAAACGAGTTATAGGTGTGATTATATCACGGTTTCATAGTTGTATCTGCCGACTTCAATGCCTGGGTCTAGAGATCTGTTGAGTTGTTGTAACAGTGTGCTTGCTGTGTCATATCTTCAATCCGTTTAAAGCGCCCTGATACCCCATTTGGGGTTGGGATGAGCTATAACTAAATAAGGCAATACAAATACAATTCTCTATTTTAAACAGATGGCTAAAATGTTCTGAATATTAAATGATACTCATGACAGCTATTGCCTACCAGAATCTACTTCTAAGTACAAGATGTACTTTGCCACTGCTGGAGTGCTTTGAAGTTACTGTTAATTTTGTTAGGAAGTTTTGTTCATTTCTAATGCAAGAGGCATTACAAACGTAAATGGCCTCGAAGTGCAGATGGCAGATTATGCCTTTGCTAGCAAATTTATTTATTAAAAAAGCAGACACTTGTGCA
This sequence comes from Lissotriton vulgaris, assembly GCF_964263255.1. NCBI lineage: Eukaryota > Metazoa > Chordata > Amphibia > Caudata > Salamandridae > Lissotriton > Lissotriton vulgaris. The sequence goes on from NC_141691.1 coordinate 1,773,222,987, forward strand.
GCATGAAAAGTGCCGCATCAAGCATCCTTTGAAGGACACTGCATTCCAAACTCACACTGCTTCGCATCCTGCTGCTTGCCATCCCGCTTATACCCATTTCAAGCACATGCAGCACTTTACAATGCAAAGTGACGCGAGCAGAGGAGGCCACCCATAAAAGACATTACGTGTTGATGATGATGGTTCAAGAGCTCTGGGATGGTGTGGACGTCTGTATGTTGGATTCAGCCAGATTCTCCCTTCCAGAGGTGGTGTCCTAGTAACGCAGAATCCGAAGAATAAGACATCATGGTGGTTGGTCCTGCATCTATCCAAAGGCAATATCTTCGTGCCCTAGAGGTATTGCTGGGAATGAAAAGGGGCTCCTACCTTAAGGACGTGACAGTTGTCGGGGTGTTTTATCCGGACTGCTTTCTTCTTTGTATTTTGGTCCTTGTAGTTGTGTCTTTCCGTGTTAATCGGGGTCTATAGGTACCAGAATGCCCAGCAAGAGCAGGCTGGGCACTCTTTCTTCCACCCCGCAGCTCACTACTGCACCCAAAAGCTCACTTCTGCACTTTGAATCTCCTGTTCCATGTATCTCCCTCTTGTTCCCTCGATCGCCCCCTGCAGCATGCCCCCTTCCTCGCATCCTCATTAAAACTTAACACCAGGTGCCCCCTCCTTACCCTGGAGACACCTGCAGCGCACTGAGCAGAGTGTGGCTTCCCTTTGCACCATGCAAGCAGTGGCATAACGAAACATGAGGGGCCCCTGGACTTCATGGAAGTGGTCCCCCCCCGCACAATCAGGTGACAGTGCTATAGGGGGCACCCTGGAGCTCGCCCCCCCCCCCCGCAACACTGCGAGGGCTGCTTAAGCTAATGTTACGCCACTGGATGCAGGTACCTCCTACATTATATGACTTTGTGGATCCCTGCGCACACTGTCACTCCTGTACTCTGCAAATAATGCCTGCATCCGCCTGCCACCTCCTGCTCTGTAAGCACCTTGCCTCTCTGCGCCTGCTCCATGAAGCTCCTGCATTTCCCTCTTGCGCCCTCAGTACCCTGCAGCTTGCTCGTGCATCCCAAGACTCCATTCTGCCCCCCGAGAACTCTGCGGTTTCATTGTGGTTCTCAGCAACCTGCATTGCCCACAACCCAATGTGCTGCTCCACTTTCTGTGGGAGTGACTGGTAGAGATGAAAGGGAGGTTATGGGGAGTGTGGTGGCAAGTGAGATATGCATAGCTGCAGCTCATTTTGCCATCTCTATGGGCTGAGAATTATTTCCACTCCCTTATTTCGTGTTGTCTCTTTCTTTTGAAGATGGAGACGGGTAAAGGGAACATTAGTCCATTTGCACACATACACATTTTTCATACAGCACTGTACAGCAACCAAAGTTACTGCAGTGCGTTGCAGCGCCAATTCAACTGATATATGGAGCAGTATCTCTCTTCCATGCCCTGGCGCACTTTAGGCTGCCTTGTGCAATGCACACTCTTACACCAGAGTCCCAGGGTGTGTCTGATGTCCAGCATAGGCTTGGTACTGGAACGGGCTCCTTCATTACAAAATACTATGTGTAATGTTGTCTTTCTTTAATATGCTCCTTTTCCTTTAAGGTTCTTGCTTCCCTGCTCGGGGACGTTTCATAGAACAGGAATGTTGTACTGTTCTTAGAATATCTATTCTACTGTATTCTGTGTCAGTTATGTTCTTATGCTGTTGGTGGATGAGGCGATTAAATTAGACTGGAGAACTACACTTCGTTTCAGCTTTACTTATTTAGGAAAACACCACATTATTATTGGCGACGATCGATCTTACCTCGATGCCTCAACACCCAGCCTTCGTTGATTTGACTTTCCTCCCCAGCGGCAGCTTTATTTGAGAAGGAAGCGTTGTCTTCCCAGCGGCAGACTACGTGACCCAAGAAGACGTCTCTTCATCTTATGGTCCGGTGAGGAGTACGGAGGGAGGAAAAAAGGGAATTTAAAAAAAAGAAGGGAAAAAACGCTGTCCGCGTTAACTTTTAAACGCTGTCCGCGTTAACTTGCTCGCGCTCTCTCTGCCCACGTGAAGGTGCGCGATCGTGCATGGAATGCGTTCCAACAAACGTCACCATGCGTTTCAATGACGCATTGCGCACATGTGCGTTTCATTGACGAAAGACGCAAGGAATCTTCCGCGTCCTCTGCATTTCACGGACAAGCTGAGGAAAGGAACGTGCATTGTCCTGAACGTTCTGTTGAACAATCTATTCAAAGGAATAATGTCTCGTTTCTAAAGACAGAGAGAAGCATTATTAAAACGTTCCATACCAAGTCAAGGAAAAGAACAGGCATTATTTAAACGTTCTATATTAACTCAAGAGGGAAAAAGCATTATTTACAATTCAAAAAAAAAAGAACATTGTTCATTGAAGCATATGTAAAAAAAAAATAGGACTAATATTGAATTTAAGCAAAATTACTTAGCAAGGAAGAATCTTTAATTTAGAGAAATGAAAATTAAAAAAAAAAGGGAAAACAGTTCATTAGGATTCAAAATACAAGTTATTTTTTTTTTAATATTAAAAAAAAAGGAGAAGAGAGCGGAAAATGCAAAATGTAACCCAGCCTGCGTTTTTTTTAATAAGTCCTGGTGAACCAAACGTAAAATGGCAGAAATGGAAGAAAATTTTTGCAAATTATGCAAGGGTTTGTGGCACAAACTTAAGTGCAGAAAGAAAACACTCATTGTTATTACACTGCTTAGGAGGAGAAGGGCAAGATGTACTAGAGCATCTACCAGAGCTCACTGCAGCGGAACAGAGGAACTTAAATGAGTATGAAATAGCAATAGAACAGCTAGATCGTCATTACCTCCCAAGGTTGAGCACAATAATGGAAAGATACCATTTTGGACTGAGAGGTCAAAAAAGAGATGAGTCTGTGGAAGACTATGTATCTGCTCTAAGAAAATTAGCTTCGTCATGTAAATTTGGTCAAACGTTGGAGGAAAGAATAAGAGATCAGTTCGTATTGAAATGTGCTCATGACAGTATTCGTAAGGAACTTTGGCTGAAGGATGAACCACCTTTAGAAGAAGTACTAGTAATAGCCAAACAAGTAGAGCACATGACGAAATGTGTAGATGAATTAAAAGGAGAAAAAGAGAAGTTGGTTGAGCCTGAGAAGAAAACTGAATCCAAGGTTAAAGAAGTTGTTTGTCAGGTCAGAAAAGAAGATAAGGTGGACAGTCCAAAAAATGACAATGGGTCGAATAGATTTAACTCAAATTTTAATATGTCTAACAAGTTTTCTTGTTTCAGATGTGGAAATACTGGTCATTTAGCGAATGCTCCAAATTGTCCTGCTTTGAAATCTATTTGTAATGACTGTGGGAGAAGAGGTCATTTTTCAAAATGTTGTAGGACAAAAGGTAACAAAAGGGATAATACTGTTAAGAGATGGTCTCAGCCACACGTGAAAACAGTGACCTTCCAGATTAGTAGTGGTCCATTAGAGCATCCCACTCATTTAGTTAAGGTGGATGATGCTATGATTGAGTTCAAATTTGATTCCTGTTCTCAAATCACAATGATTGATGAAAACCTACTTCATAAAACTTTTGGTAAAGATGTAAAGTTATTTAAAAGTGATATTTTACCATTAGGCTATGGCAGTAAACCGATAAAGATTTTAGGATATTTTATGGCCACGATGGAATTGGGATGTAGAATCATTCCAGGGAAGATTTATGTCACCAATTTTGGAGATGCATTAATTAGCTGGAGAGATCAACGTGATCTAGGGGTTACGCTTGATCCAAATGCATCACCCCAAGTACAAATACTAGAAGTTGAAAATCTGTCTGATATGTTTGCAGGAAAATTTCCATCTGTATTTAAAGATGAGTTAGGTTGTCTAAAAGGCTACAAGCATTGTATAAAACTGAAAAAACATGCAATTCCAATAGTTGCAAAGGTAAGAAGAATTCCTCTTGCAGAACAAGAGAAAGTTCAAAAGGAAATTGAAAAGTTATTTGCAAACAATATAATTGAACCTGTCGAAGCAACGGAATGGTTGGCGCCCATTGTGATAGCAAAGAAGCCAACTGGCGAAATTCGTTTATGCATAGACTTAAGGGCCTTAAATAAGGAGGTTGTGGTAGACAGATTTCCTTTACCGAATATAGACGAGATTGTAGGTACGTTGGAAGGTGCAAGGTACTTTACAACCCTAGACCTTGCATCTGCCTATCACCAGGTAGAATTAGATATCTCTTGTCAAGATTTAACTGCCTTTATAACGCCCATGGGTACTTTTAAATTCAAAAGGATGCCTTTTGGATTAATATCAGCTGCCTCTGTTTTTCAAAGAATCATGACTCATATACTTAAAGGGCTCAAAGGTGTAAAATGTTATCAAGATGATCTTTTGATATTTGGGTCCGACATGAAGGAACACAATGAGCGCGTGTGTGATGTACTAAAAAGGTTGTCTGACTCTGGCTTGTCTCTGAAGAAGGAGAAATGCAAATTTGGTTTAAAGGAGGTCAATTATCTTGGTCACTGTATCAAGAGTGAAGGGGTTTTTCCAAAATCAGACTTAGTTGCTTCTATTGACAACATGGCTGAGCCAGTTAGCAGAGATGAATTATTGTCTTTTCTCGGAATGGTAGAATTTTATGGAAAGTTCATTCTACATTTTGCTGATAAGACAAAAAATATGAGAAGGCTCACTGCTAAGAGTGTTACGTTTGACTGGTCGGACGAGTGTAAAAAAGAATTTGAGGGAATAAAAGAGGAATTAAAGAAGGCTCCATGTTTACAAGCATTTGTCCCTGGTTTACCTACATTTGTTTTCACTGATGCAAGTGATAAGGGATTAGGAGCAGTTCTAGTTCAGAATAAACTAGGTCATGATTCCCTGATTGCCTGTGCATCCAGATGTCTTCGTGGTCAGGAATTAAATTATTCCGTTATTGAAAAGGAATCTTTAGCTATATTTTGGGCACTTAAGAAATTTAAGAATTTGGTTTGGGGCACGAAATTCATAGTCAAATCAGATCACAAACCATTAAAAGAGGTTTTCTGTAAAAAGGGTTTAGACTCCATCTCTTCTAGGATTAGGAGGTGGATAATATCTTTACAGGAGTTTGACTTCGAAGTACAATATTTACCTGGTGTGTCGAACAAAGCTGCAGATTGTTTCTCAAGGTTGGTGAAGGGGGACAATTCATGTTCTGATGAAGAGTATATTGAAGAAGATGACTTCCCCAATGTTTGTGAGGTTACAGAGGGTGTAGTAGGAAAAGATGAGTGGAAAGATGAATTGGTAAAAGATGAAGGATTGACTATAGTATTAACCTTGTTGAAGGAAAACAAACGTCTAGACAAACCATGGTCTCTAGTCTCCCAGGAGTTGTCCATTTCTGATGGCATGTTGACTCGTGGTTTAAGGCTGGTCCCTCCTTCTTCATTGAGGAAAAGATTGTTATTACATGCACACTCTGGTCATTTGGGTATAGTAAAAACCAAGGAGATGATACGTACTCAATTTTGGTGGCCAGGTATGGATTTAGAAATAGAACGTATGGTGAGAGATTGCGTTGAGTGTTGCGCAAGTGACAAAATACTAAAAGTCAGGCAAATGCCAATGGTCTGTAGAGATCTACCGAATCATCCTTGGGATGAAATAGCGATAGACATTTTGGGTCCCCTCACGGGAGTTTCTGACACACCTTATCTGATCGTATTAATTGATTTATATTCACGGTGGATAGAGGTTTGTGCTGTTAATGACATAAGCTCAAATTCTATTATCAAATTTTTATCTGATGTATAGCATCTTATCAGACAACGGTCCACAGTTTTGCTCAACCACTTTGGATTCTTACCTTAGCAAATGTGGCATAATACATAAACGTTCATCCTTATACCATCCAGAAACAAATGGTGCTGTTGAGAGGGTCAACCGCACGTTGAAGGAATGTATCCAATTAGCAAGAGCTAGCGGTTTAAACTGGAAGGTGGCATTGAAGGAAAGAATTGATGCTTATCGTTGTTCCCCTCATTTGACCACTGGGAAATCCCCATTCGAATTGTTCAGGGGTAGAGTTCCTAATACCATGTGGTGTCCAGGATGGATGAATTTAAAAAAGGGGTTTGTTGACAATCGTGTTGGTGCTTGGAGAGAGAGAGAGATAGAAAAGCAAACTTGTAGGAAAACCTACTTTGATAAGGTCAAATGTGTTAAGTTTCATGATGTCAAAGTAGGTGACCTGGTAAAAATAAAAGCACCTGTAGGGAGAAGGTCTTGGTCTAAATACACAAATGTCAGACCTGTCATTAAAGTTTTTGATAATGCAATCAAAACACAGGATGGGAGGATTTGGAACAAAAGTCGAGTAGTGGTTGTAGGGTCTAATGACACATCTCAGTCTATCTGTGACTCTGACTCCAATCTCCACGGGGCAAATATTCCCTCTCCGTCCTGTTCCAATCTTCCTCCTAATAATCGTGGGAAGAGTCAGAGATTACGTAGTGCACCTATGTATATGAAAGATTATGTATAGACAACATTCTGTTTTTTCTTCATTTGTTTATTCCTTCATTTTTTCTATGACTCTATTTACTGCATGTCATATCTTGTTGTAAAGAAGGGAGATGTGTAATGTTGTCTTTCTTTAATATGCTCCTTTTCCTTTAAGGTTCTTGCTTCCCTGCTCGGGGACGTTTCATAGAACAGGAATGTTGTACTGTTCTTAGAATATCTATTCTACTGTATTCTGTGTCAGTTATGTTCTTATGCTGTTGGTGGATGAGGCGATTAAATTAGACTGGAGAACTACACTTCGTTTCAGCTTTACTTATTTAGGAAAACACCACACTATGCTTAGACAGTTTACAGCGTTTCCAAGTTTGTAAGTGTTCTGCACACTACAGAACACACGCAAAGTTAGAATAGTTTGGTGAAAACAAAGCATTTCGCCAACATTACACCGGCCTTAACTCCTTAACCGCTGCGCAAATTCCGCCGCGGTGCGGGAGTTCTACTGAGTGGGCGGGCCGTGTCGGACAATGGACAGACGGAATACCCAGGTAGTGCTCGCGACCACCGTTGGCCGACACGCGCACGCAAGGGGTTAAGGAGGATGCATTTTTGGCCCAATACCATGTCTACATGTTTAGTAAATAAGGCTTTGCATCATAAAGCACAGGTGGTTGCATAGGAATGCCCATGTCCCATCCATGGTGCTCACCCTTGAAGATAAGTAGTGTAAAGTAGCTCATTGCTTGTTGACCACCGGAAAGTAAATCGCTGTTGACCACGTTGAGCTGGTTTACTTCACTTTTGCTATGCAAACCCAGCTCAAAGTGTTAATACATTTGGGCCAAGGTTCCTATTGGGTGCTTCTTTCTCTTGGGGTATGGGAGGTGCCATGTTACTTTCTTTGCTGTTTGCGGCTTTTTCAAGGACACTTGCATCACCCGTGACTGCCTGTTCGGTTGAGGTGGAGGGAAAAGTTACCTGGATGTGAGTATTTCAAACCCCTTGAGTGGGGACAAGTAGGCTGGGGCTTATTGTGTAGGTGTTGTGTGTGCCTGCTCAATAAACGTAGCCCTGCTGGTGCCCATGCTGTCCCTTTTCTGTTTGTAAGGGAAGCTTACACTGCTGACCCTCGTGAGGTTTGTGTGCCAGCACCCTTGTGTGTGTGCACGGGAAGTTTGCATGGCTTGTGTCCACGTGACAGATGTTCTCTGTTTCCTACTGAAGTTTGGGAAAACCTGTTTATCATCATGATTGCCAATCCCAATGTTTGTTGTCATAGTTGTTGGACACTGCTTTAAATGGGCAGGTGCTGTCTGGTACTTAGTACCTGCATTTCTTTAATTTGAAAGGGAGAATTCCTGCACTTTTCAACACTGCTATATTACATTTAATGGTGAGAGCACTAGCAATTCTCAGGAGCGAACAGATACTCTGAATAGTGAGTAGCTGCACTGTACTTCTATTTCTAGGACATTTACATTCACTATAATCCGCCTCTCCGGAAGCAATACTTACAGATAAAATGCATTTATGAACACCTGTTAACAGTCTTTTTTTTTTCAGGTACACTTCTGGTTTCCCGTCCTGAAAACAAAAGAACTAACGGAGAGTACAAAAGAGGCAATTCCGGACCATATTGCTGTTTGAAGCCATCGACCCTTTGTACACCTGAAGGTGCTTGGCATTCATTTCCGAAATCTGGAACCTGGCTACAACACGTCCAAATCAAATCAAACTTTATTGTACAGTTAATAAAAACCATTACAAAAATATAAAATACCCGAATTTAAAAGCAGAAGATGAACATTAGACTGCAGATAAACGCGTGATAAGTCATAAAATTTATAAAAATTAATCTCATGCTTAAAAAATTGCCGTGTCAGGGACAGGAAGAACGTTCATGTTTAATGTATGGATTCATGATGGAGATTGGGACTTTACCAAGGTTGCTCTTTTTTTCTCGAAATTAGTTATGAATTGGACTGCTCTGCAAATTAGTTGACGGTCCACAGAACACAGTATTTGTATAATAACGGACCGACAGGTACGTACTCCAATTTCATACAACACGTAGTAATTGCTGTATTCTTTTCCTCGTGCCACCAGCTTACATTTGAGACTATGCTTCATAACGATCTGAACACTGCTTTGCTTACAGCAATTCTGTGTGGTTACAGTGACTGAGAGCGCCCTGAAACTGCCATAAGGGGGAATGCTGGAACTTTATAAACCACCCAAACAAACAAGTTGCTAGTTGCAAACTTGGGTTTTGTTGCAGAGAGGTTCAGTTCCTTATCTCGTTCTAGCTGATTGCTGGTCTTAACACTGTAAAGTATTCTCTTAATCTATGGTATCTGGAAACGGATCCCATTTGCAGATCTCATTAAAGCATTTCACAGACTGCGGTGAGAGAAGAGATAACACTTAAAGTGGCTTCTTAATCAATAAGTGCATTTACCTGCCAGACCTGGCTTATCGTATTGATAACATGAGGCAGTACAAGTCATAATTGATCATACATTAGGCGACCACTTCCAATCAAAATGAACATTAGTTTCTTTACTTTTTCTATTCTTTGAAAAGACACCCACCCATGCTTCAGAGTATTACTGCAGAAGTACTGCTTTTGAGACCCTCTCTCATTTACTCAACATAAAGGGAAATCTTTGAGTTCATTATGGTTTCGGGTGTGAAGAGCAGGCATGGTAATGGGTACACGAGGGTATTAAATCCTATCAAATTCTGTGGATAAGAGTGGGTAAGGTGTGAAGACTCATGGGATGCGGCAGCACAGATGGGGAAGACAAACTATAGTGCTAACCAAGATATTACCTTTGTGGCAATGTCCCTGTGATCATGGATGAAACATGTTACCTATAAACACACCACCATGTTATGTTATGTTATGTTAAAACTATTCGCTATAGATCATAACTCACCAGGGGGGCATCTCGGGCTGATGCAGATCAGGAAACGTACCAGATGGTTTAGAATAAATAGGCTTAGTGTTGTTTCCTAAATTTAGAAAAGTTGGGGGTGGAACGCAAGGGCAAAGGAAGTTTGTTCCAGTTTGTTCCATTACGTAAGGCAACAGATCTTGAAGTAGGAGCGCTTCTTCACTGGCAGCCAGTGTAGTTCCCTCAGCAGGGGTGCTGAGGAAGTGCCAGCAGGGCGATTCCTGAGCAGCTCTCACTATGCACAACACCATATAGGGGTAGTTGTATACTGACACGTGGACATCTGGTAGCAAATAAACAACTAAAATAATCTAACAGCAGTGCACAGGCCCACAAATACTAAGAGCCTTATTTATGAAGGCCTTGTCACACGATATGGCTGCTGTTGCATCTCTTTTCATGATGCAGATGCGGTGTAAACAATGCACCACATTGGGCCATATTTACAATGTGCCGTATCTAAGCACATGCGTCACTTCATGAATGCCTGCGCTACATTATACTTACATCAGGTGTGGTGTATGCAGGGAGGGCGTTCCCATGTAAAAATGGTTGTAGAATTGTCACAGTGTAATCTATGAGATTTCACTGCAAAACGTCTAGGATGCCAGTGCGTCAAAACATTACGCATGTCTCATGGCAGGTGGAAGGGTGACGCAGTGCCATGGCCACAGGCCTACCCCATGCATTGCTGGAGTTGTGTCATGCTTGCGACTCAATTCCAGCAATGCATGACTTTTGCATTGACAGATACGTCAGGATTCCTGATTTATCTGTAATTCCTTGTGACATGGAGCACTGTACATTAAATACGTTGCATCCATCGTGTTGCAAGGAGGGTGCAGTGAAAACTGTTGCATCACTGTTTTATTGCAGCGATGTGACAGTTTTCATAAATGAGGCCCTATAAGTTTTCAAGAACATTGTCATCACCCTCCTTTCCCCAGCCAACGAAGGCTGAACCAACCATGGAGTGAACCTAACAGTAATTGTACCACAGAGTGGTATTCACAGGATTTTGCTTGTGGCCTTTATTGACACTACTCATGATGCAGACAAACATCACAAATGTGGCATTGAGAGTGGTCTTCACATACAGATCCACTGTTCTTATATTTGGACACTCCCGTAAAAACGCTGTAATGCAAGACTTTATTTTTTTTGTGTGCTGATATTAAAGCAGTTTCGTATGCAATTGTTGCTGTCATGTTGTTTCACATAAACGGACCACAAACACATGAATTGGTGGACATTTTATGAATCAACAATTATGGGGCATATTCTCAAGGATTTATCGCCAAGTTAACAGCACCTTATCGCAGCCAAAGTGGCAATACATCTTTTACCCCATTCACAAGCTGCTGTTAACAGCCCATATCAGCAGTTTACCTGTGATAGCAGCCGCTAAAAACGTCTCCACAGATGACCCATGCAACTTTCTCTAATGAGAGGCAGAGTAGGCGTTCCGACCCCAAAAGCCGCGACAACACCACTCCGCAACATTCTCAACGACCAGCCAGACTAGCCAGATCAGAGATAAGAACCCAAAACAGATGATAAGGTGCGTTAGCAGCGGGAAACTGACACCTGCTCTGACCTGGTGTAAAGTCGGACAACAGCCAATGCCACAAAAGGGACCCCAGTCTAGAGCCACACCTTAAGGGCAACAGACATGCCACATCAACTACATGAAACACGAACCAAATAACTAGCCTGATGTCGCACAATCACATTTGGTAACATGCATGTGTCGTCACAAAAATGAGCATCACACATTCACCTTCAAATTAACAATCAAAAATGTATTCAAATAAACACAGAACAGAAATGAAGATACATAGCAGCTCTCCTTGGGACAATCTATAAGTCACAGCCTGCAAGACAAAAATCCAGATGAGAAGGTGTGACTTGCGCTCATCAAAGAAAGGAGAGAGAGCGAAGGAGAGGAAGAGACACCGAGAGAGAGAAAGAGAGGGAGAGAGAGAGAAAGATGGACAGAGATGAGGAGAGAGAGAAAGACGGAGAGAGAGGGGGCGAGAGAGAAAGATGGACAGAGAGGGGGAGAGAGAGAAAGATGGAGAGAGAGGGGGAGAGACACACAGAAACAGAAGTGAAGGGCAGGGAGAGAGAGTGCCAACACTGCGCACCCGGCCTCACTGCTCACCTGCTGGCACCGGTGTGTCTCCAACCATGTGCCGGTATGCACTGCAGTTCACCAGGTCCCACATCTGAAACAGATCTGTCATCTGAAACAGACTCCAGATACATGAATGGCAAAGTACATCAAATTGCACACAACATTATCACTTGTCTGCCCCTGAGCACCAAGGCAGATGCACCCCAGCCCCTCCTGCCACCCAGCGGTGCATGCCCGCCCCTGCGCACCCAGGCCTCACTGCTCACCTTCTGCCATTGGAGTATCTCTATGAAGGCCCACCACGTGCCGGTGCAAGCCCCAAGCCCTGGCCCCGCGGACATGGCACCCTCCAAATTATGCAGGCCCGCTCCTCAGGTCACTAGGTCTCACATTTGATTCAGGGTCTTGATTTTCATGGCAGAGGACATACCTTGTTGTGAACATATCTAGGACCCTAATTAAATATTCCCGATTCATGCCCTTATGTGGTTATAACAAATCATATCCTTTTAAAGGCATAAGAATCATATCCATATTTAGTCATAGCCAATGTAGTCCAAATACGGCAAGGCTACTTCCCTAGACTCCTAGAAAGTACAACGCTTTCTTTAAACAAACCAAGCCTCCAGCCGCCTGGGAATTCCCCCTGCTTCTGTTTTGATTTGTCCTAGAACTCCTGAGAGTCCTGAAAGAACTGCCAGTTCTTAGTGACATCTTATGTCCAACCTTACGTCAAACTCAGCACCTTCCCGGTATAAATATACTAGCATTTGCCTTTAGCAGCACACGGTGTTTGGAGCAGAGCAGCTATCTACTTACCCAAAGCCCAGCTGGTGTGAGTGCCGAAGGAAGCGACCCTCCCATTTGACGCACTGAGAGAGACGCTGTCTTTTCTCCTGCCGAGAAAACCAGCTCCAGTGTTTCCAGTCACCCTTGCGGGTTGCTGGGAGATCGAGTCCTGAGAAAGAGATACAAGACCTCGTTCATTCTAAAACCAAAGTACGGAGCTGATTAGATCCTTAGAGAATTCTTGATTCAGATTCTTGGCAAAACTAACTTAACTTTAAATGCAGCTCACTTACTCCTTCCCACGTACTAGGCTTAGGTTAGGTACACCGGGGTAGGCGTAATTTAGAAGTACCAGTTGAGTATGTTTAGTCAACTTTTATCATTATATGTATTGTATATATTTTATCAGTTTTAAGTATCATATGGCTCAGAAACCATATAAATGCTTTTACAGTATTATTTCATAATACTATTTTTACTGTACACACTTTACTTTATGACAAGTATTGCAATTGTCGCAATTCACTTCTCTTGCATGAGAAAGAGGACTGCTCAATAAATAACAACTTTTATTGAAAACGCCCATCTCGCTATTTCTCTGCACTCTGGTGAAACTAAGCATGCACGATTGACTGAGTGAAATAGCTATCTATTGTTTTTACACGACTCTGGAGATATACTCCTTATTCTGGAGGGAGCAAAGTTGTCATTTTATGCGGTTGTCAGAAACTAATCCCTTCTTGTCTAATCAGGAAAGTTAACTCCTTCCTGTTCATTCGAGAACACTTCTAGTGACCTCTGAGCTAGCTGGCATTCATAATTAAGTCTAACATATTCAGTAGAGACCTAGTCGACCTCAGTCCTACGTCTAAACTATCGTTTATGTTGTTCCAATGCCCGAGCCTATTGGGAATATAGGAACTACACTACAACCTGTGCACCCGGTATCCTCGCAGGCTGCACACCTGCTCAGCCCTTGAGGTGCCACTAACTCTGCGATCCAGGAGGTGATGCCACGTGGCATGCTGACAACTAGACCATTGATCAGCAGATCACTACAGGGTAGACCTGGGACATGTAGCGTTGCAATCCCCCCTGTGAGCGTAAGTGGAGTGGGCTGGCCTGGTGTATGCCAGTCCAGTGTAAGGGTATGAACAATGACCCTGGGGCTCTTGGTGATGTTCCGTATGGGGCTGGACAAGGAAATAACTAATGCGTGTGTCCCTGTTGTTGTGTCTGCGCCACCCGGACCGCATTCGGCAATGTGTCACCCTGTGACCCAAGTCCAACGGCATGAGCCACATGGATGTAAGAGGAATTCACTGAGCCTACATTCATCCATACTTCCACACTTAAAAGACCATAGACATGACACATCTGTGTGATTAGGAATGTTTAATGCACATTAAGTGGAGTGTTGCATCTGGAGCAGTACAGGGCCATGCAAAGCCCACATTACAATGTTGGCCCATGGTAAGGCCAGCTAGAGTCCTTCAGGGAATAAGTCCAAAGTAAGAGGAAGTGTTCAGTCTGCAGTCTGATAGCTGTGTTATTGGTGATCAAACAGAAAATGGTTGTCCATTTCGAGATCCAAGTTGAGTGTCGCAGAGTGCATTGGGGGACAGTGGAAGGTGATGATGCAGAGGGCAGAACCAAGCAGAAACAGGACATAAGGCGGAGAAGAATGCTACTGCGTCCTTCGTACCACAAAGGCAGGTTCATCCACATCTATGTTGTGTGTACAAAAACTTCCTAGGCAATCTATAAGCCAGACCACAGATAATTAGACCAAGTAAGACTAGGAAGAGGCAACCAATAAAAAATAGGACACGCGCCGGATGAATTCAAATGGCGTATCATTGAAAAAATCAGACTCCCAGATAGCAAAGGCGGTAGCACAGTAAGAAAAAAACGGGAAGTTTTTTGGATTTTCTCGCTTGGCACCTTTAAGAATGGATTGAATTCCGAATTGCCCTGGGAAAACGCCATTACTTAATTATTTCTTCCATCTGGAAATATTGTCCTTTTTATATTGGCAGATGCCCTGCCTTCTCCGACTTCTGTAAGTGCATAACTAATTAGCAATAGTCCTTGTAGTACCCTGAGATAGTAATCTACATATACAATTATGCGTAGATAGTGTTAATGTTCGATTTTTAGACCTACTTCTGCCCTATCCTTCGTTAGGATCGTTCATCTCTAATAGATCATGTGACGTGTACAGCTTCTTGGTGATATTTTCATTGTTAAATTATAGCCAGGAAGCCGTATGTATTAGTCCGTCTATAGATGCTACATCTTCGCGTACGACCGTATAATCCCGTCTTTGTTCCATTTGTTTTAGTGATGATTGGTAACATTGACATTCAGACTGAGACTATATCTATATCTATATGTGGTTATAGTCCCCTTTTCTAGGTTGTTATTTGTCCATAGTACTTCGGGATACCGTCTGTTTCCTTTATCAGGCGCAGTCCGTTATCTTTTTTAATTGTTTATCCCCGCTGCGGAAGTCCGTTTGTTATTTCCATCACTCATTCCCGTCGCGGCTGCACTCCAAGCCCATTGTACCGCGTATTTAAAAGGATTGGCTAAAGCTACATTGTTGATTCTTTATTTGATCGACGGCACGCCATATCCCGGTACCGCCGCAGAACCCATCTTGACTTCGGGGCAGTGTTTTTTATCAGGTATGTTCTTTAGGCCTCGACTTTCATCAATGTGCTGGAACCTTTTTTCATCTAGCTGCAATTCACTGCGGTGATTAAATATATAAACGAACCCGCCCTCTGTGGAGCTTTATGCTAATTGAAGACGACTAGTCCTTTTGTCCATTTTCACGCTACCAATACTCTCTGTATATAGAATTAGAATTCAATAGGCAACAAATATTCCTATCAATGGATTTGGTATATTTTTAAACTCATTTTGCTACTACTCGCTGCGGTGGTTCGATATGTGCACGACCCGCCCAAGCAGAACCTTGGCACGTAATTAGAATGATTTACCTAAGCAGTATTCGCTTAAACCATCGATGGATGCTCACTTATTCATCTATATTATTTTACTGAAATAGAAAAATACCACGAGCATAATTTTATATATTTATTTCCTTTTTCAGTCGTCCGTTTGTATCCCTGGGACCTCCATACCCAGATGTATTATCAGCCAGTTCTTGTAACATCTATCCTGTAATTTCTACAAAGATTTATCGGTTAGTTCAGGTAATTATACGCATTTTGGACCTGAATTGGGGATGTTAGCTTTTGTCAAATCGAACTCGACTAATTTCCCCTCTCTACACCTCTTTATTTTTCAGAAACTACCGACTACAAGTATATTTACACACATTGTTGTGTTTCAAGTTTATCTTCAAATTTATCTTCTTGTCCTCTCAAATGAGTTTTGGCACTTGAGCATATATCAAAGGTAAATAGTTATTTTGCTATGCGGTTAGCTACATGGACGCTAGTATCACGACTCACATCTTGAGTTTGTCTAAATCTCTTTTGTTGACAACCGTCCGTTTGCTTTTCAGATACTTTGCTGATATTTTTAAGGAAACCTATTCGTCCATACGCCCCGACTGTCTACATTATTTTGAACACAGGAACCAATTCCTCATTACACAGGTACCAGTGCCAGTTAGTGATAGCCTATATTGGACAGTGTTTAATTTTTATCCATAAGTATACTTTGACATCGCTGCACCAAGTCAATGTCCATTGGTCGTACTCCTTAATATCTTCCATCTGAAGAGACCATAGTCCACATAAATTTGCATTTACATAGAATTGTTATGTTCTCTTATCCATTGACTTGATTGCCTGGATATATTATTGGTCAGATGTCATGTATATACTGATTGTATATTATTTACTCATGTCTTAGGTACATTGTTACTGTGTCATCTATCTGAAGATTACATCCTTTGGTTGCTTTTGTCTAGTCAGTCATGATTATGTCACGTCAATATCTGGTGTCCACGCTAAATTAGTGCAAAATGTCATATATTGTCGTTGAGTCATGGATTATAGGTTAACAGCCCTGGTTATTTGTTCCCAGCAATTCATTATCAATCTATGCTGGTATCATATGTTGTACGTAGAATGATATAAAAGTTAGCTTACCATATGCTACAAAACTGTCTTATATAGGGAAACTTATCAATTGTTTTCTCTATATAGAAACTTATCAGAATGAGTACTGCACGATTGTCTTGTCTAGATATATATCCATCACATGATGAACCAGACGCAAGATATATTGGTTGGACCACTTATTTCTATGGGTAGGGGCTCTAATTGAATGTACAATTTACCGTGGATTGTTATTGTAATAAAAATGATGAATGTGTTAATGCATTTTAAATTACCAGGGCTATGGTTGTAATAACCCTTTCTCATTTTATATGAAATTACAGATTGTAACTTACGGCTCCTGAAGAAGGCGTTCTCGCCGAAACGCGCGTCGAGTAAATTTGTTGTACTTTTTATTGTAGACACTGTTTAGTTTTGCAGGTGTCTTTTTATCTCATAAATAGTGTATATTGTGTTATTTTATGTAAAGTGTATGTCATATAATTTGAACATTCTGTTCTTTATATGATTTTTAATATGTTTATTAAAATCATGATTCATTTTTATTAATGTTTTATTTTTTATTGGTTGCCTCTTCCTAGTCTTACTTGGTCTAATTATCTGTGGTCTGGCTTATAGATTGCCTATGAAGTTTTTGTACACACAACTTGTTTACCCTGCCCTAGGAGTCTCTAGCTATCACTACCCAGGGGGTCCTTGTTTTTTCACATATCATCCACATCTATGTCCACTGCTGTTGCATGTGCCTCACGTGTGGGTGGTGGTGTTCTGGCTCCTGGACTGTGTGTAAGTGACACCTCAGGGGCTAGAGGTGGAATGTCTGCTGCACTGTGTGGCACTGTCACTTCAGGGGGCGGAGATGTGGATGGAGTGGTAGCAGCAGCATGCATCAGTGTCAGGCCTTGTGGCAGCAATGACATGAGGATGGTCTGGAGGTCATTGAGGAACCCAGCTACCACTTGCTGGTGTGCAGCCGTGGCAGTCGCATTTTCACCGTTCGCCCACTTCATGGTCTCCATTAACCGCCGCATGTTTCCCATCTCCCTTGTGACATTTCTAGAGCCACTGGGACTGGACAGTTGTTCTATTCTCTGAGTCAGGGCTCCAGCGATGTCAGCCATGGTCCGTTGGAGCCAACGTGAACAACATAGATTTTTTACTGTGTTCTTGTTTAAAACCATGGCTACATATTTTATTTGCTAAAATTATGATTAAGAGGCTTGATGAATGAGCCACGTGTTTTCTAAGTGACGTATTGTTTTGGTGCAATCTCTATTCTGCAGTCACTTCCCTATCCTCAATTGAACCACGATCACCCCACCTTCTTTTCCCTTCTTCCCCTCTAGGGGCACTTACGTATGCAATAATATGTAAATATTGACATTAATAGATTAATGCCCAGTTTGAATAAAACACTGTTTGCAACAAATACGTGTAGTCCTAGTTTTGCATTTAATTTGATGTGTGGATTCATGTGAATTTTGTGCATTGTAGTAATGCTTTTGGGGTTCCTTGTTCCTATGTATGGTCCATTGGAGAGCATGGAGTGGAGTGTGGGTGTCAGTTAGGGATCGAGAGTGGTCTCTGATGGGACTTAGACACCCACGTATTGCATCTAGTTTGTCAGCCATGAGGTCGAAGCGCACCCACACCTGTTCAGCCAGCTGCTCCTGGTACCTCAACACATGGCGTTGTAAAGCCATTTGTTCTTTGTGGGGACCTGGGAGGCAGCAGTGGTGGTGGGTGCTGCATGATGTGTGGTCTGTGCAGGGGGTGGGGTCCCCTCAATGTAGCTGGGGTGCCCAGCTTCTGCAAGTGGGCTGGGGAGGCTGTCCACAAACTGTTGCAGGGTGTCGGGTCGAGGCTGTGGTGATCCTCTTCATCATCAGAGAAGAGAGGTTGGGCTTCTCTGCAGGAGGTGTTGATTCTCCCTCTGCAATGTAAAGGGGAGATGCAGTTTTACAATGTGTCCACATGTATGTTGTCGCATAGTACATGTTTTCATACAGACTGCATGACTGTTTACATTGTGGCTGTTTGAGAGGAGCTGCCTATTTGATGGGGGACAGTGGACATTTTGACAACATGACGTGTGTGTGTTTGTACTTGTACATTGTCAACTCACATTTCCCTGCAATGCCAAAAGTTATTGGCCAGTGTCTACCTCCAGTCAGCACCAGTTGGGTCTTGTGTTCTGTTGTGAACGTGTTGCGGTTTGTACCACATTGTTGTCAGTGTCGATGTGCTCTGCATGTTATGTGTGTATGCTGCATTTCAGGTGAGACGCCCCTGATGCTCTGGTTTTGCTGCCCGTCTCTATTTCATGCGATGTGCCTTTGACTTCTGTGCTTATGCAGTGCTGAGATGTTTCATACTTGGGTAAATTGGGCTCTTGGTCGGAGTTGTGACTCTTGGGCATAGTTTGTCTGCAGATGTGCTCTACTTACTTGTGCATGTGTGCCATTGTGCCCATCTCCCCCCGTCCCCCAGTCCCTGGTCGTTACTCACCCTGGTACTGTTGTGTCCGGTCATGTTGAGGAGTGTCTGGTCCCCCAACACATATTGTCCAGTTCCTCCTGTGGCACAGGACTCCCACCTCTAGTCTGTATTGCTGCCTTCCGGTTGTTGGCGAGTTTCAACTTGGTTTTGCGGTTGATATCATTCTAGTGCCTCTTGACCTCTTCCATTGTCCTCTTCAGCACTCTGACTGCATTCCCCTTGTCCACGATGGACTGCCATAGTCCATTTTTGGTTGACAATGACACAGTGGAGGTGATGAACAGTTGTTGATGGTGTTCTAACACCTCCGTTATCAGGATCCTATTTTTCTGCGGACTGAGCCGCTTCTTTCTACTCTTCTTCTCCTTGGCCTTTGCTGACCCCGAGGTCCCAGGCAGGTCCTCAGGGGGCTTGTGTGGTTCTTGTTCTCCTTCATACTTGCTCAGGCAACATCCATTGTGCTTTGCTGTTGTTTGGCATTTTTTACTACAAGTTCCGAAATGCACCACTTTAACCGTCAAAATTACACCATGTATCAGTGAAGGAGTCTATGTTCGAAAGGAAATAGTCCAAATAAGAGAACGCTGAGTCCAAAATTGCAAGCAAGTGTTCAGGATTCTTTTAATTTTCAAATCGAAAAGCCAGCCAACGCGTTTCGTTCCTTCAAGAGGAACTTCTTCAGGGCAGTGATGATAGATGACAAGTGTAACGATTTCCTGAGCCGGGATCAAGAATTAACCATAGATATCTGTATCCTATGTCTGGATGTCGGTGAATATATGAGATCACCAGATGTCAATTTCAGAAAGGTAGTTGCCTTTTATCTTCCAAAGGGAATACACCTTGTGAAAGCCTTCCTGCAGATTTTTCTATTTTCTCTATTATTTCTTATTTTTTATTTTTCGTCAGTAGTAACAGTGAGCTGTGCAGTTTCTTGCTGAATTATAACCTTAAAATATTTTGAAGGTTCGTATTATTCACTGTCACTCGTTCGAATTTGAAGATCCCTAATCGACTCTGGCGAGGTAGTCACATTCAGGTAGTTACCTGTGGGGGTCCCATTCGATATCCCCAGTCGGCGTTTCCTCGATACTCGCGCCTAATACGCTCCGGCCAACATTGGCTCTGTACACGAATATACCCCAGAATGACACAATAGAGGTGTTGGCCTCCATTCTGGAGACTGAAGATCTCAAGGGAGGCAACATAGATTTTATACTTGGTTGTGTCGAGTTAGTGTTGAAAAATAATGTATTTCTATTCAGAGATGAACTGTTTCAGCAAATTAAAGGGACCAGCATGGGGGCCACATGTGCCCCCAGTCTGGCATGTTTGTATGTCAGCTATTTTGAACAGAAACATGTATATAATGAACTGGCACCGTTCTTTGAAAATGTTACTCACTGGCATCGTTTCATCGACGACATTATTTTTGTCTGGAATGGTGCAAGTGAAGAACTAGACTCTTTCTTAGAATGGTTAAATCTTGGAGATAAGAACCTAAAGTTCACTGCAAATTACAGTAACGAAAGCGTAAATTTCCTAGACATAAAAATCAAAGAGAACGATGGCCAATTGGAGGTAGAGTTATTTACAAAACCGACCGATAAAAACACTCTTCTACAATATAAAAGCAACCACCCCAAAGCCCAGAAAAACAATATCCCATTTGGGGAATTTTTACGCTTACGACGCAATTGTACAAATCTAACTGATTTCTACAAACATGCAGAAACCATGGGAAAAAAACTCCAAGACAGGGGTTATCCCAAGAAATTAATTAAACAATCATTAAAACGTGCCAGGTTCTATGACAGGGATAAACTACTAGACATGAATAAAGAAAAGACCAACAAAACTGAAGACAGAATAGTCTTTGTAAGCCAATATTCCAACATAAGTAATAAAATTAAAAATATAGTATATCGGAATTGGAAAATACTCAACAGTGGCCTATCTACACCATTACCCAAACCACTTTTTTCATTCCGCAGAAACAAAACCATCAAAAATAGTCTAGTGAGAACCTACAAAAATCCATGTGAGACCTACCAAACCACCTTAAGAGACAATAAAAAGGCAAGAGGAAACTACAAGTGTGGATCCTGTGCTATTTGCCCTAATTGCATTGTGACTAAGAAATTAATTTTTAACAACAAAACTTTAATACCTAGAAGTTTAAATAACTGCAGGAGCAAGAACGTGGTGTACCTGCTAGTCTGTCCCTGTGGCCTAGGCTACGTGGGAGAGACTGGCAGGGAGCTACGAACCAGACTCCTAGAACACAAATCAGCAATTAGGAACAACAGAGAAAATGCACCATTAACACAGCACTATCAGGAGAAAAAACATGGCTGTGAAGAATTTACGTGGTACATACTAGAAAAAATAACTGTCAATAGACGCGGAGGCAGTATCGAGGCCAAAAGAAAGAAACGAGAACAATGGTTCATATGCTATTTGGAAACCATAGAGAAGGGCCTGAACTCCAGGGAAGAATGGATGAAAATTATTTTGAACTTATAAGACAGATTCCGATATAACTTATGACACTACTTTAGACTAGTACTTCATCCACCTGGGTCCACCTTAAACAAAGTGTCAGCTTACATGATCACTATACAGGGTCCCACTTAGTTCAATATAAGTAAGGTGTGAATTATAGTGTGAACCATATAGCGAATAAATATCACTATTACATCCATGATGTGTAGTTTAATATAATATTAGTTCTGGCATTAATAGAGCAGATAGCCCAAGCGTAGATAAAAGGATGGTTTGAAGCTAAACCCTGTGTTTGTAAATACAATCCAACAAAGCTCGCATCCATTTAAAACGAGGCTTGTAACGCGGTAACCACGCGTTCTAGATCCAATCAACAACGCCTATCGACTCAAAATGAGGCTTGAAACCAATTCAATATGAGGCTTGAAACGCGGTAGCTTCCACCGCGCGGCATAGACTCAGACAACATTGACCCTTTATAAACTTACAAACCTGTCCCACAGAGACGCAAAAAATACAGAGGACACTTGTCAAAATCAATGGAAATTGTCTTAGTATAATAAGAATTATAGGGCTACAATGACCGAGTGCCGCGATCATGAAGCGTAGCGAAAACGAGGCGTATTTCAAACCAAAACGAGGCATGAAACGCGGAAATGAACCCATCCGCGTAGCTTTAGGCACTAATAAGATCCCACCCAGACGCGGACTTCACACAGCTGGTTTGAATTAAAGAGATTCTAATCAGCTGCCGAAAAACATAGTATAAATAAAAGACTGCCACCTCCCACGAGAATCAGCATTTTCTCGGGAGACGGCAGACGGAGAACAAGCCAGAAGCAACACGGACGGGCGGAACGAGATCGAACACGGAGATACAGGTATGGTCCAGCAACCTTGGGAGCCCTGCACCATAGAATGAGAGAGCCAACTAAATACTCTCCTTATCCCTATTACCTCCTAGGTACGCTAGGCATCTCCAAGAGGGAACCAGGTACCCTGACACAACCGCCCGATCCCTAAGACCCTCTATCTGTGATTAATAGGTAAGATCCCGCTCCTTATGGAGAATGATTGAGAAAGCTCCTTATTGAGAAAGACTTCCAAATAGCAGTACCACTAAGACTACTTGCATTCATTTCAGGACACGAAGTAAACGGAGGGTGTCCCCTGTCAGAACAGCAGAGCGGAAAGGAACAAAAATAACAAGCTGAGGATAACATTGCGTCAGGTACTCTTGCATATGCAACCCCATAGTGAATAAGAGACCGCTTAAATAAAATATAATTAATAACAACACCATAATATATTAATTCCTATATTTGGTGTATAGGTGTGATTGAACCCATGCCAGCAGATCGTTCAGATCAGGAACAAGAATGTTCCATCAGGATATTCATTTTTGAAAGGGGATACTACATCCAGGTAATATAAAATTCCTCAAATATTGACCTTGATTTAGTACCACAAAAAGAAGATGTCAATCCAACTTTGGCCAATTATATCTTTGCAGGCCAAGACAGTCTCACAACACCATCCATCAATATATAATGCTTAGAGCTTCAAACCACTCAAGAATGATGATTTAAGGTAACTTATTCTCTTGTCCCACCACCTAATATATAATGGGAGCAGACTCATGGCCTGGAACAGTGAGGATCCATGCACCCACGGTTCACCTTAACAATGGGTACTGAGTTTGATGGCTTTTGGGCAACTCCTAGAACTGAAGCCCACATACCAGTAGGACAAATAAGTTGTGATATAAAAATGTTTTGCCAAAAATATGTGCATAGAAACTGTTCAGGGATGATACCATAATAAGGTGTAGTTGATCACTGCTTTGTCAAACCTTGTGGATATAACAAATGCAAAACGTTAATGATAAATACTAACTATAGTGTCCAACATAAGCTGATTATGCCTAAAGTAATCTTTACAGTGACAATAATATGTTACTCTATGCCATATACTTACTGAAATGTATTTACCAACAGGATCCATACATAAAGGCAACCATCCAGTGCCATTGGAGGAGAGTCATAAACAAGATTACAAGTCTTGATAAAGATGGCAATCATCTAAAACGGCCATCGAAACGCGTCGACGCATACTAGTGCATAATTAAACTACCAAACTCGCCCCAAGAACATCGAGAAGAAGTCGGGTTTTGGTTTGAGTTAGATTGGATAGTTAATGTGCATACTTCAATGACAAATTGTGACTGTCTGTGTTTGTTTATTTTCTCTCCCACCAAATGTCTGTCCTATATGTTTTTATACAACTTGAATAGGTCTGTTTTTCAATTAATTGGTTAGTAATTTTGCATATACGTGTTTCATTGATGCTTTTTAATACATTTATGTGATGTTGTTTTTATTATTTCTGCATAGAGTTGTTTAACTCTATTTTTATCAAGTGTTGCGCTTACACAAACCTGGATTGTCAATTGTTTTAATAAAATATATTTTATATTTTCATACAAATATTGTTGCTATGTTTATGATTTTACTTGTAGCTGCTTGTGTCCAAGACTAGTATTTGGGCTTCAATAACTATCTAACTGAGCCAAGGGATAGTCTTACTTATACTGTGTGACAGTACCCTACTCCCCTGGTTTTAAGGGGTCCCTCTCTATAATCTTGGTACCAGCAAGTGACCATGGGGCATATTACCAAGCAATAGCGATAATTATCGCTATTGCTTGGTTAAGAGCACCCGTTATATTTCACTTTTTTATGGCACTGCGGAGATTATTGATTTGGCCAGGATCACAGGATGTTGAGCCGATGCTGAGGCTTGAACCCGGTTTTTCAAGTTGGCAATTCTTTCTGTGATTTCACATCTTTATTTTAGTCATCTGCAACATTTAGAAAAAAACATTGACAAAGACAATAATTTCGCATAGGAGAAACCGTTGGCTTTGCCACTACTTATTGTTTGTTATTATATATAATACAATCATGAAATACATACCTGCAGTATGTGCGTTGTACGAAAACTTCTCCAACATTTAATTTGACTAAAATCATGTTCACGTAGAATAGCAACCCATGTCATCCAAAGGGTGCACATAACTGACTTGCCTCTAAGTTCACTATTGGCATTGTCAGGGTGGGTGGAAGCATAAGCAATTCTAAATTCATGTTTGAAAACAATTTCTAAAAAAATACCTGCACTGATTTACTACTGCTACTGATCAAACAGTTCTACATGTGAATAACATACATTTTTGAAGAGATGTTTTCAGATTTTAGACGTTTGTTGCAGAATGCCTTTAAAAAAGGTGGCCCAAAGTTAACTGTGCAGGACACCCTAGTTACTTGCTTTCTATTATGTAAATTAACTTATAAATAAATGCTTGAATGTTTGAACAGGGGGCCGCATGCAAAGTCAGAAATGTGCTTACGGCCCCCCCAATACATCTCGGATAGGCAAGACTTATTGGCTTTGCCAATGCTTGTTTACTTTAGTAACTTTAGAAGTTTTGTTTGCAAATAATAATAGGCTTATATTTTTGTGCGTGGGTTTTTATATTTGCATGTCCCTCCCTAAACACTCTGTTGTGTCCTATGAAGATAGACACCTGAAGCCAGGATGTATATTTTATTCTTCTAAGTCTTCAATTCAGGTTTCATCAGTCTTGACTCCAGCCAGCCTAGTGTGGTACCAGCCCCACCAGGAGCAGCCTGCCTAGCTGCTCAGCCCATCTCTAACTGCCAACACTCATCCACTCAGACACCCAGGAATTCCACGCATCACAGGCACACCAACATTCCATTGACCAACTCCCACTCTGGCTGAGCAGCTAGAGGCAGCAGAGCTGAAATACATGTTATACAAATAAGAAGGGTATAAGACACTCCTTACCCCGCCCTAGGTCCCTCTTTACCCCGCCCTAATCCTCTCCCTTTTAGTATTAAGTATTCCCCTTTTACCAGGCACTTCCCCAGGCTCCTCCCGTATTTACTACCGAAATGTGTGCTGAGACCTTGGCAAATGGGGCCGAGAACTTCACACAGAAAAGCTAGGAGAGGCGGAGGTGTCACTAAGGAAGCTGGTCCTATAGCCTGTACCACAGTTCCCTTTGGAAATCAAAAAAGTGATATAGTACTTCGATTAACAACACTTTTATCACAAACTGAAAGAGGCTTGGATTTTTTGAAATAATGCAGTGCAAATTGACTCCACAAAAATGTGTGAAATTCCACTTCATCACTTTTTTTGTTGTTTTTAAGTTCAGAAAAATATTTATTGGAGAAAAGCATCGATCCTGTTGTCGAAATAAGTGGCCCGAAGACTTTTCCCGCGAAGATTCCCGCCTCCGGACGGCTGCGACGGACTGCTGCCGTGACTGTAGACCTGTTTTGGCGCCTGGCGTAGACCTTGGTATAGCGAGACGATTGACGGGCCTTCCTGGTGACGCCATCGATTTTTGAGTTAAGTATTTGTGGGTCGCTCCCAGAGTTCTTGGTTGTTGACACTTTAGCAAGTGTTTTTGTTGTTAACGCTGTGTGAGTGTTTTTGTCGGTGACACTTTGCTAGCGTACTTTGTTGTGTTGTTTGACGACTGCAGCCGCCAAAAACCGAGGGTTTTGTTCTTTGCTGGGACTTGGTAAATCCCGTAACCCTTGAAGTTTGTGAAACTCGGCTAGTGTGCAAGATGCCTGGTCGCAGTACTTTGTTTAGTTGTTTCAGACCTTGTGGTATGGATTCCCGACTGGAGGACTCGTGTCCGATACCTCCGGTTGGAACTCCCACGTATGAGCTCTATAGTAAGCATGGGCTAGGCCCAGTTACCTTTAACGATTACTGGATTAAATATACGAAAAAGGACGGCGACCTTCGTTGGCCACCTCACGGTAGCTTCGAGGCCCCGATTTGAGATAATCTAGAGATTAAATTGTTCGAAAGAAAGTCAAGGCCGGCCATGTTTGATGCCTTTCGGTTGTGGCGCAAAGAAGCCCGACAGAAAGAAATCAGACAGACTAAACGTAATCAGCGAGATAATGTTGCTACCATAGTGAAGAAAGCAGAGCAATTTCAGCGTGATAAGGAGGTTAAGGATAAGGAAGTGTTTGATAGATTACAGCGTATGACTGTAGATAAATGTTACCCCGCTTTGCCTACGGAGTCGGAAAAGAAGGAAGAGCCAGTTGAGGATCCCTTAATGTCTTATCTTATGAAGTCGCCACCTCCGTACGTACAGGGTACCGCAGCTCCTGTGGTCCCTGCCGTACCTATTCTTCCGCCTATTCCTCCTCCGCCTGTTCCTCAACCTGCACCCGTTCTTCCGACTGTTCCTGCTCCTTTGCCTGTTGCTATCCCTACTGCTCCTCCGCTTCCACATACTCCTGCTCCCGCTACTGCTCCTGCTACTGCTCCTGTTTTGTTAACTCCTGCTGTTGCTACTGTTTCTACTCCTTCTCTTGTTAGTCCTGTGTCTTATTCTTCTCCCTCTATTCGTAGTTGCAATTCTCCTCTTGCGACTAGCTTCTTTCATTCGCTCGGACCTGTTCATGGGTCCGCTGGTTCTGATGGTCCTCAGAGACGTAGTCAGCTTCCTGGAAACAGAGAACGCGTTGCGCTATATAATATGGCGATGGGTTGGATGGTAAATCCTCTTAGGTGTCCACCCCGTGTTGTCCTCGATACATTTTGTCAATTCAATGTACCAACCCAGAGATATGTGTTTAATGAAATGTGCAAGTCCCTTTATGATCAAATAGCGGCCGATGCGCCTGACGAGGTGCTGACCGCCCTGTCTGATCTTCAGCTTCAGTTCGCAAATGGACTGATAGTGGATACTAATGTTCGACGTGCTGTTGAACGATTGCTATCTCTTCGTCCCGCTCCAATCCCTCATGCATTGTTTGTTGAGGATATTGAAAAACAACCAGATGAGTCTGGCCAATATCCTATGCGTGAAGTTCCACCGGTTTGGATGCCAGGTAACCCCGCAGCTGCCCCTCCGGTCCCGCCGTATTTTCAGAGAGTATGGATACATCTCCCATGGAAAAGATCGGAAGTGTTACAGGTGAAGCAATCTTTGCCTGACCCTCGCAAAAATCCTGCAGGGTATTACAAAGAATTATCGCAGCTCGTAGACGCTACGGTAATGAATCTTGCCGATATCGATATGTTGTTTGGCAATGTCGTACCGCAACCGGTATGGGCTAAGATTCGTCAAGAAAATCACGCAAACGAACTAGGTGGTGATTGGGCGGCCATTGTAGCGGCAGATGGGTTGCAAGTCGGTGGTGCTAAGCCTGAACAGTTGATTGCTGTTCTCCCTCAAAGAATAATAACATTAATGAAAACGCTTATGCCAGCTATGAGAGTAAACTGGGACAAATTGTCAGCCTGTAAGCAGAAGAAAGATGAGAGTGTTTCCGACTTCTTTACGAGGTTCGAGGAAGCATTCATCGATCACAGTGGACAGGATATGGGTACTGAGGGTGGTCAGAGATTGTTTGTGGATAAATTTGTTTCGAATTTATTGCCCGATTTGAGCAATAAGTTAAAGAATTCGGAAAGTGCATGGGCCGTTTCTACTTCGGCTCAGATATTGGCTACGGCACAATATTATGAGAATAGAGAGAAAGAAGAGAATGACCGTGCTGATAAAAAGACGAAAGAGCTCAAAACTAAAGTGTTGTTGCAACAAGCGTATCCTCCGCGTTCAAATCAGAATGCGTCCCAACAGAATAGATCGCAGTCGCAATCGAATCGATCGCAGCCGCGTAATGACTCCTCTTCCCAGAGATCCTCGTTAGGGTACAATCAATGTGCTTATTGTAGACAGGAGGGACACATTAAATTCAATTGCCCTGTTTTGAATGAACGTAACAATGGTAACTCATCTAGAGGAGGTTGTGGTGGTTCGCAGCAGGCATCACGTGGTAGAGGTCGTGGTGCTCAGAATGATCGCTCAGACAACTCGTCTAATTCTAATAATTGTTTCGATCAACGTGGATCATCGCAAGGACGATCTGCGCAGTACAATGTAGACGATTGTTACGTCGATCAGGGAGCTGACGACAGTAATTACTAGGACAGCCAAAGACAAGGAGAGGGAGTGGTATCAGTTCCGGTTGATCAGAGAGGGCCTTACGTCGCAGTTGCTACATCGGGCGTCGTTGAGCCTTTTCTGTTGGACACTGGTGCAGCGAAAAGTTCTATCATGCATTCGAAACTCCCTGGCGCACCTTTGTCTGGCTTAACAAATGTTTCCGTTGGATTCTCTGGCGCCCCTGTTAGCAATCCAGTTTCGCGCCCTTTGCCCCTTAAAATTGGGCCACGTGAGCTAGAAGCTCCGTTGATTTTGACTACGGGTTGTGGTGAAAATCTTTTGGGCCTGGATTTGCTTAAACGTTTGTACGCAACTTTGTATTGTTCTCCTGCGGGTGTAAAGCTTACGTTAGGAGAGAGGGTTGTCTCTCCTATGTATTTGTCCCTCGATAAGCTCCCACCGGAATTGAGTTCTCTTCCTGCATCTTTGTGGGCAACGGGTCCAAATGACGTGGGCCTGCTTGATATCTCCCCTTATGTTGTTCAGTTGAAATCTAATGTGCGACTGCCACGTATTCCCCAATATCGTATCTCCCTTGATGGTGAACGAGCACTATTAGCGATCATTTATGATCTGATTGAGAAAGATGTTATTGAGGAGACTCGGGGAAACGTGTGCAACAGCCCTGTGCTGCCCATTCTTAAACGTACAGATCCTTCAAAACCGCCTGTTTATCGTTTTGTTATCGATTTACGGGAGGTGAATAAAATTGTGGTTCCTCAATTTCCTGTTGTGCCTGACATCACGGCGCTACTGACTCTGATTCCAGCTTCTGCATCATGGTTTTCGGTGATTGACTTGAAAAATGCGTTTTTCAGCATCCCGATCGCCGAGGAGAGCAGGGACCTTTTCGGTTTCTCTCTCGGTGGACGTAGCTTCCGGTTCAAACGCGCTCCTCAGGGCTACTGTGAGAGTCCATCTATTTACAGTCAAGCCTTGAAGGGTCAACTGGATGCGTTTAGGTTGCCGGTCGGTGCGGCCTTGATCCAATACGTCGACGACTTATTGGTGGCTGCTGATACTCAGGACATTTGCAAAATTGCTACGGTGTCGTTGCTGCAACATCTCTGTGAGTTAAATCACAAGGTGTCACCTTCTAAACTCCAATATTGTTGTCAAGAAGTAACCTATCTAGGTCACTTATTGTCAAAGGAGGGAAGGAGATTGACCCCAGAGAGAATTGCAGCGATTGCGCGAATGGCTGTGCCAAAAACCCAAAGAGATGTGCGTGCCTTTCTAGGTATCACGTCGTACTGCAGGCAATGGATTCCTAATTTTTCATTGCTAGCGAAACCATTGGTGGCTCTTACGTGCAAGGATGTTTCAACTCCTTTACCATGGACGGAAGAATGTCAGAAAAGTTTTTCTGAACTGCGTGATTCATTGTGTTCGGCTCCTGTGTTAGGTACTCCTGACTACAGTAAGCCGTTTACGTTATATGTTCACGAGAGGGAAGGTTGTGCTTTGAGTGTTTTAACGCAACCTTTTGGTGGTAAGCAACGTCCATGTGCATATTTTTCCTCGACCTTGGACCCGGTAGCTAGAGCATTGCCGAGTTGTTTACGAGCGACAGCGGCAGCCGCGGTCTCCATCCGACAATCAGCAGGATTGGTCATGGATAATATGCTTACGGTGATGGTTCCGCATGCAGTCGATACTCTTTTGAATCGAACGAAAACTCAGCACTTGACGAGTGCGAGGTTGTCTGGGTATGAGTTGACGCTCTTGGCAAGCCACATTCAGATAAAACGTTGTAACGTTCTGAACCCGGCAACTTTGTTACCAATTAGCACAGAGTCAGATGAAGTAGAAGAACATGACTGCTACTTGAGGACTGAAGAGGAAACAAAAGGTCGAGTGGACCTTAAAAACACCCCATTGGAAGATCCGGATGGTACCTTGTATGTGGATGGGTCATGTTTTAAGTTGCCGAATGGCGATGTGACTACTGCTTATGCTGTTGTAACGTTGAATACTGTTGTTGAGACTGCAAGGTTGAATCAGAATTCTGCCCAAGCTGCAGAATTGATTGCTCTTACTAGAGCGTGTGTGTTAGCGAAAGGGAAACGTGTGAATGTGTTTACTGACAGCCAATACGCGTTTGGCGTCGCTCACAGTTTTGGACGATTGTGGAGAGAGAGAGGTTTCTTGACGTCGCACGGTACGAAGATTCAGCATGGACAGCTTGTGAATGATCTTTTGGATGCCTTGACGTTGCCTACGCAAGTTGCGATTGTTAAATGTAGTGCGCATCGTAAGGTGACGGATGATGTTGGTCGTGGTAACGCGTTTGCGGACGAGACTGCTAAGGAGACTGCCCGGAACCTTAGCACTCGGATGTATGTGACGAGTTCGGTTAGGTGGCCTACAGAATCGAGTATGTGTGAGGACACTATCGAAAGTGTGAAAGCGATTCAGAATGAGGCCACCGAGACTGAAAAGATGAAGTGGAAAGAAAGTACGGGAAAGTTGGATGTGAATGGTTGTTGGATTGATTTGTCGGATCAGAAAAGATGGTTGTTGCCTGATGCGTATGTGCTGGCCGTTGTGACAATGGCACATGGGTTAGCACATATTAGCGCAAAAGGTATTTGCAAGTTGCTGGCTCCTGTGTGGAAGAATGATGGCATTACGAAATGTGCTGAACGTCTGGTGAAGAATTGTATGGTGTGTACTATGTACAATCCTGGCAAAGGAACCCCAACTCCTCCTGGCAGTTTTGCTCCCCCTTCGTATCCCTTTGAGGTGATTCAATTGGACTTCATCCATATGGAGCGATGCAATAACCTGAAATACGTTTTAGTTGTGGTTTGCGCATTCTCCCGATGGATTGAGGCCTATCCTCTCAAAGACAACACTGCTTTGTCTACTGCGAAAATCCTACTGAAGGAATACTTTCCTCGGTATGGAATGCCTAGAGTCGTGTGGTCAGATAACGGAAGTGAGTTTGTTGGAAGTGTGATGAAGAGTGTGTGTAAGGGCCTTGGAATTAATCAGAAATTCCACAGCGCCAATCATCCCCAGTCTGCTGGATTGGTTGAAGGGTACAACGGTACCCTTAAACTAAAGCTAGCGAAGATTCAGGCTACGACTGGTCTTTCGTGGCCTGACGCTTTACCTTTAGCATTACTGTCAACTAGGGCGACTGTACACTCCCGAGTAGGGCTTAGTCCCTATGAAATAGTGTTCGGCCGCCCTGCGAATGTGTGGGGGGTTCCTAGGCCAGGAATGTTTTCTGATCTTGAGTACCCAATGTTGATCGATTATCTACATGACTTGACTGCTAAACTGAGGTTAATTCACCAACAGGTTTACGACGCATTGCCGACGCAGACAGAGGGTCCAGGCCACCAGCTCCAGCCCGGAGACTGGGTGGTGACAAGAAACTTTTCACGCAAAAATAACCTGGACCCGAGGTTTACCGGACCCTATCAAGTGCTCCTGGCCACGAGGACTGCCGTTCGTCTCGAGGGACGTAAGAATTGGGTGCATGCCACGCACACCAAAAGAGTCCCCATCCCTTTGCCAGCAGACCCGTGGGTAAGGAGAGGCATTGCGTCATCTGAAACAGAAACATTGCCGGCGTTTGTGCCTTTTAGCGACGCACAGCTTGTTGGAGAACCCTCAGCGCAGCAGAAAGACACTGTTGAACAATTAGCATCAAAAGACTCAAGACCTGAACACTCAACTGATCAGCAGGATGCTGTCTCTTCAACGGATCCTTTGTTTGACGAGCAGACACGTCCTGGGAAAACCCGATACTTTTTGCGATCCCGCACTAAGGACAAATAAAAAATCTTGCTTTGCTGTATTGACGATTGCATTACCCCGTTTTCCGTGATCAGTTTTGAACCTTCGTGTTACTGTAATTATTTTTGTACATATATATTGAGCTTCATTCCTTGTACTTTTTGCTTTTACAGCTGAGAGACTTTGTTTTTGCATACATACATATTGTGCATTAAAGGCCGTAGGGCCGCGCGCGTACTTCCTTCTGGATAGTAGGTCTTGACGCTAGGTTAAAGGCCGTCGGTTCCTGGGAACTCCTAGGGATTGACTATTACTGCACAGAACGAAGTGCGTCAAGAAACGTTGCGGACGGTCGTAGGGAATGGCATTCTCGAAGCTGAATGATTTGGAGGGAGCTCAAGTCCACAGATTCAAGCTGCAGCAACTCAGTCGTACCAAATGTTTTATATTCCAACTGTTTGTATTGTTTTTGACTGCTTCTGCATTATTGGCGGGTGGGGTGTATTACACGATGTCTTACTTCTTACCTGCTACACCTACTCCTACTCCTGACCCTAATCTTACCTCTACTGCTTCTCCTCATTCCTTTCATATGTTACCGGAACACGAACAGGCTAGACGTGTAGAATTCCGCAACAATTCCTTTATTCAGCTCCTCCATCAGCATCAGTTAGTGGTTAACACTACTAATTGTTGGGTGTGTGGGTTGATGCCACATACTACGGATAAGGGAATTCCATATCTGGTGTTACCATATAGTTCCCAAGGGTCAGCTCGAGCATTTCAAACAATGTTTCGAAGCGCACTGGGTTTCCACTCCATTCGAGAACCACGTTCCCCCTACTCTGGTCCCACCTCGTATCAAAAACCTTTGTCGATAGCAATAGAGGATTTAGATAGTGATATCTATGATCCCTCGCTTATTCCCGAAGAAGAGGTTCAGGCCTACAGGGTCCTAAGTAGAGGTGAATATTTTTGTGTTCACTAGTGAAAAGCAGCTTAAAAGCTCGCCTCCGATATGGGTCGTACCCCACACTGGTAATTTCTGTCTCATGGGTCGTGGCCGAAGATCGCAAGCCCGACTTGGAGCAAGTGCTTGCACTGAAAATTACATTCTGCCGATGTCCTCGTCCCCTGTGTTTCTGGCTGCCAAGGGTACATACTTTATCTGCTACGATCGTGCATACACATGGTTGCCCGCTGACTTCATGGGCTCATGTTTCATTGCAAATTTGTTGCCTCCGACGTTCACTGTAGATGCCGATTATCATAAGACTAGAGTTGTGCGAGGCGTAATTAGCGAAGAGGATACTGCCGGTCAAGAGGCAGGAGACTTTTTCAAGGGTTTCCTCCTGTTTTGGGGACCTATGGTTAATAGTAGGAACCTGAGACAGTTGACTCGAGTGGTAGAATCGACAGCTAATATTACTGCCAGTGCCCTTGGTAATATCACCACAGAACTTCAGGCGGAGAGACTTATGACGTTACAAAACCGTAATGTTTTAGATGTCATCTTAGCAGATCGAGGTGGGGTATGTAAGGTGATCCATTCGAGCTGCTGCATTTTCATCCCAGATAATGCTCCTACTGTCTATCAAGCCATCTCGAGGTTGCATAAGATCTCCGAATCCATACACGTGGATGTAGGGGATTGGACGCTACTTGGATGGTTTTTGGGCCTGATGTCGACTTGGGGTTGGAAGATTCTGATGATCATCGGAGTCGTTGTAGTGTTCCTGTTCACGTGTTGCCTTTGTGTGCAGTGTGGTCCTGCCTTATGTGGCCTCTGTGCTACAACGTGTATGAGACAACCACCTGTTACCAAGGGGACTCGGTTGGACAGAGCTATGCTACAGCAACATCTCGATGGTTTGATGAATATCGAGTATGATTCCGACTAGTGCTTGCCTACATGAGGGCAAAAGGAGCGTCTGAGGTTCCGTGACAATTGTAAGTGGTGTTTTTCGACTCGCACGAATATGGTCGAGTCTGGTATCTATGAACCGCAAATGACGAGTTTAGTAAGTGTGCGCAGTTTCGCTGTGCTAACTTAAACCGTTCGTTTGTTATGTGGGCTTTTCATCTGTACCCACGGGTTCCATCTTAGATACGGCATCCATTTTGTCTCTTGCCCTCAAGTAGCCAGCGAACGGACGTTGCCCGCTTCGCGACCCTGGGACTCCCAAGATATTTGTGGAAGACACATGTTCTTTGTGAGTGTCTTTATGACGAGGGGGTTGCTACTGTAAAGCAGATGGCGCCGCTCGAGGCTCATCTTGCCGCACGGACTTATTGTCTCAGCCGTGCATCTCATTAGGCACGTCCCTTTGATGCCTGTATCTCGTGTTTCCCGATACCTCCCCTTTTACACCCTTTCCGATCTCCCCACTGTCTCCGTCTTCCTCTGCACCTGTCCTTGTTCCTATTTCGATCTGTTTTACTGCTGATTGGAATTTGCTAATGGTGGGAAGATGGGTTTTTACAGTTGGGAACCGCCAAATGTTTCCGCACTTATGTTCCGGACCTCATGTGTTTCAAAGTGACCAAAGCGACCCCTCTGGGGGATAATGATGGGAACCGGGTTGTAAACTTTTGTGTGCCATGTTATCCTATGGGTAAAAACTGTATAAAAGGAGCGATCCACAGAACCAATTTGAAGCAGTCTCCCCAAGTTGCACGTGGTGTACTTGTCGTGACATCTGTGTTCCCTGCAGCAAATAAACCTTGAATCTTTGACGTCGAAGGAAGTGTCCCGTGTCTCTGTGATTCGTACGCCGGAGCAGGTTACCCACGAAGGTTTCAGGTGTTGTGCCCTGGCACCGCTGGGTCTTAAAAGAACCCAGTCCTTCAAAGAGCAATAAAAATAATAAGAAGTATACAATCTGTATCGGTTGGGGTAAAAGTTATACAAAGGGTAAAAACGAAAAGCAAATTAGGTCTGTTAAGACATTCAGAATATCAATAGCATAAATATCATATAGTTAAGAGAACAAAAATTAAGAATGCATGAAATATGATACCAATGAAGAATATAGGTCAAACTGTATAATAACATAGAGGAAGTTATGGAGGTTTAGCTACTTCTTGTTGTAGAGGTGTAATAGAGGGGGCGCGTCTAGCACTGGTGTCAATGAATGATATAACCGGTTCCCATAAATCTAAATGGATGCTAAATATTGGGGATAAACAAATTAACAGCCTGATTCATCATACTCCCGTTTTGCGAGCCCCTAATAGCGATTCATAGCTATTAGGGGCTATCGCTATTAAGGACTCGCAAAACGGGATTCAAGTAGGAATATGCAAAAAAAATGCGATTCCTACTAATTCCTTATTTGTGATTAGCAAATTGCTAATCGCAAATAAGGAATAACTCCCCATTCATTCCTATGGGCCAAAAGGCCCATAGGAATGAATGGGGAGTATTCCTTATTTGCGATTAGCAATTAGCTAATCGCAAATAAGATAGCGATTGAAAGGGTGCCAGGGGCGTCCAAAGAACACCCTGTAGCACTCCTTAAATGCTAATATGAACAGGGGTTGCGCACACACATGTCCAAAGGACATGTGTGTGTGCAACATGCAACTCAGAAAAATGCTTTTAAAAGCATTTTTCTGAGTTATCGCTATTTACCACGAGGTTTGACCACGCGGTAAATAGCGGCCCGAAATTGCGATTTCGCAATTTTTAAATGGATGATGAATTGCATTTAAGGAATCTCAAATACAGATTCCTTAAATGTAATCCATCGCAAATTTGCGAAAACGCAATTACCGATTTTTGCATTTGGGATGATGAATCCCAAATGCAAAAATCTCACTCGCAAAGGGCCAGATTCTCAGAATCTGGCCCTTTGCGAGCCGAATTCAGCTTCATGAATTAGGCTGATAGTGTCCAATCTATGGTTATAACAGACAGCATACCACCATGCTTGATATGAAAGTTTGGTAAAGTCTTTCCAATTTTTGGTTATTTGTTGAAATGCTACTGCTAGTAGTAGATCAATTATTTGTATGTGCGTAGTAACGGGTTTCCAAATGGGAGATAAGCTGCCCAAAAATACATGCAAAATAGAAAAGGGATGATTAGAATGAAAAATTGAATTTATTTGGGACCACACCCTTTTCCAAAAGTTCCAAACAAATTTGCAATCAAAAAGCATGTGAAGTAGATCAGCATGAGGTGACGAGCAAGACCAACAATTGTGGGAAGTGGTGGAACAGTACATATGAAGGGCAGAGGGGGTAAATAAGAGTCTGTTATATATGAAAAAGAATGTCTGTGTCCTGCTTGCAGCTCTAGACGACTTACGAAGCTTAAGCCATATTTTGTCCCAAAACTCCACATTCCAAGAAATATCCAAATCCTTCTCCCATGACAGCTCTGTCTTAGTTTTAGCTCTTGGATTAAATGGAGAATGTAGAAATGTATGGATCATAGAAGCTTTAGAATTACGAAGTAACAAAGAACGCTAATTATCTGCATGAGTAGGAAAAGGAGGAATATCAGAGGAGGAAGATACATGTTGCGAAAAGGCAGATTCAATGGCACATGTCAAGAGAGAATATTTAGCATGAAAGGAAGGAGGGAGATAAAAAGCAGCACTTGCTTGTGCAAAGGACGAAGGGCCATATGTAGGTGGCCAAATACCGGTCGGTAACGGCCGATTTCGGCCGTTACCGACTGGTATTCGTAATTCCAGATGTAGGGGGCCTGAAAATTACCGATTCTGTATATTTACCGAATCGGTAATTTTACCGAATCGGTAAAGTACCGATTCGGTAAATGTACAGAATCGGTAATTTGGGATGTAGGTGGCACTGGAAACAGTGCCACAGGCCCTTAGAAATTCGTTATTTACCATGAAATACAATGGCATGGTAAATAACGAATTTCTGTGTACATGCACATCTGTGCATGTACACCTGTGCCATGTGGCACACATACATGCCCTAAGGGCATGTATGTGTGTCACATTGCACACAAGCCAAAATCAGGGGTGCAACAGGGTGTCAAAGTGACACCCTGTCCCCCTTGACAAATCGGTAAAATTACCGAATCGGTATTTACCGATTCGGTATTTGCCATTGATTCCTATGGGCCTCAAGGCCCATAGGAATCAATGGCAATTACCGAATCGGTAAATACCGATTCGGTAATTACCGCATATTACCGATTCGGTAATATTTACAGAATAATTACCTACATGGCATTTACCGAATTGTAAATACCGAATCGGTAAAATTCGGTATTTACGATTCGGTAAATGCCTTTTACCTACATATGGCCCATAATTTCATCCTGACAATATAATTGATGAACCCATATTAATCCAGGATTTTCAAAAGAAGGGTTTATTGTTAATGAGAATGCTTGTAATATGCCATGTAGGGAAATCAAGAAAGGGTATAACAGAGGGGGTGGGGAGAAGCTTAGAAATGTGTTTAAGAAGAGGGGTAGAAACAGATTGTGGTTTGCGCGTGAAGGATAAATATTCATGAAAGGAAAAGGGTGAGAGAAAAGATCGTTCCAAAGTTGTCCAAAGAGGGCATTTTGTAGAGGGATCAAGGAACTAACGTGAAGATTGGGCAGGTATAAAAGATTTGTGATAAAGAGGGAAATCAGGGAAGTTAACTCCCCCTTCTAATTTTGGGCGAATTAGTTTAGACATAGACATACGTTCTTTTTCCCCACAGAAAGGAAGATAAAATGGAGTTAATTCTCTTAAAATACTTTTTCATTTTCTTAATTTTTTTAAAAATCTTTATTTATTAAGTTTTAACTCGGTGAACAGCACAGAGAAGAAACAACCAAATCGGTCACACTGGTACATATTGCAATCGTTTGACTATCATATAGGCACTATACATGGGCGAGTGGTCATCACGGGCAGATAGCTGTAACATAGCAGAACTTATGCAGTACATTGGAACCAACATTGCACAGTGATAAACAGTAATTGGCATTCATATAGATTTGTAACATGGGTAGTGACATTAAGCGGTTATACAACTGTTAAACAGCATTCCAAAGTCATTTCAATAGAGCAGATCCTTACAATATCAAGGCATGAAGAGTGTAGCGTGTGTAGAGCTTTGAGTAGTTTCCTAGTCAGGCTATGGTCCAGTATGGGCCATTTCCTCCCCTTAATCTATTCCCCACAGCGTCTCTCATCAGTTTACACTAGTGTGCCTCCTAAAGTGTCACCGATGAGGGTCTCGTATAGGTGATAGTTATAGTCGTAACACTCGACTGTCGTCCTCTGAGTCTGTGGATGTTGCCGCATTTTGTAACAGATATGTCTGCAATGGTCCCCAAATATCTTTTGGCCTGCTCTGCACTGGTGTCAAGTCGGCATAAATATTATTCTGATCCTGACAATAAACCAGGTCATCAAGACATTCCTTAAACTTAGGAGCCCTTCCCCGTCCCCAACGACACGCAACTCGTCTCTTAGCTAGTAATAGTGCGACATCCGTGAATTTCCGAATAGACTTAGGCACATTCCGAGTGTATCCCAATAGCATAATTAACGGGTCTCTGCCAAGTGCCCCGGACGTCATAACCTGTAGAGCAGCCTGCACCTGCGACCAATAGTCATAAATTCCTGGGCTCTCCCAAGCTAAGTTGAAGAATCCCGCTCCTGCTCATTGCAGCGATCACATCTATCGGTATTTGCCAAGTGAAACCGTAGTTTTCTCACAGGTGTATAATAGAAACGTTGTAAAAATTTGAAATGAATGATCTTTAGCCTACTGCTAGACGAAATATTAGCCGTGATAGCACAACAATAGTGCCATTGGTCGTCAGTAATATCCCAGTCGAAGTCCACACTCCAATGTCGTCGTGCCGAGCTCTCTGGCCCTTGGTGCTGTATCCTAATGTTATAATATAGTCTAGAGACAAGATGGCGGCCATCCGACAAAAGCATGGTATGCAGTGATAAAACCACGTCCGGTTCCTCCGGAAAGTTGGGCAACACTTCCCTTAAGCCCTGTCTAAGGCGGATGTAATAGAACACCTCCAGAGGCGTAGGTGTAACTGCATTAAACAGTTGTTCCTTGGTACGGAACCGTCCGTTGACGAACAAGTCCCCCCACATGGCAATTTTCGTGCGCCTACGCATCAATTGAAATCCCGTCTCCTGCAAGAGCGATATGCGAGGGTGATACGTAAGAGGAAGTACCGGGGAATATAAATGCATGGCACCGACGAGCCTTACTATCCTACTCCACGCGTCAATGGTGCAGGTCACCGTGGTAAACGGTGTTTCTATTTCCTTGACCGTACCCAGTATGAGGCCATTAAGAGGAAGAGGGCGCGCGCTTCAATCCTCTGCGGCGATTTGTAGCATGTATGGCGTGGGTTTCAACCAATGATAGGCGTATTGCTCTTGGGCAGCGACATAATAGAGTTCAAAGTCTGGCACATCAAAACCTCCTTTCTCATAAGGCTGGGTAATTGTCATGCCCCGAGATTCCTGACGTACTGTCCCTTTAAGGGAAACCACTATAAATGCTAACTAGACCCTTGGAGCGACGCTTTACGTTCTTGCGTCTAGCTCCGTTGGTTAGCAGTTCCGTCCTGTTCCTTTGTGCCTGATTTCCTGTGATACTTCCGGTTTGTCCGAACGTCGGAAGTCTACTGTTCCTTCGTGCCTCCTGCGCCTTGTACGGTTCCCTTCTGTCCCGCTATTTTGTGCTTTGCTCCTTGTTCGGATTGGCATTGGCGCCCCGCCAGACTGCCGGGCTTGGTTTCCGCGGTCCGGCCGGGCAACGCCTCCCTGCAGACTTTTGCTGTCTCTTTTTTGCTCCGCCCGATTGCCGGGCTTGGTCTCCGCAATCCGGCCGGGCAACGTTTCCTGGTACACTTCTGTTACGTCCTTGCTCCGCCAGACTGCCGGGCTTGGTCGCCGCAGTCCGGCCGGGCTACACTTCCCTGCAACCCTCACCTTCACGTTCTTGCTCCGCCCGACGGCCGGGCTTGGTCTCCGCCGTCCGGCCGGGCAGTGTGCTCTCCCTTTTAGGTATTTAGGTTTCTTTTTTCTTTATTTTCACCCGGCGGCCGGGCTTGGTCTCCGCCATCCGGTGGTGTCCCATTTTGCTCCCCTTATTTTGTGGCTTGATTGGATATTGGTGAGCCCCCTCATCATTCATTGCTGGGCCAGCCTCACTACGTGTTTGGGGATACTTGCGTGGGCCCGAGTGAGGTGCAGACATCTACCTTTACATCAAAGAACACGGTAACAGCGCTGAGCGCTGCACTCTTGCTTTATGTACAATAGTTAATGGATTGAGTTTTAAACAGGTGTTTTTTGTATCATAGACTTCCAGGCAAGGCTGTGATGTTGACGTTGGATTGATATCAAGTACAATTGATTTACACACGCATCTAGAAGATTCCTACAACGCACTGAGTGAGAGCTTTGCACTTTGGTCTATCAATTGTTAGAGGTGCTTGTTAATAGAAGAGCATTCACTCTTACTTGTTTGTTATTTCAGTAGAGCTTAAGTTGAACTCCTACAACTCCTATACATCTGATTTGGCGGTTCAGACAAAACATTTGTGGTATGTAATGGTTATTTGTGGAATATATGATACATTTACATGTGTGTAGGATCTGTTGTTAGATAGCCTGTATTTTTTCTTTCAGCCTCACGTCTACCTGAAGCCTTACAGTATTGTGACACCTCCACGCAGAAGATTACAGTCAAGCCTTTTGTCTTCCTCGCCTTTCCTTGTTTTGTCTCCCTGTTTTCCCCTGGCGAGCCTCTCGATACTCTAGTGTTTGATAGAGTCGGAAGGCCGTAGGGGAAGGCTGTGGACTAATCTTCGGATTTCTGACGCTCCTGAAGAACCTGCCTGGAAACCCTTACAGTAATGATGGTCCAACGCAGCCTAGGTTGTTTGCCCCCCCAAAAGAGACGAAGGAGTTCCGAGCGTAATTGTTTAAAGAAAAAAGCGCCAGGGAAGTATGGTACATTTTGGAATAGGTATAAGAATTGCGGTAGTACCACCATCTTTATAAGCGACGCCCTTCCCGCCATCGACAACGGCAAAGCCTTCCAGCGCGTAACATTATCAGCTAATTTTGCGATGGCCACTCCATAGTTTGATCTGAGTGTCTCGTCTTTGTCCAGAGATACCACTATACCCAAGTATCTAAGATCTGTATCACACCATTCAAGCGGATAGTCCAGCTGGAATTTCGTGACGGCACTCGTGAGCGGGAAAAACTGGGACTTCTTCCAATTCACGTGCACCCCCGACAGCCTACCAAAGACTAGGAACTCCCGTAAAATAGGATTAAGGTTGGTTTGAGGATGTTTCACATACAGCGTGATATCGTCTGCGTACAGCGATACCCCAATTTGACGTTGAAAGCAGTTAAAGGCACTGTCTCTGTGCAGCTGGCGGATACGACATGCCAGAGGCTCGATTGCCATAGCAAAGAGCAAAGGGGAGAGAGGGCACCCTGCCTGGTGCCCCTCGTTATCAGCATCGGGACCGACAGTAATCCATTAATACCACTTTGGCCGTCGGTTTGGTATATAACAGCTCGATCCAGTTAACAAACAGTTTGGGGAACCCCATCCTATGTAATATAGTAAATAGGTACGTCCACTTGACCGAATCGAACGCTTTCGTCGCGCCTAAAAAGACAGCAGTGACAGGAAGTTCCGGGGCAATCGTCTGTATCAAAGAGAACAATGTTCTAAGATTATGGGTAGTGGCTCGGCCCGGCACGAATCCAGCTTGATCCGGCAGAACAATTTTAGACATAATCAGCGAGAGTCTTGTTGCAAGCACCTTGGCAAGGATCTTCGCATCGCAATTGATGAGAGATAGCGGTCTATATGAGTCCGTGTCCGTCGGTTCCTTACCCGGTTTCAACAAGGAGGTAATAACCACCTCCCTCATCGATCCCGACAATTCCCCAACTTCCAGCGACTCCTCATAGACTTCCTTAAGGACCGGTGCCATGATATCGATGTAACATTTATAAAACTCCACGGGGAGTCCATCTAATCCCGCCACCTTTCCATTAGCAAGCGACATAATCGCGTCGCGTATCTCATCAGTCTCCAATGGTGCACTAAGGAATTGTCTATGCACATCACTTAGCCAGCACAGTGCAATATCATCAAGAAAGCTCCCCATATCTACCTCGGTAGTTTGTTGAGAAGTATACAGCTGCTTATAGTGTAACAGAAATTCCTCCTGAATCCCTCTCATATCCTGACAGCGTGTGCCTTCTGTTGTGACAATTTCCAATATAGTGGCACTGAAGCGTGGCTTTCTTGTTATCGCAGCCAACACTTTGCCAGGGCGTTCCCCTTCGCAATACCGCCGTGCTGACCAATACTTTCCCTTGTACTTAACTTCTCTCGCTGCTTCCTCCCCAAACTCAGAAAGTTTTTCTCTAAATGTTTTATGCAGGTCCGAGTCCCCTCTTCTTGCCATCTCAAGTTCAAGCTCCTTAAGCTCGCGCTCTAACTTGCCTAACGTCCTCTGAATGTCTCTCAATATCCCTCCGCCCTTGGAAATGCAAATTCCCCTTACCGTGACCTTGAATGCCTCCCACACC
Organism: Lissotriton vulgaris; assembly: GCF_964263255.1. Classification (NCBI taxonomy): domain Eukaryota; kingdom Metazoa; phylum Chordata; class Amphibia; order Caudata; family Salamandridae; genus Lissotriton; species Lissotriton vulgaris. The sequence continues at coordinate 1,773,265,910 of NC_141691.1, forward strand.
ATCTCTACACTATTAACTGAATCCTTGTTCCTGGGGAAGAACTCCTCGATTTCGTCACCCAGCTCTGTTTTAAAGACTGTGTCTAGGAGCATAGTTGGGAGCAATCTCCATGGAGGTCTTATTCTATCATGGCCCGGAATCATCAGGGACAACAATACTGGGCAGTGATCTGAATATGTTCTGGGCAAATGTGTGACCTTATCTATATCCGCACAAAGCCCCCTCGACACAAAGCAGTAATCTAGTCTAGTCCATGTATTAGCGTATGATGTAAAATGCGTGCCTTCTCTATGTGCATGATGTGTGCATCTCCAACTATCCACCAGCCCCGCTTCCTCTATGACGCCCAGTAGCACATCCCTCGCTTGCCTGTTACACTGACCACAACCATCTGATCTATCCATGCTTGGAACTAGTGCAACATTAAAGTCCCCTCCCCAAATAATATGTGTAGCACCCGGTACCAATACGTGTCCCCAAATCGTGGTAAAAAATTACGGTGTGTCAACATTTGGAGCATAGCAGTTTACTATAGCAACAGTATCTATGCCCAATCTACCCCACAATATCACAAAGCGTCCATCAGGATCAAGGATCTCCCCCAACAACTGAAAGGCAAGTGATTTTTTGATTAGTACAGCAGTACCCCGAGAGTACGAGGAATAAGAGGAGAACTTCCTGACCGATGCCCATTTACTAGCATATTTAAGATCAGATCTAGGGCAGAAATGTGTCTCTTGTAACAAGGCTATATGTACATTATGCCTGTCCAGATATGCAAGTATATTTCTACCTTTTCTAGAATCGTTAATGCCCCGCACGTTCCAGGACATTATCATCAGTTTGTTCCCTGCTATATCAGCCATCATCATTGGTATCAGCAGCAACAATATGTACCCCCGCCCGTACTTTTTCACCGCCCATACGTGCCAGCCCATACACTCCAAAGACTCCGCAATTCCGTGTGGATCAGCTGTCCCTCCCTCTCTACCCCCCTCCCTCATGACTCCCCCAACTAGCTCAGGCATACCCCCGTCCACCCCCATCCCAAACCACTTTCCCACTCATTTCTCGTGCAATCAGTCATCATCCGAATAATCTCCCTTTCAAACGAACCTATCTCACCCCGCTCAGCCCATCCAATCCGGTGAGTCCAACTCTTCGTAGTCTGCAACATCTCCATCCAACAAGGACTTTGGTCAGATACAACCCCATCCATTTCCCCCCCACCCACCTTGAAACAACCTACGAGCAACGTTACTAACTTTGGACCACCAATCCCCCCACCCACTGAAGTATCCTCAATTCTCCAGCATTCATAACCCCCCCCCCCACCCATCACCGCTAGCAAACACCCAACCGGCTGCAGTGTAACAAACAATGTCATAGGGGCACACCCTAGTAGGGTCATCTAAGGTACACACTTTGACACCCCCGCTCCTCGTCCCCAAATCCGAACCGCCCTTAGTGGGGCAAGTTAAGGGAGGGGGGTGTTGCCTGGCATACTTTACCACCTATAGTCCCAATGCCGTCTTCATCGCTCTTGATGGTCCAAATTTGCAGTACTTCAGCAGTGTTTCGAGTGCGGTATCATGATAACAGCACGCACCCCGATCCCAACCTTTAGTCACAGCAGGCTAGAAGAGCCCTCAGCAAGCCCCACACACAGATCAGTCCTCCTCATTCTCCTCCTCCTCCGCAGGACGTTTCCCACGCTTGCGTCTCAATGTTTTTAGGAAATCCTCAACCTGCTGCGGGTTCAAGAAGAAGTACTGTTTTGCCTGATGTGTGATCCTAAGCTTAGCCGGGTATAGTAGAGCATAGTCTATTTGTAGATCCCTCAGTTTTTTCTTCACGTCCAAAAACTTTCTCCTTTGTTCCTGCACAATAGGCGTAAAGTCCGGGTATAATGAGAAATTAACCCCATCACATGTCAATTGCTTAGCGTTCCTTGCAGCTCGAAGTGCAGTGTCCCTATCCCGATAATTTAGCAGTCGAGCTATTATCGGTCGAGGCTGAGCCCCGGGCTTGGGCTGAGGACCAAGAGAACGTTGTGCACGTTCAACAATGAACTGCTTGGAAAAGGCGTCCGCTCCTATCGCCGTCTGGAGAATCCGTTCTACATATTCCTCCATACGCCCAGTGTTCGTAGACTCCGGCACACCTACCACGCGGACATTATTGCGGCGACTGCACGCCTCCAACTCCTCGTTCTTTGCGGCTATCACTTTGAGGATGTTATCCATTCGCGACAGCCTAGTAGCATGGGACGCCATAGTATCATCATTATCTGAAATCCTTCTCTCCGCCTCCGTGATACGTTCCTCGTGAACATCCATCTTCTATACAATAGCGTCCATCCTGGAGGATAAACGATCCACCTTATCCACCACTGTCGTGAACCCTTGTTTCATTTCCTGCAGTAGTAGATGCATGTCCGGTACAGCCGCATCGCAGCTTGGCCCCGCTGTCGGCGGGCTCTGAGCCCCATTCGAGTCCGTCCCCGTCCTCACAGTCTTCTTCGACGTCGGGGCTGAGTCAAAGGATATTTTCAGTTGTCGATTATCTTGTCGGCCCATGGCAGCACCCCTCGCTGACTTCTCCGCAGTTAACAAATACGTTCGAGTGTTCCCGCCTCGCGGCGATTCAGAGGCCCCGGACATGTATTGTTATGGTCGCAGCGTCCAGTTCTCTCGTCCACCAGGAAATCCGCCAGCCGTATCCGCGACTCCGGCCACTCACTACCCCTGCTGCTGATTCCCGGAGATCCGTCTTGCTGCAAACCAAACCCTGCGCTATCTTCGCGTGTCTCTCCACCGCTGTATGTTATATCCAAGACAGTGGGTACTCAGTGCACAAGGATCAGCTCCGCCTCCCCGGTGGCACGTACTGCCCAAGCTCAGCACCCAAGATCTGCAACGCCTTCTGGAGCGCCAACAATCTTAAAGGAGCTCGGTAGTCGCACCTTTCTGCGCTGCTGCGTAAGCACCGCGCTAGCATTTATTGTCCGACTCCACGTGCAGCCTCTAAGTAGCCATAGTTCCACTGCAACAGCATTAATCAATTGCGAAGATCATGCCTCCATGTTCCATGTGCAAAGCCAGTAATCACAGTCAATCTGGCGCTAGGATTCACTATGTAATCTTGTCTTGGCCTCGCGCAGGCCTGTCTCCTGTATGCGCTAGTGATCCCTGCAGTGCTCCTTATCACAGCGCTAGCCTTATAGTCGTGAGCGCACACTCTAGGCCAAATGAGCATTCAAAATGTCACATACACTTCATTCGCGGTCAACGTCGCAGTCAGTACCGCACCAAGGGGCCGCCGAGTAATGAATGTAATTTCAGGATGCCCTTCGCCTACCACATACCGCTCCAGCCAACTCCTTCACAGCAACTGAACACAGAGTGTCGGCCGTTTCAGGGTCGCCCACGGTAAACTCTTCCCTCGGCGGTCGCAGCCACTCATGCAGCAGTAGGATTCCTCCGCCTGCAACTCCCCCCCATGGCGCCGCACTGCAACCCTCCTCGCTCGCACCAACAGGAGGGATGGGGGGTGTTCCGCAGACCACAGGCAGGAGCGCGAAGTCTGTCCACCGGCGCCGGGCTCGTCTATGCCTCCGGCGCCTCTTACCGCAAATCTCGCCGCAGTCTATGCTGTTCTGCTCCCGCTGCCCCGTGTCCACTTCAAAGGGGATCGCGGGAAGCTCATTTGTCCAACGGTCGTGGCCTGCACACCGCGTGGAAGCCCTGGGGTCTCGTAGTCAAAGTGTCCCACCACACGATCGAGCAGGCTCCGCCTCCACAGTCGGTGCTACACTCTCATCTGGATATCTCCGCACCTGGGTGTCCGAATCTCCTCAAACTCGCAATGAGTGATGGGTCAAGGGTCTTCTACAATCACTCCAAGTTTTAGCGTCATTGGAGGTGATTAAGGCAGGATAAATAGCGGAGTTTGGCACAGGCTGCAGGAGCCTCACAGAGGTGCGGCCATGCAGCTCGTGCGCCCTCTAGCGCCTTCCATTCTCTTAAAATACTTAAAAGGAATTGATAACGGAACATTAGAAATGGTATATAGGACCATGGGGGAAAGCATAATTTTGATGGTATCTAAGCGACCCCACCAAGATACATATAAGGGATGTTATTTTTCTGTCAAGGAAGATAATCTGTCGACGCATTTTTCCATGCACCGTGATATTGTCCCTGTAATAGATGGAGTGAAATCTAAACCCAGATACTTAATTGAATGGGGGCTCCACGAAAAACCAGAAACATTAAAGTCATTACTGAAAGTGTACTTTGTCAAGGGCAGAATTTCACATTTGTTTTTGTTTAGTTTATAACCAGACACTGATGCAAAAGCCTCCACCTCCTCCATAAAAGCAGGTAAAGAAGTTTGGGGTTGTGATAAGAATAAGAATATGTCATCAGTGTACGCTGCCATTTTAATGCTAGTCTCTTGGAAGGTGAAGCCATGTATATCTGCGTTTTGTCTAATTCTAAGCAAAAAGGGTTCCAGGGCAATATTAAAGAGAAATGGAGACAAAGGACAACCCTGTCTAACTCCCCTTGCAAGATGAAAGTAGAAAGAGATTCGTCCATTTGCAGTAACAGCAGCTCTTGAGTTAGAATATAGGATAGAAATTAAAGCGATAATTTTACGGCCGAAACCAAACCATTTGATTGTATGAAACAGATAGGGCCATTCGACCCTATTGAATGCCTTTTCCGCATCCAGAGCTATGGCAGCCAAAGGGTGAGAAATGTGAGAGACTTTGGTCCAAAGAGTGTTGGCTGCAGTTAGACCCTTATGGGAAACGAATGCAGTGTAAGAGGACTGTCGGAAGAGTAGTGGTTTTCTGTGCACTTCATTGCGTATGGGAGTAGATGTGGCAGGTTAGTGTAAGGATGGATATAGCGGTTCATGCAGGTATCCACCATCTTTATGCAGCGTTTACTGGATTAGCAAATTGTTGATATTTGCATAATCCAAAAGGTAGAACTGTTGATCAGGGACATGCCTATTTGTAAGGAATACGTGGGAAGGAATTAGGGGATTTTGGTCCATCCAGTGCCATTATTGATGTAACTCTTTATGAGACTGAGGCACAACCAATATGTTTTTAATTCTTACAGTAAGAGGTGCTACTGTTCAACTCCTTTTGCAGTAAGTCCATAATAAATATCACTTGCTCACTTTATGCAAGGTGTAGAATTTGGGAGGTTGAGATTTATTTATTTTGGGAATAGGCAAGTTTTTTTTCCTTTTCTGAATTCTAGTAGGTCTCTAATTGTTCTCATTTTCTTGGTTAAAGTGTTCATAGTTTGCATGTTTGTACCATGGATAGGCTACCTCTTATCCTGATCCTTCTGAAAAGCAAGACGGTTAATAGTGGTGCCATACTTGGTTTATGGTTTCTTCTTTGGGTTCATAGTTTGAATTTTGAGTGTAGAAACGTTCAGTGGGATGCTTTATGAGTGAACCAGAGGACTTTCAACGATATTCTTTTTGCGAGTGTTGGCTAGTTCAATGCCTTGATGGCAAGGTTGATGTGGTCACACCTGCTCATGCTAAGCGCTTGTCTTGCAAACTCATTCTGCAGTCTTTGGGATTTACTAATTGGGCCAGTGGCTGGTAGCTTCCATAAAAAATGGTAGCACAAAGGCGGTCGGCTCACCATAAATGCAGAGCTGGAGCGCGACTGCTGTGACACGTCTCCTTTCCATGAGTAAGGACTACCTTCTGCTTGTGGAACAGAACTCCAGCCAATTCTGGAGATGCTTTCATACTGCTTTTGGCCGCCATAAGTGTGGGAGGGTATGCTCAGACGTGAGTCCCTTGCTCACTTTGCCACTGGATTCAAGCAAGCCCGGCTGAAGACGGCTGGAATGCCAGAAACCGGTCCTCGGAAGCTTGTTTACGGTCCAGGGAAGACATGGCTTGGCAGTTCGGGCTGGACTGTTCCCATGAGGCACAGGGTCAGACTGATCTGCATATAGCCATGTCTGAACTGGGGTGGCAGAGTGGGCTAAAGAACGGTGATGGATTAAACCCAGATCTTTTGACTGGGTGTGAGTGTTTGATTGATTCAGATGCTCCGTCCATCACCACCCCCTTTTGTACCTCTTTTGGCCGCCATAAGTGTGGCAGGGTATGCTCAGACGTGAGTCCCTTGCTCACTTTGCCACTGGATTCAAGCAAGCTGGGCTGAAGGCGGCTGGAATGCCAGAAACCGGTCCTCGGAAGCTTGTTTCCGGTCCAGGGAAGACATGGCTTGGCAGTTCGGGCTGGACTGTTCCCATGAGGCACAGGGTCAGACTGATTTGCATATAGCCATGTCTGAACTGGGGTGGCAGAGTGGGCTAAAGAACAGTGATGGATTAAACCCAGATCTTTTGACTGGGTGTGAGTGTTTGATTGATTCAGATGCTCCGTCCATCACCACCCCCTTTTGTACCGCTTTTGGCTGCCATAAGTGTGGCAGGGTATGCTCAGACGTGAGTCCCTTGCTCACTTTGCCACTGGATTCAAGCAAGCCGGGCTGAAGACGGCTGGAATGCCTGAAACCGGTCCTCGGAAGCTTGTTTCCGGTTCAGGGAAGACATGGCTTGGCAGTTCGGGCTGGACTATTCCCATGAGGCACAGGGTCAGACCGATTTGCATATAGCCATGTCTGAACTGGGGTGGCAGAAATGGGCTAAAGAACGGTGATGGATTAAACCCAGATCTTTTGACTGGGTGTGAGTGTTTGATTGATTCAGATGCTCCGTCCATCACCACCCCCTTTTGTACCAGTATTGGTGGCAGCAGGCTCACCCAGCGCTTATTTTGAGGCTGTGGGCCTTTACCAGTAATTCCCAGGCTGTTTCAGAGGCTTTGGATTGCTGAGTCTACAGTGTGCATGCTGAGCTGGGTGTTGCAAGAAGGCCGGCCAATCCTACAGTCACACTGTACACCAGTGCTGATATCCTGCATTTCCAGGATTCAGCCCCATCCCCATCCTTGTGCTGTATACAGCGTGAGCTGGTATGGTGGCACATAAATAAAAGGGCATGGACATGCCATTTTATTTATTTATGTTTGCCTGCTGAGCTTGCAGCAGGTGGGGAATCGCTCCTTCGCCACCGCGGAGCCCCCCTGGATTAGGCATTTTAAAAGTTCAATACATAGACCATTTACATCTAGTCTCAATGCTGTGGCGGTCTGACCTTTGCAGATGGGAAGATGCAACATAGAATTTTCACGATGTTATAGTTGCTTTTCATAACATTATTGATTTGACTTTCAAGTGAGAATTTTAGTACTTGTACACACCCAAGTTCTTTACTTTTATTGTTGTGGTGGCAGAAGATCGAATTTCCTTAGGCCAGGCCATGGTTAGGTAATAGTTTTCCATAGTCCACATTTTAAGATTTCAGTTCAGAAGGGTTTCTATTTCAAGTGACTTAGTAGTATCTAGGACTCAACTATATATAGACTTTCATGGAGTGTTTATGTACCAAGAATTGATAGTTTTTAGATTTGACACTGAAGAAACCCAATGGAAGATGGACGGTTGGAGAGTCAACCCACTTGTGGATACCCCAGGAACCAGTATACCTATACCAGGGAAGCTGGATGCATAGGTTGAAGTGACGTTGGAAACTGCCATAGACAACACTAAAGGACTTCAGTGAAGATGCTTCTGGCGAAGAAGGGGAAATAGTCAGGTGGAAACCAAGGATGCTCCTCAGAACATGTAGCTAGGGGGATGCAGGCATCCTTTTTGATACTACAGTGTTAAATCATGCTTGACAGGTCTGTATTTAGCCACATGTAACACCTGGGGAATTTTTTAAAGGAAAAGAACAGGATGCCATGACAACTGTTGTTTACAAACTGTCAGACTACAGTTCTCTGGGTTTGCTGTGGGCACAGTTCTTGCCTCAAACTCAGGGGCATATTTGCTAGAAAATGATGCAGCGTGGTGCTGCAAGCCATCTTGCTGCCCATTAGGAAAGTGCAGGGGTTGCGTAATATTTACAGCAATATGTCACATCCCTGTGCTTTCCTCTGCGCTGGCGCACAATAGGCTACCTAGCGCTGACGCAGGAACCCTTGCACCTTGGTGAAAGGGTGCATGCATTGCAGGGGCTATTAATGGCGTTTTCCTCCATCTATGTTTGCTGCAGAAAGCAGAAAGAGCACAAAACAATGAGAAATAAAGGTATTTCTCCTTGTTGCGCCACTTTAATACCTTACCTGGAGAGGCATTAGAATATGACGCATTCCCAGGTTTACGAAACCTTAAAAATCTGGGAATGCACCAGAATGCATTGGTGTTGTGTGGGAACACCCACAGCATGCAACACCCATGGAATTCCCCTTTCATGCAGAGTAATGTGTGAAAGGGGGTCATATTTACAAGGCCATGAAAAGCCATGTAGGGTGGCTTTGCGTGGTCTTGTAACTGTGGCTCAGGATTGTGCAACACCTAACCGTCAAGAAAAGGGATACTCTGGTGGCGCAGGGGCCTTGTAAATATGCCTCGTGTTTTTTGTGCTAGGTGTCGGAGGACATTAGGATTACCATAGTACAATCACCCCCCACACCCTCAGAGTCAAAGTATACTGTGTCTGAAGGCTTTCACCATCATTAAAATGCCATGACACCTTGCATTTTGGGACTGTTTGCAGTAAGGCATTCAGGAACTACTTCAAACATGTGTAAGGTTGGCCCCCGGAATGTTTACGCCATTGGTTAGTGAGTGCACAGGAGACTCCCCATGGCCCTAGCTGGTTTCAGGCAAACATGTCACACCTCTTGGCACCCAATTCAGCACACCTTGTGGACCTACAAAAGTTCAGAAGTGGACTGGACCTGCTGTCTAAGACCCGAGAGGTAACCAGAAGGACTGGGCCTGTCCCTCTTGTACCCAGGACAAAGAAGTGGATGCTCACTTGGCTGAAATCCCGTGGGCTACAGGAAGACAAACACAAAGAGGCATTTGCCCTGAAGTGTCCTGCTGACTAGTGACTGTTGGACTTGGCCCTTTTTCAGGGTTATCCTCAAACTTTTTGCTTCTTCCTCCTATTTTTTCCTAACCTGTTGTTGCTGGCTTCAGGACTCACTTCACCACTGCTAATCAGTGCTAAAGTGCATATGCTCTCTGTGTAAATTGTGAACATGAGTGGTTATCCACGATTGGCATATTTGATTTACTGGTATGCCCCTAGTAAAGTGAGTGCCAGGGCCTGTAAATCAAATGCTACTAATGGGCCTGCAGCACTGATTGTGCCACCCACATGAGTATCCCTGAATAGGTATCTCAGACCTGCCACTGCACACCGGAATACCGAAGGACACACAGGTCACTGTATCGGCTCAGGAGCACTTGTATCATTGTTGCGTGACTCACAGCACCTTTCATATATTTCCAAATTGGATTAGTTGCCGCTATTCATGTAATTAGGTTACTGCACCTCTCTATACCAGTACCCTCAATTGGGAATTGCCCCAATCCCACCCTACTTCCTTTGATATGCACCAAGACGCTTGAGTGATCTAACCTACCTCTAAGTGACCGCAGTAATCCCTTCCTGGCATTTTCCCAATTGCCTCATTGCTTGCCCCCTGCTATTATGCTTGGCTGAAATTCCCTCAGGCATGTAATTTGTACATCCTGATGATGATCCCAATATTGTTACAACGGGATCGAAACGTCGTCGACCTTATATGCACCGTAAACACAACTGAATTAATTATTGATGTGTAACGGTGTTTCTACATATTGTTTTCTTGTTGCATTTCTTTATACAAGTTACAAGCATTTTTTGTCCGGACTGAGACTTTTTCTGAATTCTCGAATTTCTGTTCATTTGTGTCCTTGGTATACATGTCGCGTGTGTCTCACTTTATTCTTGTTTTTTATGTGATTTGATACATTATTAAATTTTCTGTCCAGCTGGACTGCTTTAACATAACACTGATTTCAGGCCTATAGTCATTGTTTTCTGTGTTTATCTCTCCTGTCAGGGACTATTTTGTAATTGCAACGTACTACTACCCAATGTCCCTGACCATTATAATTGAGTTCCATTGTTAATTATACACTGCAGAGTCTGCACATAGTTTTAAAACTGCCATGTCACCCTGTAAAGTGCACCCACTTGCCAGACCCTAGCCTTCCCTTTTCTTAAATGTAAGGCACCCCTATGGTAGGCCCAAGATACCCCCATGGGCAGGGTGCAGTGTAAATGAAAGGTAGGACATGTACTGGTGTGTGTGTCCTGATAGTGAAATACTGCCAATTTTCTTTCTTACTATTGAAAGGCCTTCTGCCCCATAGAATAAAATAGGAAATGCTTTTTACCATCTTACAAGTATAACTTCCCATTGGAACAAGATGGATAAATAACGTTTAAGCTCTCTGAACTCAGAATTTAATAACACATCTTTTAGTAAAGATGTTTTTTAAATTGTGTGTTTAAAAATGCGACTTAATAGGCATTTTCTTGTTTAACCATTCTGTGTGCCTCTGCCTATTTGTGGATTGACTTTCTGGTTTTAAAGTGACTGGGGATGTGCATTCGCTGTATGACAGGCACTGGGGGGGTTGAAGTGTGTACGGCCCTTCCTGGATGACCCAGAGCTGAGCTGAATGGGGCATGGCTGCATTTAGAGTAGTAGGAGGAGATTTATTTGCACCTACATAGGGCCTGTCTCCCCTGCACAATGCTGTCGCCACCCCCTGTGGTCATACTGCACCAGTGAGGACGGAACTGGTTTGGACTGGGCTCAGAGAACTTTACACAAAGAAAATAAAGACACAATTGAATATAGGTAGTAGACCCTAAACCCCAGAAATTTAGATCATTTTGGACTCAAAAGAAACCTTTGCCAAGGAGAAGAGCTGAAGAGCTGTGAGGAGGAGTACTGCATCTTTGCTGTGTGCTGGGGGGCGGGGGAGATGGCCTCCAGTTGCTCTTTCTGCCAAGAAAAGGACAAAGACTGGAACTTTGCTGTGAACCTGCTTTAAGAAGATCTCAAAGGGCCTGTGTGTGCTGGCCTCCTGTTCTGAAGTCTCAGGGACACAAATAATTTACCCCCAGCTCCCCTCAACTCTGCTGCTGAGTCTTCTGACCTGCCAGGAAGTGCCTGTTCTAGTGGTGGGCCTCTGGTGGTTGTTCCTGCTGTTGGGAGCTGAAAGAAACCTGAAGAACTGAGAAAATCGCTGCATCGCTCTTCTTGGCTGTTTTTCCTGACGCAGCACCGTTGTGCGAGAAGAATCTCCAAGCATCGCTGTGCAAGCCAACGTATCGCCTGTCACGGCTGCAACAACCGACACATTGTTGGATCACGGCTGAAGAAACCGATGCAGCGCCCCTTGCCGTGCCACATCTATTGCCAGGACATCTCGGATTTACGTGCATTGCATATGTGCGGCAAGTTTTCGAGAAGCATCACCCACAGACCAGAACCTTCTTGAAGTCAACGCATCACTTCCCCTACAATCCGGATTCGATGTATCACTTCTCCTGCATGCGGTAGAACTGTTGCATCACCTTCCCAAGGACTCAGGAACTGACACATCTCTTTGTTTCTCAATGCTTCCCTTCTCTGCGGCTGTTTGGCCTTGTGAATTTTGATGCATCCACAGGTACTTTGGGTAGGATCACGCATCCATAGTTTTCTATGGACCCAGTTGCTTGAACCTTTGAAAAGTCATATTCTTAATAAATGTAAGTTGGATGTTTGTTGTTTTGGTCATGTTCGGTTTAGATAAAGATACTTTGTTTTTCTAAATTGGTGTGGTATCCATTTTTGGTGTTCTCACTGTATTACTGTGTGTTTTGAGTACAGATACTTTATACATTGCCTTTGTGGTAAGTCTGTCTGCTCCTGACAAGCTACCCAGGGGGTGAGCAGGGGTTATTTAAAGTGTTAAACCCCTTTTACCCTGACTAGAAACAAGGATCCCTATTTGTACAAAGGTACCTACCTCTGCCAACTACAGACCCCATTTCTAACATCAGCTGTGAGGATTTGAACTTGTATTTGTATTTGCCCCTCAGTGATTGGTGTCTTTTACTGGACTAGTGCAGACCATTAAGCAACCACATACTATTTTTCCCTGTTGCCCTTTGGAATTTGGTAGTTGGAACTCTTGTTAGTTTTTACACCTGTAGGGCATTGTCAAAATGAAAATCACATTTTGGCACCTGTACATCTACAGGCAGGAACATTGTGGGGAATATTGGCTCATGAGGAAGGGAATCAGATCTGCACTTGTGACCATAGACTGAGACAGCTGGACCGGGAGTGCGAGGAGACAGAGTGAGCCTTAGCTGAAAAGGAAATGTGTGTAGCTTATGAACTGAGCTTGGCTGGACTGAGATGGGCTGGAGGTGAACTCCATAGGATGGAGTCCAGCTCAGAATGTGGCAAAAAAAATGTAGTGTCCAGAGCTGATAGAGATGTACAGACATCCAGAGATGTGGCACCTGACTTGAAGGAGGGTGTTTAACATACACCAGGGAGTTTAGGTTTATGAGGTATCTCCAGTGGTGGGCAGTGTCCCTGAGGTGCATTCGGGAACTAGCACAGAGGTGTATATTCCTTGTGGTGAAAGGGACGCTCTACTGACTCAAGTCAAGTCAAGTCAAAGATGCTTTATTCGGTATGTAAAGATACAACCATATAGCAACAAACATAATAAACAAAACAACATACATATGTATCAGTTTTTTGGAGCATACTTCCACTAAAATATGTACAAAATGTGTCAAAGTAAAATGCAAGGCATTATACAATTTTTTCTGTGTACAATATACAATAGCAGCATTTGTCCGGTATTAATATATGTGCAAATTGGCCTGATAAAGTGCAAAGTATCGATACCATCCTTCCTAAAGTGCGATATGCATTTAGCAGTACAAAACCGAATACTTAAAAGATCTAACTATGTCAAAGTAAAGTGCAAGCGCTATACCATTCTTTCAGTGCATAATATACAATAGCAGCAATTATACAGTGTTCATATATGTGCAAATTAGCATGATAAAGTGCAAAGTGTCAGCACCACCCTTCCCAAAGTGCAAAATGCATTTAGCAGCACAAATCTGAATACTTGAAGTATCTAACTCACTAAATGCAACTAACCATAAGTAGTATAAGTGGTAAAGGTATTCATTTCGACATAGTAAGGAAAATTTAAAAAAGTTTTAAAAAAGCATCATTGAATGAATTCATATAATTATTGTTTTTCTTACAGTAATACATTTTAAAATATAAGTGGCCACATGAAAACATACATCTGGGGTCTCTAGATTAAACATCAGTTGCATCGCTATTTGTATACCACGCGTGTTATATTTTAAAAAGATGGGTTTCAAATAAAATTTTCTAAAAGAAGTATAAAAGTTACAGAATAGCATAAAGTGACAGGTGCTCTGTTTGGATTTATCATCACAGGGACACGGACAGGTGCCGGGTTTCTTAACCGCGGGGAAGGCCACTAAGTGATGCACAATTCCCAAGCGGAGACGGGTCAATACAAAACGATGGGAATTAATACTAACAACAGTAAGATAAGTTTGAAAGCCTTTATTAATATTATATTCCAGGTAGAGATTGAACGTACTTTGTTTTACATATCTTTCCGTTCTAATCCCAGCTGTATATTTAAGGAGTGCAACTTTAAGCTCCTGCTTCGATAGTGTAGAACCTATTGTTAGATCTTTAAAAATGTTTATACCATACAGTGTCTTATGCCAATGTTGTATATGGCTCAGCCAGGGGATATTTGATCGGCGGTCAAGTTTAATACAATTAGTAATTACATCCTGGGTAAACTTTGTCTCCTCCTTTGCCCAAATTGAGCGCCATAGGGACAGAGGACGTAAAACAATTAAATCATTAACATGATTCATGTCAAGTTCCCTATGTATTATTTCAGTTGAAGCCGTAGCCGGGGCACTGATTAATCGTTTTAAAAACACATTCTCCTCACGCTGGATCAGTTTAGCACTCTGGGCATCGTGCCCCCAAACCCCGGCCCCATATATGGCAGAAGATATACATCTTGCATTAAATATGGATAACATTTCATAAATTCTGCGACCCCCTAATTTGGCTGCGAATCTAAAAATACAACTTGTATTCCTAACCATTTTAAAAAGGACACTTTTTTGTTCATTGACCCATCTCCTGTCTCCTGAAAAAGTAATGCCGAAATAACAGAAACTACTGACAGATTCTAATCTCTCCCCGTCTAAAAAGAAGGGCTTGCATTTTCTTGGTTTCTTACCACATGTCATTGTAACCGTCTTCCCTTTGTTAATTTTCAACTTCCTACTTTCAGTAAATACATGGAATTGATTGATTAGATGTTGCAGTCCATTATGAGTCCTAGAAAGGAGGACTGCGTCATCCGCGTATAAGAGGATTGGGATCGGGTTACCATTAATGATAGGTGCATCTGCATTAGTCTGTCTTAAAATTTGATCAACCTGATTTATAAAAAGGGAGAACAGTAGAGGGGCAAGTACACATCCTTGTCGGATACCTCTCCTGATTTTAAAAAAAGGGGTGCATTCTCCATCTGTTCCAAATCTAACTTTACTGGACAAATTGTTGTACAGTCGGGCAAGCAGTTGGATAATTTCAATAGGGTCACCCATCGCCAACAGAGTAGGCCAGAGCAGTGCGTGTTCCACCAGATAGAATGCTGAACTCAAGTCGGCAAAGCACAGGTAAAGATTACCAGCTTTAGCTTTGGTATACTTGCCGACTATGAGTTCCAGGTTCACGCACTGCTCCATTGTACCCATCCCCCTACGAAACCCATACTGGACTGGGGATAAGATGTTTTTTTCCTCAGCCCAGGCTTCCAATCTCACTAATAGGACTTGACTAAGGATTTTAACTGTCGAGTCCAAAAGTGAGATGGGACGGTAATTTCAGGCCTCGGACCTAGATCCTTTTTTGTAGATGGGTACAATAATTGACTGACCCCATGTCAGTAGTAAGCTGTCTTCCACCGCAGCATTAAAATAGCGTGTTAAAATTGGAGCCCATAGAGTCATTTCATGTTTATAAAAATCCATGGGTACCCCATCAGGCCCAGGTGCTTTACCCTCCTTACTATTTTTAATTGCCTCTGTGACTTCATCCAGAGTTAAAAATAACTGCATTTTCTGCCATTTAGGACATAATGCTATATCTGTATTAAAAATAGACCCATCTAAATTAAAATCAGAGTTAAAAATCTCCGAAAAATGAACGATCATGCGTGGCAGCTGATGAGAACTGACTTCAGGAATGTTATCATTCTGTAGGAAGGGGCCATTGATAGTTTCCCAGAATAATTTATGATCTTTTGTTTCGGCAGCCATATCCAGTTTGTACCAAGCATCGTTTTGTAACTCTTTTTTCCTGGATGCTAAAGCAGGCTTATAATTAATTTGTCCTTCTCTAACTCTTTCTTTGTCTCTTGGTTTGTCATCAAGAGCTATTTATGCTTTTTTAGAGTCTGGGCACAATGTTTATCAAACCACACAGTTTTATTTCTTTTGGGCTTTCTGTTTCTTACGGCCAAAGAGTTCTCAACAGTACTCGTTATTTTAAAAAAGTTAGAGAGTAAGGTGGGCGTGGTCACATTTGGTGCTAGGCATTAATCAACCTCTCTGCTACAGTTACAGATGATATCCATCGTCAGTTTATTAGGGTCTATTTTGGTCCATTTGATCCTCATGCCATTCGGTCTATCGCCTTAGCTCAGTGGTAAAAATATTGCCGCTAAGCCAACATAGCGATAATTATCGCTAGTTGTTGGCAATATGCCCCAAAGTCTTTCACTATATTGAACAGTGTCTGAGACGAGTTTCTGGCTTGTTCAATTCGTAATTGAATATGTGTACATCTGGCCCTTTTAATTTTATGATGGTAATGGGATAAGGCTGCTTTATATCTTTGTTCATCCAAAACGTCTTGAGGTCTTCTCCATCGGCGTTCTAGGGCCTTACATGAGGATTTATCCAATTTTAAATCCCCTGAATACCATGCAGCCGATTTCCGTCGAGTGGAGGGTATCTTTTTCCGCTCTGGAATGACTGCGTCTAGGGTCTAAACCATATCCAAGTTGAAACTAGCCAGCCTGGCAGAGGTATCCTGAGAACCCTGTTCTGGGTCACTGTTAATGCGAGGAAAAGTCTCCCTAAATGTTTCTACTGTGAGCTTCTGCCAGGGTCTTCCCTTTTTTGGGTTTAGGTGATAGGGAGGCATTTGCTTAGAGCGTTCGATGTTTTGCGGATTTAAGAAAAGAATCATATGATGATCAGTCCATATCAGAGGACATGAAGAATGGAATTTTAGATGTTCCATATTAGTAAAAATCATATCCAGCATATGGCCTGCACTGTGGGTGGAGCCGCGGACCAGTTGTGCTAAGCCCATCTCATGTAGGCTTGAGGTCAGCTGAGTGGTATCTGTATTGAGCATATCTTCTCCATAAAAGTTAAAATCCCCCAGCAAAATGAAGTTGCTGGAGGCTACGGCCTGCGTGGCTATGAATTCTGTCAGAATAGTGACGAAGTTCAGCTTGGGTCCAGGAGGGCGATAGAGAAGGGCTCAGTCCCAGGTCTCTGTAGGCGACATGGAGATCCTGAAGATACCGATTTCCGCAGTATCGTTACAGGAGGTAGCCAACCATTGGGCTTTTAGATGGTCTTTAAAAACTGTCCCAATGCCACCTCCCTGCTTTCCACCTCTGTCCAAATGAAAAGATTTGTAGTTATCAGGAATTGCCAGATTTATAGCAGGGTACTTTTATAGCTACTGCCCCATTCTCCGACACCACAGAGGTTAGAGAGCCCAGAGAGTCATGAGGCCTGGCTCTCATCATGGACAGATGTAAGTGGCCACTGTGGCTTGCATTCCTGGTTGACAAAGTTGCCCCTGGGAGGGGGACAGGAGTCACACCCCAGGGGTGGACTGGGCCACACCACTGTGTTGGTTGTCTGGGTAATGTCTGCCTCATGGGACACATTTGTGAGCAAAGCAAGGTTAGGTGCAGCACGATGGGGTCTGGAGGTGAGGAGAAGGGTTCCTCATGGGTTAGCTTAGTGGACCTGAGAGTATGGACCGAGGGATCCAACTGGGTTCAGGGAGGCGTAGAACAGGAATACACCACTGCTGTTGCGGGCCAAGTTCCATGTTCTCTCATCCCAAGCAGGGAAGCCCATAGAGGTATGGATTGGTCTACCCTGGCTTTAGGCTGGATGGGGTGTGTGTTAGATTTGGCCCTTTTTGTAGGGTTATCCACAAACCTTTTTCTTCTTCCTCCTATTTTTTTCCTGATCTGCTGTTACTGGCTTTCGGACTCTGGGCACTTCACCACTGCTAATCAGAGCTAAAGTGCATATACTCTCTGCAAATTTTGAAAATGATTGATTAGGCACAATTGGCATATTTGATTTACTGGTAAGCCCCTAGCAAAGTGCACTGAGTCTGCCAGGGCTTGTAAATCAAATGTTTCTAGTGGGCCTGCAGCACTGATTGTGCAACCCACATGAGTAGCCCATAAAAGGTATCTCGACCTGTCACTGCAGTGTCTGTGCGCAGTTTTAAAATTACCATGTTGTCTTGGCAAGTGCACCCACTTGCCAGACCCTAACCTTCCCCTTTTCTTACATGTAAGGTACTCCTATGGTAAGCCCAGGGTACCCCCAAGGACAGGGTGCAGTGTATGTGAAAGGTAGGACATGTACTGGTGTGTGTGACATGTCCTGATAGTGAAATACTGGAAATGTTATATTTCACTATTGAAAGGCTATCTGCCCCATAGGATATAATAGGAAATGCCTTTTAACATCTTACAAGTATAACTTCCCATTGGGACAAAATAGAGAAATACATTTAGGCTCTCTGAACTCATAAATTAATAACACATCTTTTAGTAATTATGGTTTTTAAATTGTGTGTTTGAAAATGCCACTTTTAGAAAGTAAAACCAAACAACACGGGTTTGGCTCAAAATTCAGTAAGGCTGAGCCACCAAAAAATACTACCAAAATCACAATGCCAAAACTGCCGAATTTAATTCATACTCAGCCGTTTCACTCAATAAGAAGGGTCACAATTTATTTTTTTAATACAAACAGCATACAACATATTGTTGATATTGTCACACGCACAAAATCACATACAAAAAAACAAGTACAAACATTATTCTCTCCCACCCACATAAATACTCAACAGTGACTATTTACAAACACTTTGAACAAAAACATATTTTAAACCTTCTGAACTGTCTTTTGAAGAGTTCTCCTACAGACATGGAACTGTAATCGACTTCTAAACAAATCATATATGCTCAACCCATTGTTTACTAAAATAACTTCTATGTAGTTCTTATTTACTACGCCAGGAGTTCACCTAGGTGAACTCCAGGGGGCTTATTTATGAGCCCTTGCGTCACTTTTGCGCCGCTGGTGTTTCACTTTTTGTGACACACCAGCGGCGTAAGAAATTATCCTTGTTGCACCATATTTACAAAGTAATGCATCTAAATAGATGTGTCAGTTTGTAAACCCCTACGCTACATTATACCTGCACCAGGTATAATGTATGCAGGGTGGGCGTTCCCACGTAAGTAAGGCTCTTAGAAGTGATGCAGTGGAATCTACGAGATTTCACTGCGCTACTTCTAGGGTGAAAATGAGTCGAGTCAATATCTTACGCCTGTCTCACAGCAGGCATAAGACTGATGCAGGCCCTTTCACGTGGGGCTTGTTCCATGTGAAAGGACACATTGCTGGAGTTGCGTCACTTTTGTGACACACTCTAGCGATGCATCACTCTGGTGCCTACAAATACGTCAGAAATACTGACTTATCTGTAACTCCTTGCGACATGATGCGTCATACTGTAAATATGACGCATCCATCATGTCGCAAGGAGGGTGCACTGAGAAGTGACGTATCGCTGCTTTTACGCAGTGATGCGTCACTTCTCATAAATGAGGCCCCTGGTGTCTAGTAAGTGAGTGTTTTAAAATTTGAAGATGTTGTTTCAGTAATTTATATATTTTTGTTGTAGCTGGTCTATCGCATATATTTTTATTAGCTTCAGCAGCATCCAGTGAGGAATGTCTGACATAATATCGACAGACAGAATATCGAAATACAAAAATATCGGCACAAAAATATCGAAATCAAAAATATCGGAGTCATATCTTCATAAAGGTAAGTACAAAAATATCGAAAAAATAATATCGTAGTACAAAAATATCGAAATTAAAAATATTGTTTTTTTAAATGTATTAATAATAATGTAAAAATAATTTTAAAATACATATAATTTTACAAATATTAAATAAAAATATTAAAACAAAATTAAAACTAATATATATACATTTAAAATAAATAAAACACTTAATAATTTAATGTAATTTTCTTTTTTTTAATTTCATTTAATTGATTTAATGTAAATTTATTTTATTTTTACCCTGTACGCCTGTACCCCAAAAACCCAAAACTGACCCTGAACCCTAAAAATATCCCTGTACCCCAAAAACCCAAAACTGACCCTGAACCCTAAAAATATCCCTGTACCCCAAAAACCCAAAACTGACCCTGAACCCTAAAAATACCCCTTTACCCAAAAACTGAAAACTGATCCTGAACCCAAAAAATACCCCTTTACCCAAGAACTGAAAACTGACCCTGAACCCAAAAAATACCCCTTTACACAAGAACTGAAAACTGACCCTGAACCCTAAAAATACCCCTTTACCCAAAAACTGAAAACTGACCCTGAACCCTAAAAATACCCCTTTACCCAAGAACTGAAAACTGACCCTGAACCCTAAAAATACCCCTTTACCCAAAAACTGAAAACTGACCCTGAACCCTAAAAATACCCCTTTACCCAAAAACTGAAAACTGACCCTGAACCCTAAAAATACCCCTTTACCCAAGAACTGAAAACTGACCCTGAATAACAAAAAATTATGTATAAAAAAATTACTCTAATTAATGTAATTAACTAATTAATATAAATTAATTACCAACTAATTAATAATTAAAAATATGTACAAAATTATAATAATTAATTAACTAATTAATAAAAATAATTACCAATTAATTATTAATTAAAATATTTACAAACATATATTAATTAATTAATTATTATTAAATTACTTCCCACCCTATTCCCCTATAAACCCATAACCCGCTACAGAACATATTTATCAATTAATCAATTAATTAAAATTATTTAAAAATTAATTCTCAATTAATTAATTAATAATTCCTACTAATTAATAGTTAATTTAACATAATTAAATTACTTCCCACCCTATTCCCCTATAAACCCACAACCCGCTACAGTACTAAAAGACAATATTTAATTAAATTACATTACAAATAAATAATAAAACATAATAAATACAATATAATATACACTAAATTTATTTAAAAATTGATATTAGTAACATCGAAATTTTTTATTTCGATATTATTAACATCGATATTTGAAACTTCGATATTACTGATATCATACTAATATCGATATTAAGACTGTTGATATTACTTACCTTCGATATTTTGTCCCATCGATATTTAAACTTCGATATAATTGTATATCGAAATTTAAAACTCGATATTTTGTCTGTGTACCCCATTGAGTACTACTCGGAATTGTTTTTATTAAACAACAGTGTGGGCAGAATATTAGCATCTGCATAAGTTATATATTTATTGAGACAATTTTTATAATTTTGTTATAGTTAAAAAGTGGTTTTGGTAGTACTTTTAGAAAGTAGGCATTTTCTTGTGTAACCATTTTGTGTGCCTCCGCCTGTTTGTGGATTCACTGGAGCTAGGGATGTGCATTCATTGTAGACAATCAGTGGAGGGGTTGAGGTGTGCCTGGCTATTCCTGGAGATTTCCTTGAACCTGCATAGGGCCCGTCTCCCTTTCACAATTCTGTCACCACCCACTGTTGTCATACAGCACCAGTGACAGAACTGGTTTGGACTCAGCTCAGAGATCCTTGCACAAAGAGAATAAAGACAAAATGGGGTAAATGTAGTAGACCTTAAACTCTAGATCTTTAGATCACTTCTGGACTCAAGAGGTACCTTTGCGAAGAATAGCTGAAGAGCTGTGAGGAGGAGTACTGGAGTACTGCTCCTGTGCTGTGTGCAGTGTGGGGTTGGCCTGCAATTGCTGTTAATGCCAAGGAAAGGACAAAGACTGAAACTTTGCTGTGAACCTGCTTGAAGAAGACCTCCAAGGCCTGTGTGTGCTGGCGTCCTGTTTTAAAGTTTGAGGGACACAAAGACTCCATTCTCAGCTCCCCTGAACTCTGCTTCTGAAAGTTCTGACCTGCCAGGAGGTGCCTGTTCTAAATGTGGGCCTTTGGAGGTTGTTCCTGCTGTTTTCCCGGCGCATCACCCGGGGACATGAACCCTCTTGGAGTCGGAGCATTACATACCCCTACAGTCAGGGTTCAGCCCATCACCTCTCCGGAACTGACACATCTCTTTGTTTCTCAACGGGTCCCTTCTCTGCAGCTTTTTGGCCTTGTGAATTTTAATGCATTCACAGGTACTTTGTGTTGAATCACGCATCCATAGTTTTCTATGGACCCAGTTGCTTGAAATCTTTGAAAAGTCATATTTTTATTACATGTATGTTGGATTTTTGTCATTTTGGTCTTGTTTAGATAAAGATACTTTATTTTTCTAAACAGTTGTGGTGTCCATTTATCGTGTTTTGAGTACAAATACTTTACCTGTTCCAGGCTACCCAGGGGGAGAGCAGGGGTTATTTGAAGTGTGCATCTCCCTTACCCTGACTAGAAGCAAGGGTCCCTATTTGAACAAAGGTCACTATCTCTGCCAACTAGAGACCCCGATTTCTAACCGTTATAATTAAACTTGGGCTGGACTTTGCTGTTGGCCACTGTCTGACACACTGTGAGTCTTGAAGTGTCTCCCCTGAGGTTGGGATTCTGAGGTCTTTAGAAATGTACTCTGGTGGTTGATTGGGACTTAAAAGATAAACCAGCAACACCAAAGGGACCACTGGGTCTTTGCAGTAGAAGAGTGTTAAGCAACCTTCCTGGCACAATCCACGCCACCTGAGTTCAAGCCGAACAGGGCTTGATGCCACCTTGAGTTTGCGCCAAGGTAAAGCTGAAGCTTGTTACTTTTGCTTGTAAGCACCCACCAGTGAACTCCTGAGAAAGTGATTTTCCACTCCAACCACTGGTTTTGTAAACCATTATTTTTTGGTTTGCTTGCACCACAGTGCCTTTGTAACACACACCATATTACACTTTTCACAAGGTCCGTAACAAAGCTGCCACACCTCGAAGGAAGGTACAAGGCTGAAACAATGTGACCTATTTTTAGGTCTCGCCTAGGCAGCGCTTGCGCTGTCTAGTTGAGACATGCTGTACACACTATAGTGTAGATAAGCTCCACCCACTTTCCGCCCATCATTTTCATTGGCTTGTGTCTTAAATGGTGCCTTCCTATTGGTTGTAGGCTTGTTAGTCCCCCGGCTTGCTGGTCCCTCCTTATGATGGACATGTCTTCATTTGTGTCCTTCCACGGCTATTGGCCGCTTTACTGCACTGACTACTTTCTTGGAAAGCCTTCTCACACCCCCATACTATTGCATTGCCAATGCCTGTTTTATTTGTCTCTCCCCACTCTCATCTGAGATCTCCATTTAATTATTTATAATTAATACAGCCGAAGCTGAGGATCAATCCCTGCTCTCCAGCTCCAAAGTTGGCAGCTTTATTATGTTAAGCCACCTCTCCTTGCTTCAAGACACGCCCCCCCTTAAATGGGTTTATCTTTGTTTCCATTGAATGCACTTTACCTTGCTAATGAGGCACAAGCAGGGACCTACTAGAGTGCTTCTCTATCAGAATGCACTCTGCGGTCCCCCCAGGGCACAAGCTGGCATCCACTTCAGCATGCCTTTCTTGCTGGTAAAGCTGTGTAATACGATATGCAAATTGTGGCACTTTAGCAATGGTGCCCGTGTCCACTGACAGCAGATTCTATCATTTCTGCCCGCTTTCCGCATTGGAACTGTTGTGTTGCCTGGTTATTTGAGTTGCAATATTTCATGAGAGTGAATTCACATTGTCTCAAGCATTTATTGAAAGAAAAAAAATACTTTCCAGCTGTCTTGGATTTAACCACAGAGGGTTGTTCTACATAAAACCACGAGAACTTCTTCCTTGCAGCAAAATAGCGCTAAGCTTCAGTGACTTAGAAGCAGAGGGAAGTCCGTTTTGTGTGACCTTTTTCCACAGTAAGTAAGGTAGCGTAGTGTTGTACCACTCACAAAGAGAGCCCTACTGGGACCACCGCCGGTTGCAACAGCCCCTCGCTATCTATCCTCGTGACTGTTTTCTGCTCTTGTAGACTTGTTTGTGACTAGGGGGCATATGTATGAAACTGATTTTTAGTCACAAACGCAAAATTCGCAAAACGCGATGTATGAGGAAAATTGCATTGCAATATTAAGGAATTGCTAACTTTGCGATTCCTTAATTTTGCGCAAGCATTTAAGGAATCGCAAATTGCGATTCCTCAAATACTATGCAACAAGCACCCAAGTTGTGCGATTTCGCCTTAAGAAATCACAAATTACCACCAACTTCAAGTTGGTGGTAATTTGAGATTTCTCTCAAAATGCACTTTTTGGCATTATTCAAGGTGGCATGTGGCGCACATACATGCCCTTAGGGCATGTATGTGCACCATATGCGCACACATGTTCATTTCAGGGATGCATCATGGTGTCCGTATGACACCCTTCCACCCTTGAAATTATTCTCAATTTGCGATTCTCAAATTGCGAATCGCAAATTGAGAATGATCTCCCATTCATTCCTATGGGCCTCCTGGCCCATAGGAATAAATGGGAAGGTATTCCTTAATTGCAATTTCGCAATTTGCTAATCGCAATTAAGGAATACTAAGAAATCGCAAAAAAATTGTATATTTTTAAATTCATCCCATTTTGCAATTCTAAAATAGCGATCCTCAAAAAATCGCTATTTGAGAATCGCAAAAACAGATTTCATACATATGCCCCCTAGAGTCTACTCACGACCTGTATACCCCACGGTGCTCGTTTCCTATCTACACGCCTCCCGGTGTACTTTTCTGCATGTGTCTCCTTCGGTCCTTTCACTTCCCTGCCTGCTCCCCTCGCACCTCAGTGACCTAACTGTTTGCACCCTTCTTTGTGCCTCCTTTCTGTGCATCTCGCTCTGGGGCCCCTCCGCTTCATTGTCTGTGTGTCTTTCTGTGCCACTTCTTTCTTCGGTGCTTCCTTCTGTGGGGTTGTATTTACGGAGGTCACGTGGGTGTTGAGCACTAAATCGATACACCACACCTTCGTGCCTAAACCTCTCACAGTCTATTTCTGCCCAAACCCCTCGTTGCCCTAGTTGTGCTGGAACCTTCCACTGTCCCGTTACACGTCACTGCCTGCATCGTCTGTGTGCCTCTTAACTCTCACTGCTTCACTACACACACAGGGGCATATTTACGAGTTCTGGAGCATCTCTGTACATCAGCAGAGATGCGCCAGAACAAATGCGTCACGCAAAACTACCCTTGCGTCACGGCGGATGCGTCGCATTTACAATCCGGCGTGCCGTGGCGCAAGGGTAGGCAGATGCGTGACGCATCTCGTGACGTAAGGGCGGCGTATCGCTGGAGTCACGTCGCAAGCGCGACGCAACTGCGGGGAATGAGATTTTGGTGTTTTATCTGATCACTTAGATACCTATCTCATTCATCCAATTTTGGATCGATTATTGACTGTCATTGAGTAAAAGGCAAACCCACATAAGTTAAATCAACCCCATAGACTGACGCAACTCTGAAGAACCACTTACAACTGGTAAAGTTTAAAAAGTTTAATATAAAACCAGCGTTAATTGCAAATACAATCCTCTCAAGATAAGGTTCAACAAGTATACAGGTACTAAAAGAAACATAAATTCCCTAAAGAATCTTAGTCTACAGAAGAAAACGATCAAAACCAATTCCAGTATCAACAAATTGAATAGCATAGACACAAAATGAATCTGCTGCGTCATTTACAGAAAATGAATAAACAAGTTAAACTCTCCCTACTCTGTACTAGATGGAATCCCTACTCAGCAAGTTTCTTACCTAAAAAGGTGTCAGCAGTTTGACTTCCAAAGAAGTTCAAACTCTCTTAGTCTCTTGATGGAAACCTATGTCGAGAAGCAGTACCCTATCTGCCTACCCATCCTCTCTCTAAGGGTCCTCGGCCTACTGCTCTCTCTGTCCTGACTTCTGCTCTGCCTCTCAGGCCATCTGCGCTCTGTGCTGACTCTTCTCCCCGGGGTGCTGTCCCTAAATACAAAATCACAGTATGGGTGGAACGCCCCTTTGAGACGCCCACTACATACACATTTCACGTAGTCTCGCTTCTGGGTTTTTCCATAGTTCGTCTCTTCGAGTCGTCTGTTAAGTTGACCTTGCTTCTTAGGCGCCATCTTCGTCATCGTGCTGGTAACCTCCATGACATTCCAGTTGACACTTTCAGTCCAAAGTCTATCACCTCAAACAGAGCTCTATTCATTACAGTTGTGATTATAACCCTTTTGGTCCTGAGAACGGTCACTTCTAAACAAGACCCCAAATTCCAAGAGTCGCTTATCTCACTTAGGCCATAAACTTCGTCCAGCATTGTCACTTTAATTTAACGAGGCCTTTGACTCTTGTCTCGCACGTACAGATCAAAGCTATTCCCCTATTCCAGTGAGCCCACTAAATTATACGCAGTAGACTACACTCCTGCGAACGCTTGGTCCGTTAGGTTAAAATCACATATGAACACACCATTCTAGAATTCCTACAAACTCTTCTAGACAGTATGACTTTTAACACACATATATATATAATCGAATTAGCAAATAATTGATTATAATAGAATCCATGTTATATAAAATGCAACGTTATACTCTCGTCCTTACACAGTGCTATATAGTCTGCACATTTCTTCAATTTACATTTCATCTTCTTTCTCCGTTTAATTATTGCATACATGAATTCAGCTTAGCACGTTCTACTGTTCTTAAGCATTTTCACACATTTCTACATTTAGCCCAACCTATATACGGGCCTTTCTAATTCTAATGCACATTCTAGATTAAATACAGATACATTTCCTTATTACTTAAGTTACATATGCTAACGTTATGCTACACGTGTTAACTTTACGTGATAGGCTTGTAAATATGGTACAGACATATGTTTCATTCAAATTGCGCTCTCTCACAACTCCAGCAATGCTCAGGGCCACCCAAAACTTAACATGCTGCGTCAGTCCTTAAGCCTGCTTCAAGCAGGCGGAAGGAATTGACGTAGCATCGTCGCGGAAGTGCCTGCGTGAAATCTTGTAGATTTCATGCAGGCACTTTTGCGAGGCACACAGGCGCCGGAACGCCCACCCTGCGTGGGAACGCCCCCATTGTGGTGCTGGGCTTTATAACGTGAGACATCTCCCTAGATGCGTCACATTGTAAATGCCTCGCAGGGATGCGCCACGTTTACGCCGCTGTTGCATCACGCAAGGTGGCGTAAAAACGTGGCGCAAGGGGCTGGTAAATCGGCCCCACAGTGCTTGCAAGTGTCTCTTTCACCTCGCCCATAGATGTATGTGTCTCTCCCTGCCTGTGTCCCTCTCCGTGCCTCTCCCTGGCCCACTCCCTGACCCTTCCACACTCTTGAAATTGTCTCCATACCTCTGCGCCACCTTCTTTCCAGACGCCTGCAACTAGCTTTTTCTATTTTTAGTTCCACCGTATACCAGGGAGTGGAGGCCCGCCTTTGAGTAGAACTACGTGTCTTTTTAAAAATAATTACGTCCAAGGCTGTTTCCAGGGCGGTATTAAATGCCTTCAACTTTAACCCTACAACTTCAATATTTGTGACCGAACCCGAAGAGAAAACCTTGTTAAAAGTTTCCGCAGAAAGCTTATGCCAGGTCCTACTCTGTTTAGGAGTCTGTATAACAGGACGGTTAGCCATCTTCAGGTCTAGTTGCTGCATATTAATCGAGATCAAATAATGATCCGTCCAGGGGAGAGGGTCGGGAAAGTCGCAGCTTAACTGGTCTATGTTGGTAAAGACCAGATCTAGTTGATGACCTGCTCCATGTGCGGCGTTCTCTACCCTTTGAGTAAGTCCCCTCAGTTCCAGAGAGGAGAAGAGTTTATTTACCTCAGGGTCTCTCAGATGTTCCCCGTGGAAGTTAAAGTCTCCAAGCAAAATAAACGTATTTGCCGCAAGTACATGCAAGGCAAGGTGTTCCATCAAAAGATCTGTGAATCTAGCTTTGGGACCCCGAGGCCGGTAAATTAGAGCACTGTACCAACAGTTGAATGCTGACTCAGTGACATTGAAAATCCCTAGTTCCAGACAGTCATTACTGACCGTTAGGACCCAGTTCACAACCAGGTGGTTTTTAAAGGCAATAGCAATGAATCCTCCCATTTTTGTTTCTCTATCCAAATGAATAAATTTATATTTCTCGGGAATGGCCAGTATAATCAAAGGTTGATTGGCGGACGCCACCATGTTTCTGCGAAGTAACAAATATCAGGGTAATTTCATATGGATGTTTGGCCAGGAATCTAACATTGCACATAATATGTTTCTGGTTCTTAATAGCTAGTTCTGGTGTTTTCCCCCGAAGTTGTGGGCCCCCTGCAAGAACAGCCTTTTGAAATTGGCATAAACTACAATTTACTGACCCTTCTAGGACATGTGGGAGCTTCTGAGTGCAATTTCCGGACCACACTTTATTAACTTGTGCCTGGGTTTTAATTTTCATCAAGGATTCTACTGAATAGCTTATGGGGTCCGAATAACCTATAATTGTCTTGAAAAGGGTAACGTCCCTGGCCTCTGGGCTCGTTTGGGCGCGGATGGGCGCGGACGGGCGCGGACGGGCGCAGGCGGGCTTGCCTTTGGCGCGCCGTCGGCGAGCCCGCTGCGCGTCCGTATTTGCATTCTCTTTTATTGTTCCCTAGGGCCAAACACTAGAGCGCTAACTGCGCTGTCCCCCCAGGATAGCTGCCCGCTCGTGCAAGTGGTGCCGGTGAGTCCCTCCGAGCAACTCCAGGACCTAACTCGGCTGGGGAGTCGTCAGAGATCGTGCAAACAGTGTATGCAGGTAAGAGTGCAAATAACAGAATTATAAAATACAACAACAAACGTTTTAAAAACAAGGCTTTTCAAACTCCTGGCTTCTGCCTCATGAGGTCCAACTACCTCCTGTCTGGACTGGAATGTTCTTCAACGTGTGTGCTAGGCCTCTGCCTGCCTTGCAGTAGCAGAAGGCAATGCATATAGAGATCCAGAAGACAATTGAGATTGCTTTGATTTTTAAAACTCTTCAAAGCGATCTGACGGCTCACAGATAAACCATCTTTCATGACAGCAGATGCTTAGTAGACTTGCAAACGCTTTGAAAGAACTTCTCATGAAGACACCCAGTGCCTCATTTATGAGGCCTTGCGTCAGTTTTGCGCTTCCAATGCGTCACTTTTTGTGACGCATCGGCGGTGTAAAACATACCTCCTGTTGCGCACTATTTACAAAGTGA
The DNA here is from genome assembly GCF_964263255.1 of Lissotriton vulgaris. NCBI lineage: Eukaryota > Metazoa > Chordata > Amphibia > Caudata > Salamandridae > Lissotriton > Lissotriton vulgaris. The sequence goes on from NC_141691.1 coordinate 1,773,294,575, forward strand.
TGCATCTAAGCAGGTGTGTCACTTTGTAAACTCCTGCTCTACATTATACATGCATCAGGTATAATGTATGCAGGGGGGGCGTTCCCCCGCAAAAAGCTTCGTAGAAGTGACGCAGTGAAATCTATAAGATTTAACTGCGTCACTTCTAGGACGCCGTTGTGTCAAAATCTGGTGCCTGCCTCACAGCAGGCGTAAGACTGATGCAGGCCCTTTCACAAGGGGCTTACCCCATGTGAAAGGACGCATTGCTGGAGTTGCGTCACTTTTGTGACACACTCCAGCAATGCGTCACTTGCACTTACAGATACGTCAGAAATACTGACGTATCTGTAACTCCTTGCGATATGATGCTTCATACGTTAAATATGACACATCAAGTATGTTGCAAGTCGTGCGCACTGAGAAGTGACGCATCGCTGCTTTCACGCAGCGATGCGGGATTTGCGCGTTATCTGTGTTCTCAAACATCTTGATAGTGCTGCCAAATGGACTGAAATGGAGGAATATTTCATACCGGAATGGCTAGGAATAAAAGATAAGGGAATTTCGTCTGTGGAGACAGTTAATGGGTTCAGATTATTATTTGCTGATAAAAAGCAAAACATCTTGCATTTAAATGATTACATCTTGGTTGCGGCTTCTTTCTTTTTCCGTTGCCAACATGTTTACCGTTCCCAGGATGCTAGTTCCTGGTCTAGGTAGTACGTAGCTTGGCAGTCGGTCTGGACTGTTCCCATGGGGTGGCCTGGTGGGCAAAAGAACGATGGATTAAACCCAGATCTGTGTGACTGGGGGTGAATATTTGCATTGTTTAGCATTCCGTCCATCATTTGTTCCTTTTACAACACGTTTCAATAGTCAGATGACATATTTAAAACTCCAAACTCTAGAGGAGATATACTTTATGCTATTCACAAAATCCAAGAGTAAATTTACTCAAATATGCAGGTTTATATGTCTCAGTTTAGGGGTGGAGTCAGAATAATCGTAAATTATGACTGTATAGTTATTATGGGTAATATACAACCTTATTTTATGCCTGACGAAATCTCCCCACTCAGGGGCTCATTCTTAGACTTTTACTGCAGGCAAGTCAAGCCACAATCACACAGCCAGGCTGTTGTCATAAAATGTTTGTAACAGAGGATTCTGGTATGTATGTTAAAGATATGCTTCCCAAGTGTCTCTCTTTGTGTTCTGTGTCTGATATTTGGGCTCAGTCGGCATAAAATGGCCTCTGGCATTTCCCCGCGGGTCTTTCCGCATTCACAGCTAGTTGGTCAATGAGTACTTGACACCGCCATATCCCAGAACCCCGGCAAGTCAGAGGGTCTACCATCGTCGCAGTCCCACTGAATAGTTGCAGGTATGTAAGATTACAGAAGGATATTGTGTCACGCAGTTTGGTGCTTTCTTTCCCTCCATGTTAAAGAACAGTAGATGTTTCAGCACCCAGGTTAATGTGATGATAGCTAAATACATATAAGGTCTCAAAGGTGAGACCGATTGCATTGCAAATGCTTGTTCCATTCTGTAGTTAAATTTCCTCTAGTCGTAGCCTGGTTTAAATTCTGGCCCAGGTGCACCCTTATAAAGTTGGTTGCCCACCCTGGAGCTTCAGCTCACATTTTTCTTCTTTTTCCACTCCTCACCACACCCTGCTCACCTTCAGTTTTAGAATCCCTCTCTATCAAAGAAAGCATTCCTGAGTTCCTCCCTCTTAGAGACGGGATTGTAGTCTGATTTATGACTAGGTTCATAATGTGAGGAGATAACCCAATGATAGAGCATGCCACCCTTGGGTGGGTGAGAGAAACCATCCTTTTAAATAGACATTACCTTAGCACTCTTCGACTCCACTGACCCCAGGATCGCTTTTGTGTTGTTGGTTTCTGAATAAGGGAGTTGACCCCTGCTGGTCTTTAAATTTCCTCTGGCCCTCTTTTGTGTTTTAGTACTTAAAAGACAAATACAGAAGGTAAAATCTTTGACAATGACGGGGATGAGCTTGGTTGGAGTATCCAACCCATGCTCCCTCGCCGTTAGTCTGAAAGTGTGCCTGGGTCAAGGTCTAATGCAAATATGTACTATCATTGCCACCTAACCATCTTACCGCAATTTCAACTTAAAGCTTTAAAACTTAATTTCTGTGGTTCTGTAGTGGTTTCTCCTCACGCACCTCCCAGCGCGAGGACACTGTGGTTTGCCCTGCCTCGCGCTGCCCGTAGGCATGCCTGATTCCGTTACATCGACAGTTGATGTAGAGGGTCAGTTGGACACCTGACTCTCTTCTGTACTTGCACGCACCCTGAATCCTGCCTGTGGGAACTTCTTATTACGAATTAAAGTTAATGAAAAGAGCTTTGGCTGATGTCCTCATTACATCGTTGTTTGGTGACGAGGACGAAGAAGTTTCCACTACATTCCCACGCGGAATAAAAAATAGTTTATTTATTATTTTGGCCATCTCTTTACCGGATTTTTATGGAACAAGGTAAAATCAAAACAAAATATTTATTACCTATTGTTACCTTATCAACGAGTGACATAATTGGAACAGTGTTGGAGTTGGACGCGGAGTAAAGGTGACGTGAGAGGATCTTTGCAGTTGGAGGATCTCAGCGTGTTTCTTGTTGTGTGCAGTAATTTGGGGCTACCTCAGGCCTAGAGGTGCTAGCACTGTTGCGCGGGGGCAGGTCGCGCAGCAGCTACAGCAATCAGGCAGACACCAGTGTCACTGTTGGAATTGACGTGCTCGAGCGCCTTTTATTTAGCCCCGCAGGCCATGCCTGGCCTGCGGATGTGGGAGTGCGTGTGTGCGTGCGGCAACTAGACCGTTGCCAGCATTACATCTCTATCCAACTATATAAAATTTTCACAACAGATGAAAATCAGTCCCATCCTGAGAACAGTTTAAATAATGATGCCCGGGTACTTGCGTGTCCCTTGATGACAGCTTCAGGGTCTCAGCAAACAGGCATAGTCTTTCAACTTCTGACTCGGTGGAGGGTTGGGCCGCAAGTTGTATCTCCGGGCATTTGCCCTGCCACCATCCGCGCTTCGATACGCATCTCTGATGGCAGTCGGTGATGTTGGAGATACGGACGTGGATTCAGGTCCCTCCGCCTGGCCCTCTGGGGGTATATCATTGTCTTCCCTGGGAGTCGCTGTCACGGGTGGCTCGTTGTCCGATTCCGCTGCCTCCGAACGTTGTCTGGATTTTGGTGGTAGGGCCTTGAACCACGAGGCATTTCGTGATACTTCCTCTTCCCCCTTTTGGGCAGTGACCATGGTGCCTTTTGTAGACGTTACTGTCCAGGTTCCTGGCTCATATCGAGTTTGAAACTTCCCCCTGGGGCGTCTGTTCCGTATGATCACTCGGGTCCCCTGGCTCAAGTTTCTTGGAGTTGCTCTCCTGCACCGGCTGGCTCGCTGATTTCCTTGTCGTCTCCGTTCCTGTGCTTCTTCAGTGTCAACCGGGGATGGTGTTCAGCCCGGGGCAGTAGGGAGAAGGTCCCTCCATGGTCCTTGGAACATGAGGGTCCATGGGCTTCTTTGCGTGGTGCAGTGAGGAGTGCCCCGATACTCCCGCAAGAACTCATGTAGTCGTTGTTCGGGTCGGCCTGTTCCACCATTGCTATCCGGAATACCTTGTTGAGGGTCCGCATGAATCTCTCAACGTCCCCATTTGCCTGGGGCCACTGAGGTGTGATGTGACGGTGGTGAATCCCTCTTGTCCTGAGGAACGTGGCGAATTCAGTCCCTTGGAACGGTGGTCGATTGTCAATCCGTATCTCAGATGGGTATCCGAACATGGAGAATATCCTTTCCAACGCCGGTCCTACGTGTGTGAATGCAGTGGAAGCAACCCTCTCCACTAGCGGGTACTTAGAGTAGGAATCAATGGCCACTAACGTGTGTCCTTCGCCCGGGAAACTTCCAAAATCTATGCTGATCTTGGTCCAGGGAGACGTGCAGGCTTCTTCCGTGATCACCGGTGCGGGTCTTTTTGGGTCACTTGTCAGCTGGCAGGCCATGCAGTTCCTCACGTATTCCTACACCATGTTCTCCAGTTCTGGGAACCATACCTTTTCCCTCATGCGCGCCTTCATCTTTGTCGTGCCCTGGTGACCCACATTGGCAAGTTGTACTGCTCGGTGTCTCCGGCTCTGGGGGATTACCAGTCGTGACCCTCTTAGTAACACTCCGTCTTCCGTGGCACTTTGCTCATGCCGGACTCGCCAGATTTTTGTGAGTGACTCCTTATCTTCCGCGGACCAGGAGTTGGGTGGGCGTAAGTAAACGGCCCACGAGCCTTCTTGAACTGCCTGAAGAGACCTCAGGTAGATGTTGTCGGCTGCAGCGGCTTCCTTGATGTCTTCTATTGTCATGCTTTTCGGGCATGAGGTGAGTGCCACCCATTGGGCGTACTCCTCGCAGTCGTCGTCTACTGATTCTGGCTCCTGTTGAGAGGGATGACGCGACAGGTAATCTGTGGGGTTCTTGGCCCCCGGGCGATATGTTACTTCCATCTCGTATGACTGTAGTATGATTGTAGTTGGATTACCCATCGTTCAATGCGAGGTGGTGGGTGTGGGGCAGTTCCCTTGAAGAGGAACACCAGAGGTTGGTGGTCAGTGACAAAGGAGTGTCCTTGTAGATATAAATGAAAATGGCCACACGCCCATTTAATGGCGAGAGCCTCCCTCTCGATCTGGGCGTACCTGGTTTCAGTCGGAGTTAGGGCCTTGCTGGCAAAAGCTAATGCCGTCCACTGGCCGGGTTCGTGTTCTTGGGTCAGGACAGCACCGAGGCCCACCGGGCTGGCATCGACGATTACCTCTGTGCGTTTTGTGGGGTCAATGTATGAAAGAGTGGCTTTCTCCAGGAGAGCATCCTTGATTCACTGGAAATCTTCATCTTCTTTCAGGCCCCACTGCCATGTGGCATCCGTCTTGGTCAGCACTCGTAGCGGCTTGCTCCGCATGGCTAGGCCCGGTATGAACCAGCCACAGTAGGTGGCCATGCCGAGGAGGCTCCTTACTTCCGTCGGGGATTTCGGTGCTAAGGCATCCTTGATGGCTTTGGACTTCCTCAGATCTATCTGGACGCCTTCCTGGTTAAAGACGTAACCGAAGAATTCTATGGAGGGCTGAAAGAACTGACACTTTTCTTTGTGAAGTGTCGCTCCATGGGTGCTCAGTCTCTTTAGGACATCTCACAGCTGTTTGTGATGTTCTGACGCAGTGGCGGAGTGTATCAGAATGTCATCGCTGACATTTATTACCCCTGGCAGTCCGGACAGGAGTTCCCTGATGGTGTTCTGGAACACCTCCGCCGCCGATGAGATGCCAAAGTGCAAACGTTTATAGCGTCGGACGCCAAGATGGGTGCTAAAGGTGGTGATAAATCGTCTTTCCTCCGCTAATGGTAGTTGATGGAATCCAGCGTTTAAGTCTATCTTCAAAAACCACTTTGACCCGTTCACGTCAGCCACGATGTCATCCATAGTGGGGGTCAGATGTCTCTCCCTCCGGATCGCAGCGTTCGGTAGCCGCATGTCGATGCATAGGCGGATTTCGCCGGGTTGCTTAGGCTTCTCCACAATGACCATTGGTGATACCCAAGGGGTGGGCCCCGTGACCTTTTCTATAACGCCCAGGCTCTCCAGCTTTTCAAGTTCTTTCTCCACCAGGGGGCGTAGGTGAAATGGTATCCGGCGGTGACGCAGGGCGGTGGGAGTGACAGATTTGTCGATATGTAGTTTGATCGGTTCACATTTTATGCAACCCAGGCCTCGAAATAATTCTGGGAATCATCCCAACAGTTCATCGACTTGATGTGCTCTGATGTGATTGGCAAATGCTATTAGTTTCAAGTCTTCAGCGGTGTGACTGCTTAACAGAGAGTCGGCCTCTCGGTTGAGTATGTGGACTGTCGCCATCACCTCTAACTCAGCGGCCTGAATGGGTATTGTGATTTTTCCTTTGAGGGGTAGCGGTGTGTCGGCTCCGTAGGCGAATATCCTTGTCTTGGACGGCAATACCAGAGGCCGCGGGCATAGTTTATTAAACTGCTGCAGGCCCATTACATTGACGGTGGCGCCAGTGTTAATGATGGCCTTAACTTAATTTCCCGCCATCTGCACAACACACGTTGGTTGTGGCCGCCGCCGCCGCTTGAGCTCTCGTGCGAATGAGACGATGTAGGCCTCTTCATCCTCCGACTCCGAGTCCTCATACACCGTGAGTAGGTGTCTCTCTGCTTTCGCCGGCGGTGGATCGGCCAGCGAAAGTTGGCGAACAGCTTTGGTAGGCGTCCGTGATTTCTTGAAGGTCTTTGACGTGTTCCTTCTGCGGCACACTGACGCGAAGTGGTTTGGGATTCCACAATTTGCACATGTTTGTCCTTGGGCTGGGCAGTCCTTGGCTGCGTGGGGCTCGTGCCCACAATACCCGCACCGCGCTCGGGCGGGTCTCTCCGATAATCTGGGACTCTCCGATGTCCTTTCTGTGGTGGTCCACGCGGTTGGGACCGCACCGCGTCCGCCCTTTCAACCTTGATGGTTTCTGTCTTGATCTGGGGTTTGTGTAATGCTTGTTCCATGGCGGTGGCTCTGACGTTTGCGAGTTCGTGAGATCTGGCCAGAATTAAGATATCTTCCAAGGAGATCCCTGGTTTGCGTAGAATCGACCCTCTCAGTGCCTTGTCTCGACACCCTTGAATGATCTGCCTCCTTATGGCCTTTGGTTGATCTTCGTCGGTAGAACTGGCTAGCTCCCTGACGCGGGTATGGAACTGGTCCATCGTCTCACCTTCCCTCTGGCGTGCCTGTCCCAGTTTCAATACTTCGAAGTCTACATTCAGTTGGGGGTCAAAATGGCAGTTGAGGGCAGCAACCGCCGTGTCGTAATCATCCGCTGCCCCCGTGTTAGGCAGGTGTTTGAACAGTCTGAATATTTCATCCCCTGCGTAGTGTAGCAAGAGCGACCTTCTTACTGCTTTGTCTGTCTCTCTCGTGACTATAAAGTAGTTTTGTAGTCTTTCGAGCCATACCTTCCACCTTGGTGAGGCTGTGGACTGGTCTTCCGCTTCACTGAATGGTGGCAGCACCCCCGATGCAGCGTGTTGAAACGGGATGTTGATGGTGACGGCTGGTGCACCTTCGTCCCCCATAGTGACGGTGTACCTGGATGCAGGTTACTGTGTGTTCCTCGCAGAGTGTTGTCCCCTGTTGCGCCGGTTCTGTGACGTCACATGGTAGCTGCGCGGCTCACCTCAACTCCGTCGCAAGTTCAGCAGGCCTCCAGTGGTATGGGAGTGTTGGGGTCTTCCTCAATCCTGGAATGCTGTTTGTTTTCCCTCCAGGGCGCAGTATGGCACACCCCCAGCCGTTTCCATGACTCACGCGCAAAGCGTGAGCATCTACAGGACGTTTTCCGCGTCTCACGCGCAATGCGTGAGGATTGGTAGGGCGACGTGCCGGTCCGCAACGCACGCGAGATGCGTGAGGAACAGCATCCAGTCGTGTGTGCGGTCCGGCTCCGCCAACTTCAGCGCCGCGTCCCCGTGAAGCATTAGGGAAGACTCCAGGGCCCAGGCGTGGAGGCAGGGACAGCTGTGTGGGCTCTAAGCATGGGCGAATTTAGCGAATCTCGCGTTCGCGAATTTTGCGGATTTGCGAACTCGCAATCCACAAAATCCGCGAATTCTCGCGAATTTGCGGATTTTTTTTTTTGTGTTTGCCCGGGTTTCTGCCAGTTCGCGAGGGTTTTGTACACTTTCGCAAATTGCGAACTTACCTGTCGGGTCGCAAGTTTCGCGAACTTGTTGTTTCTACGTGTCCAGCCTGTTTGGGACACTCTTCTTCATCACTGCCACTCTCTGACTACTCATGCCACCCTCTGGCCCACCCATGCCACCCTCTGTTTCATCACAGCACCCTCTGGTTGTCCAGTCAGTGTACATTATTGTGGCAACGCAAGCACACCTTCCCTGCCTCAAGTGACCTGAATTAATTTGGGGCTGATTAATGTGTCACAGAATATTTTTTTAGCTGGCACCTGCTTCCTTAGTGCTTCCTGATTAGTGATCTTTTGCACTTGCTAAGTGCTTTCATTGTTGCAAAATTAGCTACAACACCTGCCCTGCCCCAACTGACAATAATGAATTAGGGGCTGATTAATGGATTTGAACTTCCAGCCTGGCTCCTGCTTGTCTCCCTTAGCTGTAATTCAGGACCTTTGTGGCATATGTGTAACTATTCTGAGGTTCAGAGCAGGGTCACATAATAGTTGCAACTGGCAACTGAACTCTGGAGGGGCCCCTCAGGAAGCACTACAGGAAATGGCTACTAATGATGAGCCTGAACTTTTGAACCTGGTAAGTAGTTTCAGTTTTGCTAAGATCGTATTTCTGCAATTTTGCACTTATTCGCGGGGCGCGAAGTTGTACTGGGAAGCCGCGAACTCACGTGAACAGTGCGAGCAAAATCCGCTGCTCGCGGATTTGCGGATTTTGCGGGAGATTCGCGAATCTCGCGGATTGCGAAATTACCGAAAATCCGCAAAATCCGTGAGCGAAACGGATTTTCCGCCCATGCTTAGTGGGCTCAGGGGTAGACGATCGCCACAGCAGGCAGGCACACGGTCGGCACCGCGGAAGGGAGCGGGTTAATCCGATCAGGCCACCGGTGTACGGGCGAGGGTTGGGCCCCCTCCGCTCGTCGCCAATGTTGTGTGCAGCAATTTGGAGCTACCTCAGGCCGAGAGGTGCTAGCACTGTTGGCCAGGGGCAGGTCGCGCAGCGGCTACAGCAATCAGGCAGACACCAGTGTCACTGTCGGAAGTGACGTGCTCGAGCGCCCGTCCTCCTTTTATTTAGCCCCGCAGGCCACGCCTGGCCTGCGGATGTGGGAGTGCGTGTGTGCGTGCAGCAACTAGACCGTTGCCAGCATTACATTTCTCACTCGACTTTCTTCGATGACAACAGGAAATATATGGAGGAAACAAACGAAGGACAGCATCGAAGAAGGTCGTCTGGCTTTGTTTTCCTGTCAGAAAATCAACGTAGAACTCAATCACTACACTCGTCTGGTGAAAATAGTTATCTGCTGCCCCCAGCTGTCTGAAAGCGGTAAAAGTAAGTTATTCAAAGAAAGCTTGTTTTCTTCACCTCTTCAGTGTGGAAGTCTGTTCATGGAAGACATAAGAAGGCACTAAGGTACTGTTTTTTCAAAGTTAATTCAGGACATATTTTTTCCACAATGCCATGCGAGTTTTCCTCAGCGGTGACACGCACAGTGTGCAACGGATAAATCGGTGACATGCACACCAATTTTTTTTTACAGTTTAGACCTTTCATTTTTTTTTATTTGCAATTTATAGAACTTTTGTACAATCCAGTAAGGAAAAAAAATTGTATACTCATTTGTTTGCATGTATATTGTCATAGATATTGAAAAATTAATTCTATGAAGACATTCTTTCCAGCATATTGTTAGCAATCTATATCGTGGTAAATTTATATTTTCTTTGTTAATAAACATCATTTAGGAAGTAGAATAGTATGTTCTGATCAAACATGCAAGCAGTTCAGGCACCACCACTTTTCTTTGACACACCTGGGGAACCACCATTAAAATGGCGCAAATGGTTTGATGCATTTGAAAATTATCTAGGTGCCATAGGGGCACACAGGTTCAGACCTGAAAGAAAAAGATTTTTATTGTTAAATTCATTAGGATTTGAGGGAAGAGACACATTGAAACCCTTACCAGATGCAGAACAAATTGAAGGGGAAAAACCTGAAGTATACTTGAGCACAGTTAGGAAGTTAGCTAAAAGATACGACGCACAACCAAGCTTAGTTGTTCTGAGACACAACATTTTCAAACGTGTGCAAAAGAGTGATGAAGACGTAGACACATATATTACAGCACTTAGAAAAATTATAGCAGACTGTGGGTTTGAAAATGTTTGTGAACAAATAGTTTGTGTCCAATTCATAAGTCAATGTTCAGACAGAAGTATCAGGCAGAAATTTCTCACATTAGAAAATCCCTCTCTTGAAGAATCTATCCGTATTGGCAAAAGTATTGAAACATCTCACGTGTCTGTGAGGGAATTGGAAAATAAGAACAATGAATCTGCTAAATTCGGTAAAGTTTTCAAAGGTTAAGAAAAGACAAGAAAACCAACAAAATGACTTCTTCAAGAGAACTGACATTTGTTTTAGATGCAGTAACTTACCACACACAAAAAATAGTAGGCCTTGCCCTGCTAGAAATGTTGTTTTCAGAACTTGTGGAAAAGTAGGCCACTTTGACAAAGTTTGCCAAACTAAGAAAAAAGAAAAAGTACATGTAAGTCGTGTGAAAGATTACAGTGACAGTGAAAATGACGATCCTTTAGAGGAATTGAAAGGCATGATTCTTGTGGTACATGGTCCTGACATCATAACTGGTGACCCTAATGATTGTATTGACCCTTATGTCAACATAGTTGTTGGTGATAAACATTTACGCCTCCTGGTCGATTCTGATGCACAAATTACTATGATCACAGATTTCCTTTTTAAGAGCAAATGGAGTAATAGAGAACTACTTCCCCCTGATCGCGCACCAGTGTCATAAGAAGGGCGCAAAATAGAACTTTCTGGCTACTTTGAGAATGTTTTGGAATTGAAAAATAGGAAAAATGTATATAGCCTTACATGGATTAAATATTCTCGGGTGGTTTCACCAAGGTCTGTTCAACATGATGCTATGTCCTGGTAAGAAAGAACAAGTTTTGGTGATCCGTGATCTCTCACATATTGAAGATCTACTTAACAATTACCCTAAAGTTTTTTCAGGAGAAATAGGGAAAATTAAGGGTTTCAAACATAAGATAAAAGTCATGAATGAGGCAACCCCTGTAAAGCATAAAATAAGAAGTGTACCCTTTAGCATAAGGGAAGATCTTGAGAAAGTGTTGTTATCTCTGCACAAGAGAGGAATATTGAACCCATTGAATCGTCCGATTGGGCATCACCCTTAGTTGTTGCACGAAAAAAAGAACAATTAATTGAGTCTGCCTGGATTTGCGCAGTCTGAACAAAGTTATTTGGGTAGACGCACACCCTTTACCCAACATCAATGATATGTTGGGCGTAGTTGCTGGTGCAAAGATTTTCACAAAACTTGACCTGGCGTCTGCATACCACCAGGTAGAATTGGACAAAGAGTCACGTCATCTTACTGCTTTCAATTCACCTTTTGGCATGTATCAATTCTGTCGAATGCCATTTGGTTTGGCTTCGGCAGCATCAGTTTTCCAAAGGCTAATGGTTAATCTATTCAAGGAGATCAAAAAAGTAGCAATTTTTGAAGATGATGTACTTTTATACGCAAATAACCAGGAAGAACATGATGAAACACTGAATCGAATCTTGTCTATTTTTGAAGAACATGGCATAGTTCTTAAGCGGGACAAGTGTGTTTTCTCAAAAGACTCAGTTGAATATCTGGGCCACACAATATACTGCGAAGGTGTAACACCTACACCTAGCTTAGTTCAAGCCATAGTGGATGCCTCCGCTCCTAAGGACAAAGTTGGGGTGAAGTCATTTTTAGGGTTGACAGAATTCTATTCTCGATTCATACCTGATTATGCTGCCCGTGTTCGCCCCATTTCTAATCTCTTAAAAAATCATACTGAGTTTGCATGGGATAAAGATTGTGTTCAAGCTTTTGCATGGCTAAAAGAACAACTATGCAATGTTCAAGCATGAAAAACCCTTTGAACCTTCTGTTCCATGCACTTCGACTGTTGATGCAAGCTGTTATGGGTTGGGAGCAGATTTGACCCAAGATGTTGCCTCTCAAGAAAATACCATTGGTTTTGCTTCAAGGGTTTTGAGGGAATCAGAATCACATTATTCGTGATTGAGAAGGAACTACTTGCATGCTGGTGGGGCATTGAAAAATTCAAGAGTTATTTGTGGGGAAGGAAGTTTATTTTAAAAACTGATCACAAACCTTTAGTAAGCATTCTAGGAAACGCCAGTCACAACAACACAACACCACGCATAGCCCGTTTGGCATGCAAACTCCTACAATACAATTTTGATGTCACACACATCGCAGGGGGAAAAAATGTACGTGCTGATGCTGTATCACGGCTTCCTTTTGACGCACTTCCATCGTCTCAGTGCCAAGACAACATGGAAGACTTGGAGCAAGGAGATTGCATTATAGCAAGTGTTGAGTTACAAAACACGTGCTCCGTCTCTGAAAGCAGCTGGTATACTGCAATGGATTCCGATCTTACACTGAAAGATGTTAAATCATACATTACAAAAGGGTGGCCGAAAGAAAAAAGTGTAAGTGAGGAACTTCAACCGTTCATAAAGGTATGGGATGACCTAACTTTATAAGAAGGGCTTATTTTCAGATGTGACAAAATTGTTCCCCCGAAAAGTGTCAGAAAAACTCTCTGGACTAAGGCACATGAGGGACATTTAGGATCAACTCTCACTAAAAGAAGAGTTAGAGAGTACTTCTGGTGGCCAAAAATGGATAGGGACATAGATGACATTGTACTTGAATGTACAATACGTGCCAGCAGCGACAAAGGTCTACGTACCACTAATCCCCCTCTCACTCCCATCTCATTTCCTGAAAGACCTTGGGAGAAGTTGGGTATTGATGTTCTTGGACCTTTTAACATTTTGGGTCAACAAAAAAAAATTTGCTATAGTACTCATAGACTACTACTTTAAATGGCCTGAGGTCAGATTTGTATCCAATGCCGACTCTAAAGAGATAATTGAGTTCATGAAAGAGATTTTCATGATAGACGGTTTCCCCAAGATTATCATTTCAGACAATGGTGTACAATTTATATCATCTGATGTAGAAGAATTTCTAAAGGATACTTCTATTTCCCATCTTAAAAGCTCCCTTTACCATCCACAGACTAATGGTCTGGTGAAAAGACTCAACAGCGTCATTGGGGATTGTATAAGGTGGGCCAAACAAAACAACAAAGACATACCTGCAGCGGTGAGAAGCATGTTTTGGTTTTATAGAAACACTCAACAGTCATCCACAGGGTCATCACCTTTTGAATTACTAAGAGGCAGGAAACCCTCGACTGAATTCACACCTGCATGGATGTTGAAATGGTTTCAAAACAAAGAATCACTCCAAGAGTTGGATACTAGAGTTAGAAACAGAGTCCATGAAGTGCAGAACAAGCGAAAAAGGTATTTTGACCAAAGAAAACATGATTCTTTACAGAGTTTGGCAGCAGGTGATGTTGTTAAAATAAAGAAACAAAGCTTTGTTAAAAAAGGAATGCCTAAATACAGTGAACCAGTTGTCATTGACAAACTATGTGGGAGTGCGGTACGTGTCAATGATGGAAACTGGTGGAACATGAACAAGGTTGTAAAAGTAAATGAGAGGTTTGCTTTGAGACAAAGTGTGAACAATGAAAAAGTTTTGAAACATGCTGTTGTGCCAAAAAACTTTGCAGTTGATTCTGCTCAAAGCCACATGGTTGATTCTAGGAGAAGTAGTAGAGTGATTAGGTTACCAGCCTGATATCGTTAATCTTTAGTGTAACCTTATTCATAGTTTTTATTCCTGTCAGTATCCTGTTCCTCTAACTCTGTACTTCCGGTTTTCTTTTCTCTCTACTTTTTTTTCTCTCTTTTTCTTTATTTCTCTCTCTCTCTCTTTTTTTCCTTTTCGGCCTTTACATCTTTTCTCTTTTTAGGAAAGGAGATATATGTAGTGGTTTCTCCTCGAGCACCTCCCAGCGCGAGGACACTGTGGTTTGCCCTGCCTCGCGCTGCCCGTTGGCATGCCTGATTCCGTTATATCGACAGTTGATGTAGAGGGTCAGTTGGACGCCTGACTCTCTTCGGTGCTTGCACGCACCCTGAATCCCGCCTGTGGGAACTACTTATTATGAATTAAAGTTAATGAAAAGAGCTTTAGCTAATGTCCTCATTACAGGTTCCTTTACTGTATTTATGTAATTGTGGAGTCATTTTGTTTATTAAATGTAACTCTACTTTTCTATTCTGGCTTGAGATTTTTATTATTTTGCATTTTGACCTTATTACTCTTGTGGTACTGCATAAATACTTTACTTTATTGCCCTAAGTTAACGCTAACTGTGCTGTGCCATAGCTACCGGGGTTTAAACTCAGTTTAGTTTAGAGACTATGAGGGTTAACCGAAACTAGAGTTGTGATTATTACTAGAGGTGAGCAATTACTCCACACAGATAATAATCCAACTTCTTACAAGTGGAGATAGTTATATGTTGAAAAGAAGCATTGCAAATTTTAAGCAATGGGGGACACTTACGTTTTGCGAAAATAGTGATGATATGAAGGGAGGTAATGATGGAATTAGTGCTTGCTCACTGAGGTATGACTGAATTCATTTTAGTGAAGTGTCTTGTACCCCTAAATCATGTGGCCTTTCAAGCATAATTCAGTAGTTCCTAAGGCCTAATGCGTATTTATATTGGTTGCAAAACTGGGTCATGATTTGTGACTAGTATTTTTGCAATCAGTATAGAATTTGGCAAACCAACGTATGTACTAATTCTAGCTCAGAAACTGTCAGAATATCAACGAACAACCTAATATTTATTAGGCTCAAAATTTGAGCTCACCCCAATTGGATATAATCACAGGAATGGTGACTTAAGAGTCAGCACACAATCATGTCTGTTATAAATGTAATGTAAATAAATAAATATTTCTAAAGTAGTCCAATTTCCTTAACCCCTTGAATGCTCATGACGAGCTGAGCTCGTCATGAGCCACGGTGCTCCAGTGCTTATGACGAGCTCAGCTCGTCATGAGCCGTGGAACACTCGCATGCGGGGATAATTCCCCTGCTGTGCTGAGCGTTCCACGGGAACAGGTGTGGCCGTGACGAGCTGAGCTCGTCATGAGCACAGGAGTGCCGTGCCTCATGACGAGCTGAGCTCATCATGAGCATATGAGCGCTGTGCGCGCCCCCCTCCCCCCCAGCACAGCGGGGGAATATCCCCCGTAGCGAAGGGGTTAAAGGAAACAGGGCTGCTTTGTTACTCATTGCCCTAAGTTAACTCTAACCGCTCTGTGCCATAGCTAGCGGGTGTGATGATTTTAGGGACTTTTAAGGTTCACCCAAATAAGAGTTGGGATTATTCCTTTGGATGGGCACTCGCCCACCTCAAATAATATTCCAATTTCTTACAATTGCGATAGTTATATGTTAAAAAGAAGTGGTGCAATTGTTGAGCCATTGGGAACACCCACCTGTTGCAAGAATGGTGTTGATATGAAAGGAGGTGATGATAGAGTTAGTGCTCTTTCCGTGAGGTATGACTGAATCTATTTTAGGGCAGTGTCTTGTACCAGAAAACCATGTAGCATTTTGAGCAGAATTATTTAGTTCTTAAGGCCAAATGTGTCATTATATTGATCACAAAAACAGGACACGATTAACGGCCAGTATTTTTGCTATTAGCATTGAATTTTTCTAACCAACCTATGTACTAATACTAGATAAGAGATGGTGGCAATATGAACTAACTAATTAATATTCATTATTTAGGATGAAAATTGCAGCTCACTCCAATTGGATATAATCACAGGAATGGTGACCTACAAGGGTCAGCAAACTGCCATGTCTGTTTTTCCATTTGTAAAAATTAATATTTTTCTTAAAGCAGTCCAATTTCATCAAAGGAAACCGGGCTGCTTTTTAAACAAACAAAAAATGTTTTCCTTTCCAAACGTTTCTCTGAGCGCTGGCAGTGCTACTCAGGACCACTGCCTCTTCCCTGGACTTTTTTTAAACAAAATTTACAAGGGGGAAAGGTTCCAAAGAGGACCCTTTTGCTTTTGTGAATGAGTTACCACCTCAAATTGGGGGTCAGTAAATTTTCAATTGTTTGTGACTGGAATTCCAGTTGCAAACAGTTGATACACAGGGTACAGACTCTGTATTTTGAAGGCGCACCCAAAACATGCCCTTCTAAAAATCAAATTGACATCGAGTCACAATTCGAGTTGTGGGAGTTGGTAACATTTTGCTGACTTCTAAAATGGCATTGTCAAATAGGAAAACCCTTTTTTGTGGTTGTGTTTGTGACTTTAAAAAAGGTTCTTATATCTGCCCCTAGCATCAAAAGTATCTGAGAGTTCAAATACAAATAATGCAATAATTCAATCAGATCTATTGTGTTATTGAGGTCATCCCAAATAGCAATACGTGCTAATTGTGTGCCTCTTACTGGCCAGAATCCAATCTGTTGGTCAGGGAGGGGGCTGTTTTTAAACCAAGTCTAAAATCTGCTTGCACTTCTTTTTCTTTTAGTTTACCGAAAAATTGTCCATTTAAAATCAGCCTGTAGTTTATGGGGTTCACCTGGTACAGTATTGCTTTTCCATAACTGGTTTAATAGAGGAGGTTTTAGTCCACTGGGAAATTAACCTCACCATGGTGCCTCGTGGATGATCACTCTGACTTATGTGGCCACAGTGAAATCTTTAACAATGTTCTTGAACCTATGTGAAGGGCATAGGTTAATCTCTTTGTTTTCTTTTTTGGATAGTGGATAATACAAATAAAGTTATGGGCGTGGGTTGATGTTTTCATAATTTGGCACGATTTCGGAAATGATGTGGTTAGTTATTGTTTTTCTTAGGAAGTAGTTCTGGAGAGCTTTGGCTTTTTTGGTAAAATGTTCTGCAATTGATTTGCAACATTTTCGAGAGTGATTAGGTGTCCTGAGATGCAGTCTGGGTACTGAAATTCAGAGATAATTTTCAACAGGTCTTTGGTCAAGTTGGTAGTCTCTGAGATTCGTTGAGCGTAGTAGGAGTTCTTGGCTTGTTTGATGGTTGCACTTTAAATTCTGTACTGTCTCTTTATTGTATTTTTTCTTGTAGATAATGTGTTTCCTGCACTGTCATTCTAGTGTTCTGATTTTCATTTTTAGTAAAGTTATGTTCGAGTTGAGCCAAGCTGCTTTCAGTTGTGATTTTTTGTGTCTATATGGATATACTTTGTTGAACATCTCAACCAACCTTTGGTGTAACTGATGGACATCAGATGGTTCATTGGCATGTTGCCAAGAATTGGTCCTGAAAAGTGTTGTTGAAATGATTCCATGATCGGTGAATAGAGATGTTACTTTGTCTTATTGGTAGAAGTGGTGCTCTTGTCAATTTTAAGTTGAATTATATGATGTGACGGTCGCTTGATCTGATGGACTGGACTTCTTTTTTTAACTGGGATGAGATTCCTAGAGACGGTATGGTCTATGTGATGTGTTGCCCCAATGATAAGCTTGTGTTAGTTGAGTGTGTTGTGATTATTGAGTAGGATGGTATTCTGGTGAATTTCTGTTTTGTTGACGCAGATGTTGAGTTCTCCTACAAGAAAAAGCTTATGGTAATCAATGGTGATATCTGTCACAGTCTAGAAGGGCATCTATTATTGTTCACCTGTGTGGAGGTTGCTGATATATTCAAAGCAACAAGGCAGGAAGACTTAACAGTAGTGAACAGGAGAGGAGTAGGAATATAGGGCTAGATGTAGGTAAATCTTTTTTACCGGTTCTAAAATACCGAATTTTACCGGTTCGGTATTTTAGAATCAGTAAATTAAATGTAGGTAATAATTCGGTATTTTTTACCGAATCAGTAAGATTCGGTATTTGCCATTGATTCCTATGGGCCTGGTAGCCCATAGGATTGAATGTCAATGCACATATTTGCATTTACATAGGAATTCGTTATTTACCACCAACTAATAGTTGGTGGTAAATAACAAATGCTCAAAGCCCTGTAGCACTGTTTACAGTGCTACCACCATCTCAAAACACAGATTTGGTAAATTTACAGAATCAGTAATTTTACCGATTCGGTAAAGTTACAGATTTGGTAAAATTACCGATTCAGTAAAATTACTGATTCAGTAAATTTACTGAATCTGTGTTTTTTAATGCCCTTCATCTCAGTATCCAAATACCGGTCGGTAACGGCCGAAAATCGGTATTTTCGGCCATTTGCCGACTGGCATTTGGATACCTACATCTGGCCCATAGAGTTTGGTGTTGTATGATCGCTTATTGAGCTGATTGTTAGAAAGCATACTATACGCATTCCTTGTTCATTCCTACAATTTTGTTGGTTCCTGTAAACGTGTAAGTGTCCTTTGGGACTCACTTTGTGTAACATGCTAAAGTGTTAAGTTCCATAAGAAATTGGACTATTGGTTGAGGGGGTGAGATTCCACCTCAAATAATACTCACAATTCTTGTCAGGGTGTACCACAAACGTTACTAAATAAATCTGTGCTTCACCCTATGGTAGCTTGGCACAAAGCAATCAGGCTTCAAGTAGAGGCCATGTTTAAAGTCCCGGTGATGGAGCAAGGACACATGAATAAGAGACTTTCTCGGATGTAATCCTCTCATATTTTCTCATAATAAAGTATTAATAATGTTTATAATACTAATTTTATACAACATTTAATATTTTCTAGAAATGGGGGAAGCTTGCCTATGTGTTTTACTAACAAGTAACCAGAGTGCCATTAAAGATGGCTGCTAATGCAGGAAAATAAACTGCACATGTGTCAGCTGCATGATGTAATAACACTTTGAGGGAAAATTTTGCTTCTGTGCAATAGCATTTAATATGGCCGCTTGAGAACTCACGTGCTAAGCATTTGCTTTGCTGAAACTAAACTGTGTTATATATTAATTGCTACTGCATAAGTAGTCTTTATAAGTAAATGGGATTAGAGTAGAGATCGGTGGTATACAGTGAAATCCTTTTATTTGAATCTAATACTTTGACTTTTTGGCCTCTCTATAAGTTCGCATTTGGGCCACCTAGAATGCTAAGGTCTGATAACCACGTGAAAGGTGGTGCATGCGCGGGAGAGACAACTCTGAAGGAATGAGCTCAAGTCTTGTGACTCGTCCAAGGACATCTATTAGACGTACCCTGGGAAACAGCTGAACATCCTGAAGATTCAATGAACATCTGTGAAATTGTTGTCAATAAGTTTTCAAATATGGGTGTGAAATAATGCTTGGGAGAACAAATTAATGGGCGGTAACTTAAAACTGTAAATTTACCGATTAGGTAAATTTACCGATTCTGTAAAATACCGAATCGGTAATTTTACCGATTCGGAAAATTCCTGATGTAGGTAGCACTGTATCCAGTGCTACAGGCCTTCAGAATTCGGTATTTTACCACCCAATACAATTGGGTGGTACAATACCGAATTCAGGTGTACATGCACATCTGTGCATGTACCCCTGTACCATGTGACACACAGACATGCCCTTAGGGCATGTATGTGTGCCACATGGCACACAAGCCCATACTTGGGGTGCTAGAGGGTGTCAAAGTGACACCCCCTGCACCCTTGCAGGATTCGGTATTTACCGATTCGGTAAATATCGAATCGGTATTGCCCATGGATTCCTATGGGCTTCAAGGCCCATAGGAATCAATGGGCAATACCGATTCAGTATTTACCGAATCGGTAAATACTGAATCCTACCGATTCGGTAATTCTAAATTGAGAATTACCTACATCTGCCCCCTTCCGATTTACCGACTCTTAAATACCGAATCGGTATGATTCGGTATTTAAGAGTCGGTGAATCGAATTTACCTACATCGGGCACTCAGTCTTAAGAAAAGTGTTAAACTGAGCACGGTGTGATGATCATCCCCTCAGCTTGTCCAATCCGAATTCAGAGTTTCATAAGGTTGAAACATTTAGGGGTGGTACTTGCCATTAGAATGTATAGTTGGGGTAGTTAGCTAGATTAGAGAGAGCTGTCGCTGCCAGAATGCTGAAAGACAGAGATGATGTCCGAATGCTGATAGTATACCTGATGAAGCTGACTTCGAAATTTTACATGAAAAATTTGAATTAGAAGATCGCAGAAAAATTGAGAAGGTAATAGATTACAAGTAGATTGTGGAAGAATCGAGGAGGTATTAGATTTAGAAGAAGGTTGCGGAAGAACCGAGGAGGAAGTAGCATCAGAGAGGGGTGAGACGCAGGCATCGCATCCAGTAGAGGTCATCGGTCCTGTCCTATTCTGTCCTGAAAACCGGTCAGCTGAATTCTTTAAGGGGCCCGTAACTCTTGCCCAGAGGGGTGTGATTTTCGCCCCATCCTAGGTTAATATAAATCTGTGTATCGTGTCCAAGTGCTTTCTCTCTCTGTCTTCTCTTTCACGAGGCACTTGTTATTGTGAAATATCAATTAATTGGTTAGACAGATTCTACTTCCTCTAAAAATTGAAGTTAACAATGTAATGTGTTTGCTCTTTATGATTAATTCAAATAAACGTTTAAACTTTCCAGAGTCTGTGGTTATTTAATAAGAAATCAGGTAATTAAGACCTACGTCATGGTCTTCAACTCTAATCAACTAAAATAGATCCATTTGTAAAGAAAGGTCGTAGTAATAAATAAAAGATTTGAGGACTGATAAGAAAAATGACTTAAGAATATAGCCCTATAAATTGATCCCCAGCGGTGTTCACCGGCCTATATTGTGAGTGTGTTTATGGGCCAAAATGAGTATTTAGTGATAGATATCCGTAGGTTGGTAGTTCGCTCGATCACCGGCATGGTCGTCGACGAAGGCAGAAAAGCTGCGAGCAGTCGAAGTCCGAAGTCCATGCCCCGGAAGGCCTCAACTTCAATCACATGCTGCTCTGCGTTGGTCCCGATGAAGTCCTCTACGTTCGTACTTGGAAACATTTCTGGAAGTCAGATCTCCTTCAGCAGGGCACACCAGCAAGCTGGGGTCAACCAGGGATTCCATATTGATCGCTGCATCTTTGACTGTAGTCACACTCTCCGACCATTCTCCAGCAAGAAAGTTGACAAAAAATTTCTAAATACCTCTTTTTGCAGTTTCGGGATAGGAAGAGTACACTTTAACACCAGTCAAGGGCCCAGGACTTGGGGGGCACCACTGGGAAGGTTAGGACTTACTCCATCAGAGGCCAGCAGCATGGTCTATGCCAGGTCCAGTTGTTACTGGTCAGCTGGGCAGCTGAAGAGAAAGGCCTCTGGAAGCAAACTGACACTTGGAGTCACTTTTGGAGTCCTGGGTTCAAGAAATATTTTCCGGTGTACCAACTTCTACATATCACCCTTGACGAAGAGGTAGGGATTTTACCCATAACAAGGAAACACGTATTGGCTAAAAAGAAGTCATCGGCAGAGAATAAAAACAACTACTGAAGACAAGACAAGAAATCTTGTTTCTCACTGTTACTTTTAACTATACTTTTCAGTGAACTAAAGATTAACATGAATGGTGTGCGCTTCAATTAAGTAGATTGTATCTGTCAATCTCAGGATTGTATAGGTGCTCAGGGTGTCTTCCCCTCATTATTGAATGCACTAGGTGCTAAACTCCAGTTAGTTAACACATACATGTAAATTCTATAGGAGCTCTTGATACCTCAGACAGATCCCAATCTGACCGCATTAAATAAACACGCCCATGTTTTTAAACACCATGCACCCTGCCCTGGGTATTTAAGACCTACCTTAGGGAGGTTTATAAGTATTAAAAAGGAGGGATTAAGCCTAGCAAAAGGATTATTTTACCAGGTTATAATGGCAGTTTAAAACTGCAGACAGTGGCTGCAAGGGCAGGCCTGGAGACATGTTTTACAGGGCTACTCTGATGGGTGGCACAATTAGTGCTGGAGCTCACTGGTAGCATTTAATTTACATGCCCTGAACCCATATAGTACTACATACTAGGGACTTCTAAGTAAATTAAATGTGTCAAATTGGTTAATGCCAAATTTTGAAAGGTTTAAGAGGGGGAGCACATGCACTTTACTAGTGGATAACGAGTAAAGTGAGTAGAGTCCTATGGTCAACAAGCAAAATACGGTCTTTCCAACATGTTCCACATATGTTTCTGTAATAAACATTTACGATCAGGGCCCACTTTACCTGAGGAAACGTTTTTCTCGGGATCTTCCTACCCGCCCCCTCCGGTCTGCCACTCAATATCGGCTGGTTGTTCCACGTTTCAAACAAACCGCCTTGGTGGACACTCTATTGCAGTGGAAGCAGCGGTTGCTTGGAATACTTTACCTCTGGCCCTTCGCGCCAATCAGAACTTCAATCTCTTTAAAAAAGCACTCAAGACCCATCTCTTTAAAATGACGCTTTAAATCTCTCTTCACCATCTGTATTATCTGCCTCTCCACATCTCCTTCCTCGTGCCAGGATACTCCAGAGTAATTGAGTGCGCTACAAAACCACCCATAACATAAGATAAAGAAATGGTCTGGACTGGGTCACTTAGTAGATAATGTAGGCCATTATCTTCAAACATTCAGGTAGTTGCTTTTGATGTTTGTGTTAAGGTATATGGGCATGGAAGACAACATAGTTGCTTTGACTTCTTACATACCTAGGGATCTTTTGAGCTCTCTGGTTTTGTGTTAGACCGGGGATCCTGTGACGTGGTCTCCCCTAACCTCTTAGGATACCGACCCCATGACTGAACCTTAATTTCTGGCGAAGGACTCATTCAACACTGCCATTCAGTGCCAATGGGCTGTGCTTGTCATATACATACTGATGATTGGGGTATACATGATTGGCTGATTTGAGTAAGCTGTAAGTCCCTTTTCGAGGGGTAAGACATATACCCAGGACATGTAATTGAAATGCTCCTCTGTGGGCCTGCAGCACAGGTTGTGCCTTCCACAAAGGGAGCTCATTCATTGTGTCACAGATTTGCCTTGTTGGGGCCTGTGTGCGCAGGTTACTGGTGCTCGGCTTCGCATTTAGAAAGCTGCATGCCAAGATTCTGCATTTCTCTTGCCTATATCGAAATTCTCCTTGGGAACAGGGTGCAATATTGGGAAGAAGTGAGGCATGTGCTTGTGTGTGTGAGATGTTAGGGTCTTGAATGACACCAAATGATGTGTTCAGTACGATGTGGCCAGCTTCTCAAATTGGATTAGCTTGGGAAATATTGGGCAGGGCTATTGAGCAGTATGTCCCCTGTGCACAATGGTATCAGGGTAGTTTTTGATATTGATGCGTTCATAATGGCGAATCCTCTTTGGTAGTGTGGGTGGATCAGACTGAATGTCTGAGAAAGGGCCTAATATTACATAGTTAGCCCCCACTTGTTGCCTGGTTTTGATGTGGTTTCAATTGTAGTGCACAGGTTCCCTGCCAATCAGGTCACCTGTGCCAGTGCTTCTTCCCTGAAACATATCCACAATTGGTACTTCTGCCCCCAGTAAGTCCCTGACAAGTGGTACCCTGTGTACCTAGGGCCTGGAAGCTGAAGAGAGTTCCCTGGGACCCCCCTCACTAGGATGCCACTGTCCTTGCGGCTTGCATGCCCCTGCGAGGTAGAAAATGACAAAGTTGGCATGTCACCCTGCCAGGGTGCCATTCCAGCCAGCACTGCCTGAAGGTATAGGTAAGTCACCTCCTAGCTGGCCTTACAGCCCCAGGGCAGGGTGCACTATACCACAGGTAAGGGCACTTCTGCATAAGGATCCACTCCTTAATGTTGTAAGAGCCAGTGAGGCCAAAGAGAGTGCATGGGCTGAAAAATCGACAACTCGTGTTCCAGATTACCATGATGGCTTCATTTAACACAGGAGTGTTTGGTACCAATCTACTGCTCTCAATAAATCCACACTGATGCCAGTGTGAGATTTATTGTACCATATACTTAAATGGCACCTCAGAGGTGCCACCTGAAAATCTACCAACCCCAATGTGGTCTCTGACCAGCTGCAACCAGTCAGCCACCATCAGAAATATTTCTGGACCCCTGGGTGGAGAGCCCCTGCACTCTGAGACCAGAAACCATCAACATCCTGGGCAAAGGTATCACACCTCCTCCCCAGGATGGGACAGTGCTCGAAGGGGGAGCTTCAAAGACCTGCCAGCTTTGTAATGTGACCTCCAGCCTCTTGTGCTAGCAGCAGATGGCAGCCCCCCTCACACTCCTAATTTGGGCAAAAAAGCTTAGGAGAATAGGAGGTGTGCCCACCTCTGCCAACTCCACCTCCAAGGTGGGGGAGGCGAGCTTAAGCATATCTTTGAGTCCGCTCCATCTTGAAGGTCAGGGCTAGGTTTATGCCCCCTCGAAGGAGGGTCACATAAAAGAAGGTGTAGGTACCCCAGTTAAGGTGCCCATTGCCCCTTCCTGCTACTCCCCTAATTTTAGAATTTAGGTGGCTCCCCCAGACTTGGGACATAGATCTGTGATTACCTAGGAAGAAAGAAGACATTCCTGCAGAGACGACTGAAGACAACGACTGCCTTGGCTCCAGTCCTACCGGCCTGTCTCCAGCTTCAATGGACCTGCAGCCTGTCTTATAGCCAGTGACATTTGAAAGCCCTGGGAGGACTGCTGCCTTAGAAAAAAGGCTTTAATCTCCCATGGACAGCAGACCTATCCAGAAGAAATCTACTTCAAGGGCTCCAGATCCTGCTGGAACCGTGACTCAAGCCCACTCTACACCCAATGTCCATGCCCTGAGTCTGAGGTGCCCACCAGCCCCGTAAAGTCTCCCCAGCGATCCTGACTTTGAGTCCAGCGTCAGCCGACAGCTTCTGACCTCCACGACAATGTCTGCAGCCTGAATTGAGAAGCTCCCCCTGACCCCGACTGGCTCCAGTAAGAAGACTCCAACATGAAAAGGCACCCTTGCACCTGAAGCCCTTGGGCCTTGGTGAGCTGAACCAATGGTGTCCCTCCTACCCCCGACATCTCTATTCACCTCTGCTGTCATTGGTTTCCCTTTTGCAACTTCAGGTGCGACGTCTACAGCCTGTTTGTAAAAAAAAAGAAATTCCATTGAAAAGCATTGGGCGCCCAATGCTAATTTTGCACCCTGCACCCGGCCGCTCCTGTGCCGCTAGAGGTGTATGTTTGGTGCTGCATTTTGGCCTCCCTTGAGCTTGTGCTAACTACCAAAGCTTGGACCCTTCAACCGATTCATCTACCTGCAAGTAGTGCAGCTCTGAGCACCCCCAGTCTTGCTTGAAAGCATTGGGTCGAAACACGATTTTGAGCTCAGCACCTGGCACCACCGCTGGTGGGGCAGTTTTGGTACTTACCTGACCCTTCCCAACTGCTGACCTTTGGTCCCAAAGACTGGAATTGCAAGCGTGATACTTACCTGTATAAACACAATATTGTTTACCTCATAGGATAAAATGCAACTGTTTAGAAATAGTTTCAATTGTTGATTTTTAAAAGTTAAAAGTATTTTTGTTTTAAAATATAGGACACGATTCTCGAAGGTAAAATGAGACGAAAGTCGTAAAATTCACTTTTGATATTCACAAAGGCCATTTAGGAGTAGTAAATGCCCTTTGTCGCAAAGTAAGACTTTTGTTTCAATTTAACTTTGTGAATCGGGCTCCTCCTTACCTAATTAGGAATGTCTTGCTCTTAAAACTAAAATACTACCAAAGTATATTTTTCTAAAATTGGCAGGGATCTCTAATTTGAGTTATGTGTCCATTATTGGTCAATGTTGCTCAATAGATGTCTTACACCCTTCTGTGTTAGGCTTAAGGATCCTCAACTCCAATATCACTAGCACTTTGGGATTTATATTGAGTCCTGTACACTTTTGGGGAACCTCTGGACTCTGGGCATGGTATAACCAGCTAGTGGCATACCATATACAGAACCGGCTTCCTACAAAATGTCACTTTGGGAAAGTGAGCATTTCAATGCTCGTGGCTCTGTGCCCGTTGGCCTGAATCCAATTCACATCTCGGTGCTGGGGGGACAGCTACATCTCTGCATTCCTGATAGAAGGCTATAAACTAGGGGCTCAAGGGAAACTGCAGACCTCGAACTCTGAGTGACCTCTTTGGGACGGTGACATGGCGGTGAAATTGGCACCTGCATTCCAAGGGGCAGGGTCTTGGCCACACTAAAGTTAGTGATCAACCCTCCCAGGGGTACGATGGCAGACAGGACAACATTTTGAGATGGCCTGTGTATTTCAAAGGCGGCCTTTTGAACTGATCATATCTTAAAAGGCCACTGTGGGTATAACTACTGGGGCTCTTGCCTCAGGAGTTAGAGACACTTTTGGATTTGGAACCATACTATGCTGGTTTGCCGCTGGAACATCGACAAAGGGAGACATTAGGGCAGGAGGGACTGCAACTGGATTATCTGCAGACTTCTGGTCACCTTGAGCTTGTCGTGCTCCAGGAAGGGGGCTTTCACTTGGTGGATTTTGCCTGGATGTTACTGGCCTGCAGCTAAGTGCCAACTATCAGCGCCTGGGTCCCGAAATACTCTCTAAGGGCAGGTTGGCTGGCCTCCTGTCCACAGGATCCCAGGGGCACAAAGCATTTCCTCGTTTTCATGAGATTGTAAGGACCGGGCAGGGTGCAGAGGAAACAGGTGGAAGTGATCATCAGTTGGGACAAAGATCGTCCTGACATACACTGTCATTACACTGTTCAGAGGAGTGTGCTCATAAAGATCAGCATCCCACCTGAGATGCTGGGACATGAGGAGTTCTAGGAGTGCGGGCGAAGCTTGTAGAGTCCGAGGGGCCCATGCTTGCAACCAGGGGACCTTTGCTAGATTTCACTCCAGCGTGTGTGGTGTCTGAGGGGTGTTGGGGGGCCTGAGCTGAGACTATCTTCGACCTCCTGATCGGGAGCAGGACAGTGCCTGACATTGTGATCGCTACTCATGTTCGCTGGCTTCCTCTTCCTGAACCCACACCACAAGGTACTTTGTTGTGAAGAGAATCGTGAAAGGGCCCGAGGGGTTGCGTGTGCCTTGGGGGCACCTACTGCTGGCTGCCAGGAGATATAACAACTCACACCTCCACTTGAGGGAAAACATTTCTCCAGACTAGGAAGCATGCCAGCTTCCAGAGTCCCAACCTTTTGTCATTGGGGGGATAGCAATCCCGCCCTCGTGCAGGTGCCGCCGGATGCTTGGAGGACTAATCCGGATGCACAAAACTAAGCAACTGTTTCTTTCTGCTTTAAGTAGCTCCAACAGTCTAAACAACGTGGCGCCAGCAGGGGCAACATATATCAATCAGTGGTGTAGTTGAGTGACTGTGGGGCTGGGCATGGTCAAAGACTTGTGATTTCTTGACCATTACAACTAATGGCGTATGCTATATTGGGGAATGTTGTGATTGAAGAATACCTCAGAATAGGGCATGTATGTTCATGCCGTTCTGCTGCTACTGGGAAAGTTGACAACTGCATAGTGTATATTATATATATTTTAATTGTGTGTGCAATACAAATGCCATTGTTTTATACATACAGTGTGGAGTCTTTAAGTAGCCCCGCAGTGTATTGCGAGGATGGTGTTGTGCAGACGCTTTACGCTTGGGCCCTAAGAATAAGCCTGACTGCTTCACTGTTAAGCTACCCGAGGGTGATCGGATACATGTATCATACACTTCCTATCTAGGACGGTGGATTCTGACTGGTTTGGATGTGTTCCAGCCAGCCAGAAACCACTGGGTCGAACATTTTGCAATTGGGCATTCTTGTTCTAGGTCTAGTATTTGCTGTAGCGGAATATCAGAATTTTTCTATTGTGGGTTAATGAGTGTTGGACTCTGCACTTTTTGCAGGGTTATCCCAAACTTTTTGTATCCTTCTATTTTTTCCTGGCCTGTTGTTTTTGGCTACAGAGCTCTGGGCACTTTAGCAGTGCTAACTAGCACTAAAGTGCATATACTCTCTGTGTAAGTTGTGAACATGATTGATTATCCATGATAGGCATATTTGATTTACTGGAAAGGCCCTAGTAAAGTGCACTGAAGTGTGCCAGGGCCTGTAAATCAGATGCTAATGGACCTGCAGCACTGAGTGTGCCACTTACATGAGTAGCCCTGAAAAGGTAACTCATACCTACCACTGCAGTGTCTGTGCCAGTTTGCTAACTGCCATGACGACTTAGCAAGTGCACTGACTTGCCAGGCCCTAACCTTCCCTTTTCTTACATGTAAGGCACCCCAATGGTAGGCCCACAGTAGCCCCCTGGGCAGGGGGTAGTGTATGTGAAAGTTAGGACATGTACTGGTGTGTGTGACATGTCCTGATAGTGAAATACTGCCAATTTCGCTACGATTCTTAATACATATGGTTGCTAATCACAAACAAAGAAAATTCCTTCAAAAAGCAATCTGGAAAAGAGATAGTCCAGTACACACTAGAAGGGGTAGATCAACCCTACACATAGTACAAGAAGGGTGTATCAATTTTCTTATATGCCAATCATAATCTGTCGTACTTCTCTGGTCTGTAAGGTCGACATGTTTTCGACCATTGATAAGGGCCTCATCAGGACACGGGCAAAAGTAATACAACGCCTAAAAAATAACATATATACATAAATATCATCTTGATGGCAAAACTTCAATAGATACAATAGCTGTACATATCCAGCTAAGTAATGCGAAGTGAAATACCTTCATTAACTTTGTTCAAAACAGGCAAGAACCTCACACAGCCAGCCGCCTTGGGTGCGATACAAAAAATACCAACCAGAGTGATAAGCTAGAAGTGGGAGCAGACGTGATGCCTATGTGTATCCAAGAGATAGACACCGAGCAGTGTATTGTGCAAACAGGAAACTAACTGCAGCAGAAGGAAGGAAAACACACCAGTGAATGTTCTAAATATTATATCCACCAGTGTCTAGCAATAGAAACAAGTTATCCACCAGCCCAGATAAAGGAACAGTAGAGCTCAAAAAACTTTACCACTTGTCAGGGGATGTCCAACACTGCGTGTGAATACTCGGGGAATCATTTCCTTGACAGTTCCTCTGCAGTGACACTGGTCCGGGTGGATCAATTAATGATAAGTCTAATGGTAAAAAAACAGGACATGTGTAACGGCTGAAGCCGAAGGAACTCAGCCGTCAGAAAGAGAACCAACCTGTAATATGGAGCGTTAAACACTGGTCAGTAAGTGAAGGGGACAGCTAATGGCAACTTCTGTACAATAAAGTTATCTACAAAAAACAGGGCAGGGACAATGAGTCAGAGGAGATCCTGCGTCACTCAGACCAAGTCTTAACAAGCATTGGCATAGCCAAAAGGTCTCACCTTTTGGACCTTATAAGTGTTTAACCATGCAACAGTTGATGTTGTTACTCCAAGGATATTGTGCTGCATAACTAAATACTTATAAGATCCCAAAAGCTAGACCTATTGGCTATGCGAATGCTTGTTTGCCTTTGTCTTTCTTGCTCTGGATTACAGCCTGATGGCAAAAATAACTACTGGCCCCTAAAAATGATTGCAGGGGCCCACCACCTGCAACTACAAAGACAGATTAAGCACTATGGCTGTCCCTAATGGCAATAATAATAATAATAGAAAATTTGTAAAGCGCATGGCTGCACAACTGTGTATCCCCGCGCTGATTGCCAACAAAACTCACAGAGAATAGAAGGGGCGGTCAGAGAAAACAATTATTGGGGAAAGAGGTGGGTTTTTAGTTTGGCTCTGAAAAGAGTCTCTGAGGGTTCCATTCTTAAGTGAACAGGAAGGGCATTCCAATGTTTTACTCCAAGGTAGCGAAAAGAGCGGCCGCCTATTTTCGCTCTATGGACACGTGGGACTTTGAATTGTGACATTCCTGAGGACCTAAGGTCTCTGGTTGGGCGGTGGATAGCCAGAAGATCTCTTAGATAGGTGGGACCTTTGTTATGGGAAATCTTATGGGCATAGAAGAGGCTCTTGAATTTAATTCTCTCCCTAACAGGGAGCCAGTGTAATTTGGACAAGGCCGCCTTGGCAGATGTTCTTTTGGGAAGGCCCAGTACCATGCGAGCGGCCGCATTTTGTAAGCATTGAAGCTGGTGAAGATGTTTTTGGTTCAGTCCTAATAGGAGAACATTCCCATAGTCCAAATGAGGTGTGATAAGCGCATGTACGATGGTTTTTCTAGCTTCAGTAGGGATGAGATCGATGATTTTTCTTAGAATTCTTAGCGTACCGATGCATTTGCCTATTATTTTGTTGACTTGGGATTTTCCTGACAAATCAGAGTCGATCATAATCCCTAGGTTTTTCACCTTTTCAACGGGGTGTGGAAAATCGCCCAATGTTGTGGGCCACCACGCCTGGGACCATAAAGAGGTTTTGTTCCCTACCACCAACACCTCTGTTTTATCTCCATTTAGCCGGAGGCAGTTGTTATCCATCCACATGGCGACAGCAGCCATGCATTCCGAGAAATTGGAGGCATATTTCTCGGTATCAGGAGTGAGCTTAAACATGAGCTGGGTGTCATCGGCGTAACTGACAATGCCCACCCCAAAGTTCTCTACGACCTGAGCCAGGGGCTCCATATAGATATTGAACAGTGTGGGGCTCAAACTGGAGCCCTGTGGAACCCCATAGCTCACGTCTCGAGAAGATGATTTAAAGGGTGGGCAGTGTATCTGGAAAGATCTTTTAGTAAGGAAAGATTTAATCCACGCCAGAGCATGGTCTTTCACTCCGATGTCTGAAAGTCGGGACAGCAGCGTGGCATGTAGCACAGTATCAAAAGCTGCGCTTAAGTCTAGCATGACCAACGCTGCTGTCTCACCCTCGTCCACCATCTTGCGGGACATGATTGGCAAGGGAGACCTGATGTCAATGCTTTTGTGGGGTAATTGGGACCTCCTTACTCCAGAACTACTATTACAATATGCTTGGTATTCAAGAGCTTGTGTTGACGCACGGCCAGCTGGAATTTGAGAGTTTGCCCTGAGGGGAAGACATTGGTCTTACTTTCAAGTAACACTCTACATGCTCTGTACACACAGAGAATCTATCCTTTGCATCATGGTGACTGTTTGAAAGTAGATATGATGAAATCTAGGGCTTGTATACTACCTTCAGAAGCGACAAATTAAGCTTGCAGTGGCCCATCCGAATGCACCCTTGGCCTATCTAAATCAAAGTTCCTGGGGACAGTCATGCGCAGAAGTGGTACTTGACTGAGTTGCTCAGAACCTATTGTAGGCCGAGCATTGAAACATCAGGGGTGAAAGGCTCAGCCACTACAATGTGGCTCAGTTATGCCTGCTTGCCCTGTACATTTCTGAAAGATGTGCAGGCTGCTGGAATTGAAATGGGGCATTTTAACACATCTCTGCTATGACCAAGATAAACATTGCTTCATCACCCAAGCCGCTTGGGTTGTACCATGAATACCTCAGAGCGTACAGCGTTTTGTTTCAATTGATCTTTTGATGGCGAAGAGAAGTGTGGCATGTGTATGGGGGGACCTTAACCCCAGCTGTTAAAAAATAGCTATGAATAGAGTTATTTTAATGAATAATTGTAGACCTATTACTCCATAGTCACTCACACCCATAGATCCAAACACTTCTGGGATCCTTTATAGTTTTTCTTGGATGGCATGGATAAGGCCACGTGATGCATATAGGTCAACTGGTGATCAGGATAGTGGAGGCAAGTAGCGTATTTTAGAAGATGCCGGGGGCAGGTGGTTATATCATTGTTACGGTGGATATGTCAAATGCTTTACTGTATTTATTATGTTGTTTTTTCATACTCCTTTGTGTCCTACACAAATTTGTCTGTTCTTGGACACAGTGTCCCTCTACTATGGATTTCAACATCAATCACTGAAGCCCGTGTGTGCACCAATTGTGGAACCTGCGCTTGAACAAATTGAACCCACTTATATATAGGCGGGCGATGTGTATGCTGGAAAAACCTGTTTTTAATGAACTTTGAATAAAGAAGAATAAACATAACTAACGCTATTTGAAGAGGACCTCTTTTTTGATTCTACATTGGACCACTGTTTATCCTTATTTTGTGTGAATCCTATGTTGCTTTACCAAGTATACTGGTGACAATAGTTCAATCTCGTATCCGTGCAATACGCACATAAAGACTGTAATAATTTAAAATAGATTTTGGTATGCTGTTAATAGAATCTCACCTTTCAAGCATTGTGTTTGGTTGTACATTTTTGTGCACCGATCTAGCACCTTTAGGTAGTAGGTGCTTTGAGTTTCTTAAGCACCCAGTGTATACTATCCTGATCATGTTTACGTACAACGCATAATTACTCACTGAAATATATTGTTGTTTATGAATGTTGCTGACTTTTCCAGTTTTGGACACTACTACCTTCTCTTATTGATCCACTTATATATTCTTTTTGAGGACGCTGATAGTTTTGAAAAATAAATACATCTAACGACTTAATGACGTAGTTCTTAATGTATCTTGTCCAAGTCACGGTTTTCAAATTGACATTTTGATACGTATAGAAGATTTTTTCGTTACCAATGCAGGAATTTGGTTTTTGGACACAGAGAAATGCCTAACTGGATTGTGTACTCAGAAACAGTAGAGCCATTTAATAGTTGCATATTTAGATAAGTAACTAATCTTTCATCAAAAATAGTGACCTGCAGGCTGATTATCTTTTTCCGTTGCATCACGCAGTAACACCTGCACAAGCAGGCGGCACTAAATCCAAGCAGCGCCAATCTCCGTAACTGCAGCTTCGGCTGAAGCTTTCCGATTGGACAACAGAAAGTGG
This sequence comes from Lissotriton vulgaris, assembly GCF_964263255.1. NCBI lineage: Eukaryota > Metazoa > Chordata > Amphibia > Caudata > Salamandridae > Lissotriton > Lissotriton vulgaris. Next base: position 1,773,327,218 of record NC_141691.1, read on the forward strand.
GCTTACCTCCCTGCTTAAAAGACGGGGTTGTAGCACAGAATAACAGTAAAACACAGGACGGTATACGCGCAGAAGCGGCAAGATTGCTTTCCATGGGCCGCCAAACACGGTATTGTGTCCCTTGCTCCTGCTCCCTCCCTCGGAAACACTGGAGCATCCCTCACCTCTTGCTGTTGTTGACAATAACGCCGCCACCTTCCGAGTGGTTTCTGTTGACCGCCATGTCTGCCAACTGTCAGAGACTAGTGCGGTAGTCCAATGCACACCAATCACATTGTGAAGATGTAAATAAAAGGTCTGGCAAAGCATTGGCGGAGTGCGAGGTGGTGGAGTGGGAGAAGCGGGAGTTGTGTGCGCGTGCGGCAAATGCACCTAGCGGGATCGCAAAACAAACAAAAAACGCGAGTGGTGACGCGAGTGGTGCGCATGTGCATCACCGCAAGTGCTACTTTGCCGGCCACCAGCTTGCTATTATGCACATAGGCGCGCGCTCTTGTGCGCATTCTAGCAAGCTGGTCACCGGGAAAGTAGCACTTTTAAAAGCAGCTACCAAATGTCTCGGGCAGACCAGCGCATGCGCTGGAATAGGCCGACACCTAAAAACGAGGCATCGAGAGCGTGAAAGGCTGGCCCAGCTTACCGGAAGAATCAGGGAACAGCTTCCCCTTGTGACCACTCTCATTGAAACGCTCTAATGTGAGCAGCAGGCTTGCAGCAAGAATCCAATCTTGTGATGCTGATGGACATCCACGGAGGTGCCATTTAAGGAATCGCGTTTCTTCCATTTCTTGGTGCCCACTTACCTGCCACTGCTGCTGCCGCTTGAAATGGTCGGAGGAGACCGCAACGTGCCACCGGCCCTCACGCTGCTTCCGCCTCCCAGACTACAGTTCCCAGCATCCCCTGGCCGGCGCACGCATCTCGCGTCACAGGGGAGTGCCAGGAGGTGCTTCTTAAGGGGTCGACTGCTCCCGCAGCGTGGGTTTCTTTCATTTCTTGGTGCCCACTTACCTGCCACTGTTGCTGCCTCTTGAAACGGTCGGAGGAGACCGCAACGTGCCACCGGCCCTCACGCTGCTCCCGCCTCCCGGACTACAGTTCCCAGCATCCTGTGGTTGGCGCACGCATCTCGCGTTACAGGGGAGTGCCAGGAGGTGCTTCTTAGGGGTTCTACTGATCCCGCAGCGTGGGTTTCTTTCATTTCTTGGTGCCCACTGACCTGCCACTGTTGCTGCCGCTTTAAATGGTCGGAGGAGACAGCAATGTGCCACCGGCCCTCATGCTGCTCCCGCCTCCCGGACTACAGTTCCCAGCATCCCCTGGTCGGCGCACGCATCTCGCCTCACAGGGGAGCGCCAGGAGGCACTTCTTAAGTGCTCCATGGCTCCCGCAGCTTGGGTTATTTTCATTTCTTGGTGCCCACTTACCTGCCACTGTTGCTGAAGCTTGAAACAGTCGGAGGAGACCGCAACGTGCCAACGGCCCTCACGCTGCTCCCACCTCCCGGACTACAGTTCCCAGCATCCCCTGGCCGGCGCACGCATCTCGCATCACATGGGAGTGCCAGGAGGCGCTTCTTAAGGGCTCTACGGCTCCCGCAGTGGGGAGGCGAGTGGGCAAGCCCGTCCGTGTCCATCAGCGCCAAAAAGAGCCAGGCAGGGCCACTCCCCTAACGTCTACAGTTTATTAGCTTGTTACTAAGCTTTCCATAGAAGTGCGGACTTTCCTTGGGAGTTCTTAAAGGTACAATTTTTCATTCTGCAGACTGTAAATGCCACCCTGAATGATTGCTTGTTACTGTTTGCGGGCAATTAGAGTTGTTTTTTAAGTCTTTCCTTTTAGTAGGGAGGGATACACTTAAATGGGCAAATGCAAATCAATGGAAGGGGGAGGAGGGGGGTGGGTTGAGGCTGGGAACACCAATAGACCGCGTAAAGGAAAAGAAGCTAGAAGAGTGACAAAGCATGCTGCTAGCAATTGTGTGCTCGATCATATCGATAGCCTTGTAGAGGAATGTGAGGCAATTTTAAGTTCTGAACCTAGCTCACATTTAGTGGGGGGTAAGTCTCAACTGAATACAGCTGGGTTGGGGTTGGGATTGGAAGGTTCAGGCAAGGGTTCTGCCTCCCCTGCTATTCCTTATATGTTTCTCCCAAAACCTAAAGACCCTAAGGGCAGTGGCACTGTGAGTGGGGGGGGCTTTAACTAAGGAGAGCTGTGTAACTAGTGTTACTGATAACCCCCCTGTAGTTGATGGCAGTCAATTCTTAACATATGTCCCTTTTGTCCCACGCACTAACAGGTTTTCCATTCTGGCAAATGTGCATAGTGAGAGTATTATGCTACAATCACCTCAGCCTTTCGGACTAGCTACGGAGATTGTCACAAACCATCCATTAGATTCCCAAATCCAAATCACTGATAAGAGAGAAAGTAATGTCCACGACATCCAAGATTTAGTGAAATTAGTACTTCTTCCACGAAATGAGATAGATTCTTTGAAGGTTTTGATTGTAGATTTGTCTGACAAGGTAGGCCCTACGCCTAATGGTGGGGTGTGTACCTTGCCAAATCCTATCCCAAGTGATACAAAATATTTTCCATTGAAAGCCGGTAGTGCTTTTGCGGAACAGACGACAATTGGAAAAGCGTTACGATAGGTCTAAAGCTGCCACCTCTTATAGTGAGGTGGCTAAATCTGGAAAATCCGCATCCATTCCCTATGTACAAAACAGACCCTCATTGCCTAATAAGATCAACAAAAACAGCTTAATACATCCTCCAAAGACCAAGGAGAGAGAGTATCCGGCACCTAGTGTGAGGTGGAATACTTCCTCAGTGGTGACCAATCAAGATATATTCCAAGATAAGAGGGGGGGGTTGAAATCAAGCATAGTACAGAGTACTAACGAAATCTATATGACTAGCGTTCCCAAGCTAGCACCAACGAGATGTAATGAGAGTGCCGACTCCCTGACCAATAAAGCCATTCATTGGCTATGTCATGTTAGAGGCTGTCGGTCGGTAATAAGGGATGACATCTCTAAGGTGAGCAGGCTGATTTCGGCCACTGAACAATTTGATTGTATTGAACTGACACTAAGAACAGAGGAAATGGCCGAAAATCTATTTGCCCTTGAATTTAGAACCAGTCCCACTGCCCATTCACATATCCAGTTGAGGAAGACCCCACCTGGCCCTCAAGTGCACCATTACCCTGAGCAGTGGCGACGGGGTCGTGTTGGAAGCTCTGGATTGGAAAATATCGATTGACTCATGGTTGCACATGTGCAAGGGCTGTGTAGTGATAGTCTAAAGGGCGGAGGTGATTGTATTGATATTGCCAGTTTTATTCCCAAAAATCTGCAAGGGGTTGGTACCTGTATGGTTGATGGTGTGGCCATTCGTTTAGGTAGCTCCCAGGCAAACACCAGTGATATTACTAGTGGTTTCTTAAAGATGAGATCTCCTATCACAATTCAATCCATTGATGTCCTTGGTCCTGGATCAGAGAAACATGACATGGCCAATAATCCAAGGCAAGACAGCGAACTAATGCATCCAGGTTATGCCTCTACTAGGGGTTCATTTATGTTGTGGAATACTGCAGGTCTGGGCTCTAAAATATCATTACCAGATTGGCTCACATTTGTCAATGAGCTTGATATTTGTATCTTTCAAGAAACCTGGCTCCGTGAGCCGCAATTTTGTGCAGGGTACCTAAACTTCTTTTCTCCTGTACTTAAAGGTGCCAAAGTTCGCCCAATGGGTGGCCTTACTATATGGATTCGCCAAGCATTGGCACTGAGTATCAAAGAATTGTCTTCTGAGAGTAGTGATATTCAGGTGATAAGGCTAGACTTGGGCCCTTTAGGACTTCTGGACATTTATAATGTCTATGTGAGGGGAGTTCGGGGGGGAAAGTCCCAAGTTATAGCAGCTTTGGACAGCCTCCTCGAGCGCTTCTCGATGGATAGCAGTGTGATAGTTGCGGGTGACTTAAATTCAACTTCGAGCCGCTTGCTACTCCTGATTGGCACCTCAGTGATGACGAGGATAGCCTTTGGGGACTACCAAAATTGGAACTCAACCCCGTAAAAAAATGGACAGAGGTCGTTATTCAGATTAATACTATCTGTTATGAAAGAGGACTTAGGGCCTTTAATTGTAGGACACCACAGGATAGATCTGGAGCTGCTACGTTTAACAACGGGTACAGCAGAAGTAGGATTGATTATATCCTCTGTAGTTTGAAATCTGGCACACGATAATCAATATGGTGGTAATGGATCGCCAGGAAAGCGACCACAACCCCCTGTGTCTCACCCATGGATGGTGGGTGTCGGAGCAACTACAGCCGGGGGAAGTTGAATTTTGTTCCCCGGATGCTGTCCTTGCCAATGACACGCGTCGGCTTAAATGGCTGCACATAATAATAAAAAAAAACGGAGGTTCTGATAAACATTACTGAAGAGGTTGACAGAACTGTGCTGGAGATGGAGCGAATCCTGTGTACTGGTGGTGATCCGGGACACGTGACACAGATACATGACAGTTTATTTAGTCACATAAGTAGCCACTTCATTAAGCCTATCAGAACTCAGAAATTGGCTGACTCCAAACCCCTGTGGCGGTATAACAATGAATGTAGGCAAGCTAGAATCACACTTAGTAATGCTATCAGGGGTGGGGAAATGGATACTGTTGGCAGAGCAAGATATGAATACAAAAAAGCTATCTTCAAACAACTAAGGAGTGACTCAGTGAAAAATAAGAAGCAAAAAGAGTGCAACAAAGTATAAATGTGTTAGACTTTACAGAAGCCCCTACCCGGTTAAGGTAACTTCAAAACTGGAAAATTCCAATAATGACAACCAGTAGGTAGCAACCTTGTGTACTGATGTGGTAACACACATCTGAAAGGGCAAGTCTACCTCTTTGTTAAAAGGACCCTCACTCACCACTAGTTGGTGACATGCTTAATCATTGGGTCCCCGCTGGGGTGGCCGAATGCCCCCCCAGCGTGCTACAACGCCTGATTTACAGCGGAGCGGGTTGGTGGTGAGTGTAACAGTGATTTAACTCAAAATGTGCTTTTCAAATGTGAGTGCAGAATTAAAAAATACAGGGTTGGAACCCAAACAAAATATTTAATGTGGGCCAACCTGTATTGGGATTAAAAACGTGTATGAGCGGACAAAACTAGGTTCTGAATTAGGAGACCTGTGTCCTTAGATAAGATGGTAGGTCAACATGTTTCTGCTGTCAAAAAATGCAGGATCGCACAGCATTCGTCAGGACCATTAACAAATTGCACTCCGGTGGTATGCACGTGCTAAGGTGCACCCTACCGGGAGGCACTTAATGTGAAAAAGAAAAAATCGTAGTGATATTACTCACGGATATTGCCCGTGCCGGCACACTGTGGTTCACAGCAGCCAAAGTTACCTGTAAAAAAAGGGGGGAGAAAAAAGACAAACTAACACATAATAACATAAACCAACATGTAATTCATCATTGAATCATGTATAAAAGCAACATGACATTTTCACATCAAATCTGTATCCTATGATCCTATTAATGTGATAGGATAGAGTACCCTCCTGGTCAGGGATTGATTTGGAGGGGTGCCTCATTTCTGTGTAGAAAACAAAACTGTTCGCATTAGGAAAGAGGAGCCAAAGGTGTAAGTTCTTAACAAACTGTAGATTAACTTAATCAACGTTTGTTAGGCTCAAGCCTCAGAAAGCGGAGAATTCCATGCCCACACAAAATATGTACTTAAGCCAATTTAAAACATATAAATAGAGCAGAGACTTTAGAGCAACAATAAGGGCCTCACGGTGTGGTTACTATGCGACAACGCGCTTTGTCATTCATGGTTCGGTAGCGTTTCAGTAGTGAACATAAGCACTCACAGATAAAGGGAGAAATATCCTCTTCCTGGGTTAAGACGGCGCGGGTAAATGTCACGTGGTGTAAAATCTAACAGAGAAAAGAGGAAGACAGGATGTTACCTCCCCCTCCGTTACCTTCGGTTCTGTGAAGCAAAAGGAGACCGCTCGATCGTCTGGAAGTTAAGTTACTTACTGTGGCACTCGCGACTCCCCGCGTGTAACCTACAATCAGGATTACCGTCTGCCCGAAGGTGAATGTAGTCTCCGGGCAAGATCTTTTAGTATCCTGGATGGTTCCGGTCACGTGAATAGCGTGAACGGTCGTCGTGAGGCGTGGTGATGCAAACTTAAAGGAGCAGTAACCCCCTAACCTCACTGCAGGGATCGCGGTTCGAATCCCCGTTCTGCCTTGATTGAAAAGTTGTAAATTAAAAAAGGAGGTTATCAAGCAGAAACACAAGGAAGAAGATTGCGGATCTACAATTATAAGTTATCTTAGGAACCAATAATTTGTGATCGTGACAATAGTTGCCAAACTGGAAATTGCACTATGAACAACATGATGGTGGGCATAGTTTATCCTAGTCCAAACAATAGAGGGCTACATTTTGTAACAGGATCGATTAACTAAACAGCCAGCATTCGGGGTACTGAATAATGCTTAGAGTGATGTATTGGGCTTAATAACTCTCCCTGCACAGTCATAGAAGACCCTTGTCAGAGTAATGTGCATCAGGATACAGAAATGGCCACCATGTCAAAGGAAAAATAGATGGTGTATTAGTAGCCACATTCAATAGGTAAGGATGACAGGACCTAAATAGACATTCCCAACAATATTGAGGGACTCAACTGGTTTAATTAGCGCCTCATCACTGAACCCCATGGAATATCGTCATTGAGCCCGGTTTCATTGGTGGCTAGACGATAAATCCAACGTTGCTCTTTTTCAAACAACTTGGTCTCTGATCCAGCTTCCAGGTGTTCTAGAATCGTCCAACGCATGTCATTCGGGGTATGTTGTTTTTCAACAAAGTGGGCAGTCAGCTTTGTTGTTGATTTACGGCAGCGGATATTGCTGCAATGTTCCCCTATCCTCAGCTTGATGCGTCTAGAGGTCATGCCAACATACTGTAGGCTGCATGGACACGTTATTAAATAAATAACGTTGGCCGTGTTACAATTCGTATGGCAACGTTGGTCCCATCGTTGTCCATTGGTCAAGATCAATGATTTTGTGTGGGTAGTGAGGTGACATATGTTGCAATTCCCACAAGGGAAATGGCCCGTAACAGCTGGTAGGCCCCACGCATTCAACGCGGTCGTAACCGGTTTATTGGTTGACAGATCCCTTGGACGCGTGTGGACTAGAGAATCTTTCAGACTTGCAGCTCTTTTATATAAAAAGAGTGGTTTCTCCCACTTGTGTCTGTTGCTGGTTATTATCCTCCAGTGTTTAGAAATACTTCTACTAACCGCATTGGACAGCGGGTTATATGTTGTTACACATGTTAGAGGGATCTCATTATCATGAATCCTGGGAGGATCATCCAGAAGTATGTCTCTCTGCTGATTCCTTGCTCGTTTTTGGCTTCTGTTGATTATTCTTTGCGGGTATCCTCTGTTTTGCAACTTGGTTGATAGGTCCTCTGCTTGCTGTTTGTAGTCAGAAAGGTTACTACAATTACGGCGTATCCGTAGATACTGACCGCAAGGGAGATTCTCCCGCAGAGCCCGAGGGTGGTAACTCGTAAAATGTAACAAGTTATTCTTTGCAGTAGGCTTGGAATACGTTTTCGTCTCCAGATGGGTGTCCTGTCTGTTGATAGTAACGTCCAAGAATGTGATGGTGTCTGCAGAATAATCGTGTGTGTGCAAAAAAGCTATCCATAAAGCTAAGTCCATATGGGATGAGCTTAGATGGCAGGACATTAAAGAAGGGCAACAAGAAAGGTTTGGGTCCTGTCTCTGACCGGCTTGGACCTCAACTATCTACCAAAACAGAACAACTAGCCAGTCAGGTTTACTTTTTATGATTTAGAAGGCACCCAGCCTGTATGTACTGAGTGTTCCACAAATTTGTTTGTAAAAGTTTTTATTTTATTTTATTCAAATTTTTCATTAACTTCTTTGCATGTCCTCAAAGGCACATTTATCAAAACAATCAAGCAAACATTCAGAAAATAATGTGCGCAATATATACAAGTGTTGGATCTGTACACAGTCAATACTCAAAAATCAGAGACACCAAAAACAACAATATATACAAATCAATTGATACATAAGAGACATTTAACACAAGCACCAGTCCTTCAAATTACATACCAGAAGACAGGGGATTCGAGGATACTGTCTACCTGTCTAGATATGCCTGTGATTTGGTGTTTTGAGGATTGAACAACTAGGGGTAATAAGAATGGTATTATTTTTATTTTATTTATTTTATTTATTATTTTAGTCCCTAGTTGCTTTTAATGCTTTGAGGAACACAGATTCATCTACCATGGAGGGACTCTTTTTAGAAATGAAACTTACCCCCAGATTTGAATCCTACTGGGATATTATCACTAGGTCGAGAGACAGGAAACTGTACTTCCAGCTTTGGGTAGGTTCATTACCTCTAAAGTCCCTTACCTCCAGGTGGACTCCGATAAGTGATAACATCTGTCCTGCTTGTGGGAGTCATAATGAAACAGTTGCCCACCTGCTCTTTGCCTGCCCCGCCTATGCAATCCTGAGGCGAGCCTTGGTGACCCCAATGTGCAAATTACTAGGTGCAAACAAGAGCGCTGAAGCTGAAAGGATCATGTGCTCCAGTAGGTTGCCATTTGCCACAATAGCAGCAGCCAAATTCCTAGGATGGGCGTGGGTAATAAGGCTCAAATAAAAATATGGGTAATTCTCTTGATGAGCAGTAATTTTTGTTTGTCATTGAATGTGATTGATTATGTTAAACTGTTTTTATTTGCTCTAATGTACTTTTTAATGTAAAGAAAATTGTTGACATGAAATTGTTACCTCATCCATTTGTTCCATTTGCCCTAAGATTATGTCTTTCTCTAAATTTCTTAATTATTTGTAATTCAGTCAAGGAATTTTTTCAACTTTTTGAGTGTGTATATCTAAAATTTTTTTTTGTGCTTTTATGAGTATATCTCGAATAAAGCTACCTTGGATTGGATTGGATTGAAACCCCGTCCTCAGCAGACTAAAAACAAAACGAGGACTGCAAAAACGTTCTGCGACTTCCTAGTGTATAAAAAAAGGGGGGAAATGGGACTGTTGTGGCTAAAGAGAAACACTGGTGTGAAGCTCCTAAATGGATGGGATCGGAAGGAAATGAAAGCCTAAACTACTAGACCCATCACCATTAGTGCCAGAAAAGGGAACTGAGTAGTTGGAGAAAAAACACAAGTAATAAGAAAAAAAGAAAAAAGATGATCAAATGTGAACCCATCACCAATAATGTCACACTTCTTGTTCTATATGGAGGGTTGATCTACCCCTTCTGGTGTGTATTGGACAACCTCTTTTCTGGAGGTTTTATGTGGTTGATGGTGTAATAGTAATTCAAATGTTTGTTCTGGAATGCACATAACTAGAGGCTGCATCTTCAGAATTAGCCAATAGATTAACTAAATATTTGATTGAATTTTGCGAATCTTGGGTTCGCGAATGTGCGTATTTGCGAACTCGCAATCCGCAAAATCCGCAAATTCTCACGAATTTGCGGATTTTTTTTTTGTTTTCCTAAGGGTTTCTGCCAGTTCGCGAGGGTTTTGTACCAGTTCGCAACTGCGAACTTACTTGTCGGCACGCAACGGTCACGACTATGTTGTTTCTACGTCTGGTTCATCATCACAGGTTCACAGCACCCTCTGTTTCAACACTGCCACCCTTTGTTTCTCACATGCCACCCTCTGGTACATCAATGCCACCCTCTGGTTCATCATCATCACTGTAGATTATGGGGGGGAAAAGCAAGCACACCTGCCCTGCTTCAACTGACATGAATTAATTTGGGTTTGATTTATTAATGTGTCACTGTTTTAAAATTCCAGTCTGGCACCTGCTTCCTTATCTGTAATTTGCTTTCTGTTGCAGTGCAAATTTTTTTTTCCAGGACCTTTGTGGCCTACTTGTAGCTATTCTATGAACCTGCTGTGAGGGTCAGAGCAAGGTCATACAATTGTTGCAACTAGCAACTGAACTCTGGAGGGGCCCCAGTCAGGAAGCACTACAGGGAATGGTTACTAATGATGAGTTTGAACTTTTGCACCTGCTGAGTGCTTTCAGTTTTGCAAAACTCAATTTTCTGCAATTTCGCGGGATTCGCGGGGCGCGAACGTGCGCGAGATCGAATACGGAAGCCGCAAATTCGTGCGAATATGCGATTTGTTTTTTTGCGGCGTGTTAGTTCGCAAGGTTTTGTGCGTTTTAGCGAGCCGCTTGTAGCGCAACGGCGCGAAGTTACCCTCACAGTCATTCACGGGCGCGGCCATCTTGTTTGCATGACGTATTTCCGTTTCCGGGCGAGATGTGTAATCTCACAAAGTGTGCGGCTCGCTAGTACAATTTTGCGTGTGTTCGCGAGGAAAATCTCGAGCGAACTTACCCACGCGGTCGTGAACGGGAGCGGCCATCTTGTTTCTCATTCATTGCTATGGTTCTGGGCATGCTTTTTCTATCCTCTCTGAATCTCTGCCATCCTTTGCTTGTTTGAAGTTTTTTTTTATCTATTTTACTTATTATCTATCCCTCTATTTTTCTAGCTCTATATTTTTGTGTTTTCTGCTACTTTTGGTTAATTTTAAACTACTTTTTTAAACCTTTTCTTTTCTTCTTCCCTATTCTATTTTCTTTATTATTTAGCTTCCTTTCTGCCCAGACCATGGTAAAGGGAGCCGGGAAGCATCCTGAGAAGGGGAAGGGTCCCGCACCCCGTGCCCGGCTCCCGTGCGGGTGTTTGAGGGGGGAGCAGGTCGCACCCCGGGAGATCTTCAGCCCGGAGGAGGTGGGCGCACTAATTTTTATGTTCAGCGCCGTCTCCCCAGGACCATCATGGCAGGCGGCAAGATCGCTCGCGGGTACAGGATCCAGGAGCGCAGGAAGCGGTGGGAGAAGGTGTGCCGGGCCATGTACCAACACTCTCGGGTCCGGCGCACCTACAACCAGGCCACCCACCGTTGGACGGATCTCCTGGACCGGGAACGGGATCTGCTCGACCTGCTCGGCCTTGAGATCCCCGGGCTTGGTGAGTAGTAGTAGCTATTTCTTTACTACTCTGTTTTCTCCTGCTCTGTGTGTTATTATATTGCAAATTTTTGTTTTTTACCAAGAGCATTAATGCTGCTGATTACATTTTAGGTAAACTATATTTCAAAATGTTCTGTGCATTTCAGGTGCACTGCTCTCCTTCTCAGTAGCGTTGCTACTATGCTTATTTGTTTTCGATTTTGTGTTCATTTCATTGGCCTGTGAAATTATGTATGAGTGTAGTTTAAAGAACTGCGTAATGCTAGGCACTAAGGGTCAGATTTTTAAATACCGGCACATCCCTGCAAAGTAGCAGGGATGCGCCAGTAATTGTGCGCCACGGCCCCACCACCCATGGTATTTACAATGCGGCGCACCATGGGTCCAAAACGTCACCAAAGCGTTACGCATCTGCGCCGTAAAGGCGGCGCATTGCTGGAGTTGCGTCGCAACGATGGCACAGCTCCAGCAATGCTCTGGGGTGCCCTATCTCCCCAATGCTGCGTCAAGCCGTACGTGTGCTTCAAGCAGGCGCAGGATTTGAGTCACGCATCATTGTCCTCAAAGTGACTGATTGAAATCTTGTAGATTTCCCTCAGCCACTTTTAGGTTGCGTTCCTGCGCAGGAACGCCCTCCCTTGCGCCGGAACGCCCCCTGATGGCGCAGGGCTTTACAACTTGATGCATCTCCCATATGCGTCACGTTGCTAATATACGCCGCACCATGGCGCCTCTTTTGTTCTGCCGCTGCGTCACAAAAGTCATGCAACAATGGAGCAAAAGAGCTGCAAGGGGCTTCTAAATCAGCCCCTACAGACTCAAGTACAGTCCTTCCTTTGTACACATGGCGATAAGAAGAAATAGTGGTGGTGGATAGTTTGAGTATATTTATGACTGGTTAATGTAGTAGGAAACTTTTTAGTGTTGTCACTGATCTGCAATCACGATGGACTTTGTCTGTCACTTCGCGTGCAAATCAAGCAATACTAATAACGTAGTAGACCACATGAGATCGGTCAATATATCCCGTGGAATAGTTGTCTATTAGCTATTTCGCCAAAATATTTTGTTATTGTTCTTTTGAAATGTTTGATTTGGTTGACAAATATCATCCATGTTTTCTGGTCTTTCTTTCTTTCATGTTGTACATCAGCTCCCCCCAGGGGCAAGAGGACACAGGAGGAGGAGGCTGCTGTTCAACAGGATGCAGGCCAGGATCGGGCAGGCAAGGGCTCCTTTGCTGGCCCCGGTAAGTTTTAATTTTAATATAAAGTACCTATTTTTTCCTAGCGTTCCTCATTCGATTTTTTCTAAATCGTCTTTGATCTTCTTGTAGACTGTATCTAAATTCCTATCCTGCCTCGACTATGACTCACTGTGGTATTACTAGATTATTCTTATTAGTCTGTCTGTGTAGCTAACTAAGATTGCACATTTGGCAATTTCATTGGACTCCCATTCTAGTCAGCAATAGCTCTATGCACTGAGTGCAGTCCTCTGGGATTGTCCATAATGTCTTTTCAAGTCTTCTAAATGTTTATGCTTTGACAATTGCCAACAATAAAAAGGTGAATGACCACCAAGAAAGAATAGGATACTACTTTACTTTTGGTTTGGATAGGAGGACAATCCATTCTACTACTGTTGCAGGGACAAATCTGCACAAACAGAACTATGGACACTAAATAATGCATTGCTTGGCTTATCAATTACAATAGGCGCTGTTAGACTTTCCACATACCTCAGTGATAACAGACTTTGTAGTTGAACCCCCAATCTCCTTACTGACTAGATAGTGTGGCAGAGTCATTTAGCTCCCAAAGTCACCGATGATTGATCCCCAATGATGATTATCCAACACAGGACAAGAGTACGGAGTCAGAGTCAAGGAGTGTCAGAGGCACGGACTCATGCTTGCAAAAATTGCAAAACCTTTAGCTCAGCCACTCTAGTCTGGAGGACCAAAAACCACAGAGTCTATTTAAGTTTAAAAGCTTTATTAAAAGTAAACACATTTATTAAAATCAAGTTTGTCATAAAACTAAACGTTTAACTGAAAATGGAAAAGTGCTTAGTGCTGATGATTAATTGAACATATTTCTTGTGGTCAAGCTGAGCTCTCACCTGGTTTGAACTTGATCTTGCTCGTGTTTATAAAAGTCAAGCTTCTGTCAGTTAGGAGAAAAAGTGGTGTGTGTTAAAAATAAAAAGCAAGCATTCATCAGTTGTGCCAAAAAGTGCAGCAAGACAACAGCCTTCCGTGGAAAAAGGGACATTTTTACTTTAGAGTAGACAGTCACAAATTATTACATTGTTTTCTGTGTTTTTTCACATTTCTTTATTCCTAGACCAAATATTATATAGTAGTGAGTGGTGTATTCTAACATTCTTAAATGTACTTTGTAGGTGGAACATCTGGTGGCGGGGCCAGCGCGGAGGTGGTGGTGCTGGATGAGGAGAACACTTCTGGGGAGGAAGCGGCGATGCAAGTGCGGGACGACACCAATGTGCCTGTGAGGGTTCACACGGTGGTGACGGACAGAGGTAAGCTATATATTCCTTACTTATTGAGATTGAATACTGCAGAGTGTGCTTTCTGCACGGGTGTATTATAAATCTAGCCTCCTCTAAATGTACTTCGACTTAGCTGTGAAGTTTTTGGCAAGAAGAATCCCAATCAGATCTGAGATGAACTTGATGGATGGGATGAACGAAAAGCGAAAGAAGGGTGTAAGTAAGTGTGGAAGGATGAGAAATTTAATGATGACTGGCAAAGAAGAATGATATGTGTTTGTTTGGTCCCCGAGGTGGCTGGGAAGGAAAGAATATGGTATGGTGCATGGCTGGGTGAATGATGAGGCAAGGATGGGTGGAAGGAGAACAGCCTGGGTGGGTGAAACAGAAACTGTATGTGTGCATATACTTTGAATGGATGGATGCCTGGATCATGGTACTATCTGACTCTTAGATAGCATATGTGTATCTAGAGAGAGTAGATGGTCACTGGATGAACTAAGTGTTACTTTGAAGAGCATGTAACACCGCACCCGCACGTCCGTTCCAGTGTAGGAAAGGCAAGGAAAAGAAGTTGTAATTGTGTCCAAATACTACCATGAATAGTAGCAGTAGTTTGTATTGCAACTGCAAGCACAGCATATATCCGGTTATTACTGTGGATACTCCCTACCTTTCTTAATAAGTTTAGTTTAGTAGTAGTAAGTCATTCATGTGTGGGTGTATCACTGTTCACTCGATAAAAAGCAAAGCACCTAAAGTCATCCCATATGTAATCAAATAAATCCCATGTGAAGTGATAGATAATCAGATTATTTAGCTTCTTCATTTTCCTTTTCTAGTACTCATTTGGACTGTAGGGTGAAAGTTAAATTAATTAAGCAGTAGCCCTTTTAATAGAGTATTCTCAGTGCCACCCGTAATAGAAAAGTAAGAGCTTCACCACCTGCATGTACTGGACCGGTACAGTAACGCATGTCTGTCTCACTCATCATGGTGTGCGTCTGTTTTTCTCGGGTGCAAGTTCACTGTGCTGGCATTATGCCGGCTTGCATAAGATAACGTACCAATTTTCCTAAACAAGAGAGAAGAAGAATAAGACTGGTGTACTGTCATAGTCGACTGTAATGGAAGTCCATAGTGCTCGTAGAATTTGTTCCTTAAACTCCCACTAATGTTAGAGCAAGGATGAAGAAGTGGGAGGTTAGATAGATACTGGCCTCAATAGTTATGTACTGAGCTTTCAAGTTGCTAGTTGTACTGTGACACAACTTTCTGCTCAATCATTTTGTGTTAATCTTAAGGAGCATTGGTTACAGACTATGTCTTTCTTTCTTCATATAGTTGCTCCTTCCAAATCAACAAAACCTGGATGCCACTGTCGCCGAATATCGGGGGCTGGTGGCCCTGGAGAAGCAGGACACGCAGTCTACTGGTACAACATCCACTGGGACAGCTGCATCCTCCTCCGTGCCCCCACGGGCTGCCAGCCAGTGCAGTGCTCCAGCGGTACAGAGCCGGGCTACCAAAGCCAACCGCCACCGCCGAGCAGCAAAGACAGCAGCTACCCCCCACAGGAGTTGCAAGGCACGCCAGCACCGCTTATGCCTCGGAGTGTCCTACCTGGAGCAGGAGGTCCTAACATATAAGACCTTGTTGGACGGCCTCCGCTCCGACCATGCCACCCTCCGCAAGGAGTATGATGCCCTGGCCGCTAAAGTGAACAGCATCCTGCCGTAGTGTCCCTTGCCCCTTTTTTAGAGACTTTTGGGGGGTGGGATTTGGAAGTTGGGTTGTTTTTGGGACTTTTGAAGGACAATCGTTGGGGTTAGGGAGGGTCTTGCGGGAGATTATTTTGTTAGGGCTACACAAATATACTTTTTGAAACTTTATCTGAGCATACCTGTTTTTTACTGCTTTTGAGTCTGGTGGGTGGGGGTTTAACAGTAAGTTTGTTTTCCTGAAACTTAAGTCTGTGTCATTTTCTTCCTTTAAGTGTAAATGGCTAAATGTTTTCAACACTAAGTGCCTCTCACAGAGTAAGTGAATTCAAGAGTCCTAGGACTTTAGTAGTACTACCGTCAATCTCTCGTCTCTCCTAATACTCCATTATACTACCTCCCACCAAACGCTTATCTTACCTGTAATTTGTGTTTGAAAGTAGGGCTAGGCCCAGGGCTGGCTCCACGGGAAATGGCGATTAAGGTTGGCAATCCTGGGCGGATGAAATGTCCTCATTGCGGTGGTACTAGTGGTGTGACACAGTGGCAGTTGCATGCCTATGGAAAAAAAGAAAATGAAACCTGCTTTGTCCTTATTGGAGCATTACAACGGTACGATAGAGAATATAGCAGGTGACAGTACACTAGAACAGTGCCACAATGTAGCCTAACAAATGGTAAAGTATTGAAAGTATAACTAGTACTTGCGTTGAATTTCTTTGACATTGGCTACTACTACAAGAAATAGTACTGAAGCTGAGTAAGTCTAGAATATATCCTCGGATTCCTTCACCAGCCTGTTGCTATGACCTTATCCTCCTCAGCAAGTGTGTGGAATTATTGATGTCATTTAGTCACACATCAATCAAAACCACACAGCCCGGGAGAAGAGGGTTAGGGTTTAAAAAATGGATGGGAATGGGGGTTTCTTTTTGGGTAGGTTTTGTTGAGAGAAGAAAAAAAAAGCACAGCATGGACAAACAATAATTGAAGATAAAGAAATCTTTGGGTACAAAGCTAACCATAAATCTTTTAAGTGACATAAAGGAAGTGCATGCACTACTGCATGCATTGTTACTGAAAAGTAAGTAGTACTTTTGACAACCGTGAATGACAGAATGCGACAGTACAGGGCTGCAGCGTTTTCACTTGCCTATCTCTGCACTCAGAGAAACACTTCTTACATTAAATTAGGTTTAAAAAATAGCCGAAGTAAAACCTATAGAATGGCTGTAGGGATCAACTTAGAAGCAGAGAGAGATCCAAGAAATGCAGTCACACTCATAGAAGAAAACAATGGATACTGTATCTGTATGTTGTTGTAGTTGTCCTGTTGAATTTGGTAAGTAAGTTGCACGCATCAAACCATTCCTCTTATTAGCGGCACTCCTCCATTCCAGCTGTCGCTTCATCCATCAATGTTGGTGACCAGAAGACACCCTGTCCACTGCCTGCCTGGCGGATGCTGAATTGTGGCTGGCTAATGTGAAGCCTGACATCATCCTTTTTTTCCCATTGCACAGACTGAAACCCGGCCTGTAATTATTGATGGAAAAACAGGAAGTGATATAAGAACACCACTGATAAATAAATATGAGGTATGTACGCTGTGTAGTGCAAAAAGTCACACTTTGAGTTTCCTAATAGACAGTACAATATTTTTGAAAGTGCGTACTCTGTCTGAGTCTCCTTTTGAAGGATAAATAAGTATGGGCAAATTAATTTAACCGATCTTTCCCCTCAAGCTAGGTGTACTGTAAACTGTGGTTTAGAACAAAATTAGACCTTCCCAGCAGTGCTCCCACCCAGACCCTTACTAAAGCCAGTCGCAAAAATGTAGAAGACACCCAATCAGATCTCAAAAAACGAGGCCTAGTAGAAAACTGGTGACAAAACGTACTTTGAAAGTAAAAGCAGGCCCAAATACCATCTTACCCACCGTGGATTGTATTCAAACCACTTGCAAGCAAGCAAAAGTATTCATACCCAGCATCGCTCCAAGATTCGCAAACTGCCCCACAAACAGGCCCCCACCCAAACACATGCAATACAAATACTGCTAACCCTAATGAGCCCTAAGTTAAGAATAGTGGCAAACGCTTTCTTTAACTATGCCAAATCCCCCCTTTCCCATCATGGATTTTCTTCAAATCACTTGCAACCAAAATTACACATTCCCACAAGTGCTCTAGGACCCCAGAATTCAGTTGCAAAAATATAGAACACCCCGAAACACATGCAATCCTGCTGCTAGGGCTAACCCTAACGAACCCTAAGTTACAAAAAGTGGCAAGGTAGTTGCAAGCTGCGTGAGCGCTTAGCGCACTTTTATCAACTTTGCTCTTTTTAAAATTTAATTTTCGTTTCTTGCCTGTTTTACCCCTGTTTTTAACTGGCCCCTCACTTGCACTATAATAGGCCCCCGCACCGCCGTTTGGGCGGGTTTGGTTCTGGGGTGGGTGCCCTGTCCGTTTTTGGCCGCCATATTGGATTGGGTGAGTGGATCGAGGTGTTTCTAGCCTCCAGCGCTTCAGTGCGCAGGAGCAGCCTGGGAACACCTACTTAAGGCGAGTCCCTCCTGACACCGCCCCTGACAAGGTAGTTGCAAGCTGCGTGAGCGCTTAGCGCGCATTTATCAACTTTGCTCTTTTTAAAATTTAATTTTCGTTTCTTGCCTGTTTTACCCCTGTTTTTAACTGGCCCCTCACTTGCACTATAATAGGCCCCCGCACCGCCATTTGGGCGGGTTTGGTTCTGGGGTGGGTGCCCTGTCCGTTTTTGGCCGCCATATTGGATTGGGTGAGTGGATCGAGGTGTCTCTAGCCTCCAGCGCTTCAGTGCGCAGGAGCAGCCTGGGAACACCTACTTAAAGCTCCTCCCCTAGCGCAGCGGGATCGCGCAGCGGGCGTGTCCTCGCGTGGCCGGAGTCGTGCCAGAGTCCTGCCCGTCTGCGCCCGTCCGCGCTAAGGACGCGCTGGACGTCGCGGTACTCTGGTTAAGGACTATTATTCCATCCTGGGGCCACCATGCTGACTTATTCGCGGGAGTGCCTGCTTGCCATTGGTCAGGTAAGCCGCTGTTGTACCCTTCCACCGGTACACCCATTGCGTGGCCCATACCACTGCCCTTGTAATGGGTGGGCTCTTGACTCTCCGCGTCCTCTCCCAAGGATTATTTCCTCGGAGACCCGCTGTACTACAGACATTCCTTCTACCCTGAGGATCCTGAATTTGAATGTTAGGTCTGCGCTGAAACACTATCAGAACATCTATGACCTTATTGAGGAGGAAGCTCCGGACATATTTGCCATGACTGAAACATGGCTACAGGATGCTGACACCGCTATTACAAATCTAGCCTGCCCACCCGGCTATTCTATGTACACCTTGAATAGGCTGTCTAGGGGTGGGGGTGTAGCGTTAGTGGTAAAATCCATCTATTCCTGTGTCTGGAGTGCCCTAAACATCTCTGGGTGTGAAAGTGCCTTGTTCAAGGTCTCTGTCAGCCCTGAGTTTACCCTGTCCGGGATGGTCGTTTATCGTCCACCCGGCAGTGATGTGGCATTTAGAAATGCTTTCCCTGATATCGTTGGCCCTCTGGTCGCAGACTGTGCCAACTTCTCTATCATGGGTGATTTAAACCTGCATTTCGACACCCTCTCTGGCTTGACAGTGCGTTCCATTTCCTCTGACCTAGAGGCCTTTCAACTTCCCCAGATGGTTTCCCAGCCTACCCATTTGGGGGGCATATTCTGGATCCCTTGTTCACCAATCTGCCGGGGATTCAAATCACCTCTGTTTCTCCGGTGGAATGGACAGACCACTTCTTGGTGTCCATCCTATGCCCTGTCTCTGCCACTCCTTCCATCTCTTCGGCTAGACGGGTTCAGAAGAGGGCTTGGAAAAAGCTTAGGTTAGAAGACTTCCATCGTCTTCTATTAGAGGAGCCGCTGGGCCCTTTGACGGATGTAGAAAAGGGGTATGACCTCTTCTGTTCTTGGATCACTAGGGCCTTGGACTCTCTGATACCCATTGTATCAACTAAAATCAACTCTAGAGAGTCGAGTCCCTGGTACGATGGCGCACTCCGGGCCCTAAAGGGTGCCTGCAGACGGGCTGAGAGGGCTTGGAGGAAAACCTATGGGGCTGATCTAAGAGCTGCATACGCCAGGTCCGTCAAGCTCTACCATCGAGCCATCTGCCGAGCTCGTGCGGCTTTTTACGCCACTGAATTCCGGAACAGTTCTAATCCGTCGAAAGCCATCTTTAAGGCCGTAAAAGATCTTACGACGAAGCGGACTTCCTCTCTGACCGTAAGCTCCCTTTCCCACTGTGAATCCCTTGCATCCTACTTCTTGGGGAAGGTCCAAGCTATTTATCGGACATTCCCTAGCATAGGGTCCAGTGGGGAAAGTATTAATGGGGCCCACCATCAGACTACTCTGCTTGTCTTCCCCCCCTCACCTTGGACGGCTTTGACAAACTTGCGTTGCAAGTCAAATCTGGATCTCCATCCGATCCAGTAAGGCCTGCTCTCTTCCGAGATCAGGCTTTTATGGGGCGTCCAGCTGTATGTTCCCTCGTCAACCTTTCCTTGGAAACGGGAGTTGTTCCAGCTAAGTGGAAACAAGCCGTGGTGTCCCCAATTATCAAAAAGCCCACCCTGGACCCATCCAAGCCTGAAAGCTATCGCCCCATCTCGTTGCTACCCTGGCCAGCCAAGATCACTGAGGCCCATGTCAATCTGGCCCTGTCTGAACATCTGGTACGGACCAATGCCCTCGATCCCACACAAAACGGATTCCGTGCTGGGCACAGTACGGAAACTGCGTTACTTGTGATGGTGGAACATCTCCGGGCAAGGCTGGATGCTGGTCAAACGGCGGCTCTTATTTTGTTAGACCTTAGCGCCGCCTTTGACACGGTGGACCACAGCATCCTCCTCCATCGGCTCGAGGAGACTGGCATTGGCGGTCAGGCGCTGCAATGGTTCCGCTCCTTTTTAGACGACCGTTCCTTCTGTGTTGCCATCCCTCCCTTCAAGTCCAATTACCAACCGCTGGCCATGGGGGTTCCGCAAGGGTCCTCGCTGAGCCCCACGTTGTTCAACCTATACGTGAGACCTCTGGCTGATGTCGCTAGGCAGTGGGGCCTAACTTTGGTCTCATATGCAGACGACACACAGCTGGCGGTTACTCTCAGCGGGGATGCGGAAATTGAGGCCCCCAGGTTTCAGTCTGGACTGAAGGCGGTGGCTAGCTGGCTGACAGGCAATTGCCTTCAGCTAAATGCCACAAAAATGGAGGTGATGGTCGTCGGTAAGGGAGTGGAGCTGTGGGGCGACCACTGGTGGCCCTCAGAGTTGGGACCTACTCCGATCCCGGTATCGGAGGTGAGAAACCTGGGGGTATGGCTGGATGCGGGCCTCTCCTTTGTAGGGCACACTAAAAAAACTGCGGCCTGCTGTTTTGGACTCCTAAGGGGCTTGAGACCTGTTCTCAAGTTCTTTGACGCCCCAACCAGGCAGCTGGTAATCCAGGCTACTATCATCTCCCGCCTGGACTACGCCAGCTCTCTCCTGGCTGGGGCTAACCAGGCCGAGCTAACCCGCTTGCAACGGGTTCAGAATGCTGCGGCGAGGGCGATTGTTGGCCTGCCCAGATTCAGCTCGGTGACAGGTGTCCTTCGCTCCCTACATTGGCTTCCGGTTAGGAAGCGCATCCTCTTTAAGGTTCTGTGTCTTGCCTTTAAGATCTTGAGAGGTATTGGCCCGGAAATCTTGTCGAGCTGTCTTTCCTTCTATGTTCCTACCCGTAGCCTCCGTTCCCAGGGTTTGGCCCTTGCGGTGGTCCCCAGATTCAGGCTCAGTCGCATGGGAGGCCGCTCGTTTAGGGTAATGGCCGCGTCAGCATGGAACTCCCTGCCTCTTGAAATCCGTCTGATGGAGGACCTCTTGACGTTCCGGAGGGCTATAAAAACCTTTTTGATTTAGCTGTTTTGTTTTCATTCTCCTGTTGTGTTATGTTCTACCTTGTCTCTGCGCCGGGACGCTCCTTGGCTGGAGTATCTGTGCGCACAATAAATCACTGTAACATAACATAACATAACATAACAAAGGGCTTTTCCTTATGGATTTTGTCCAAACCACTTCTATCCGGTATTAGACCTTCCCAGCATAGCCCCAAGACCCGCCAACCCACCCGCAAAACAGCACAACACCCCCAAACAGCCAAAAAGGAAAATCTCATACTTACAATATCTATCGGCCTTCGGTCCAAACGCGCTGTGCAGCTAGGTCATAATAACTCCCGTTTTCCACCACGGATATCCTGAAAAGCAAATGCAATCAAAATTAGACTGTCCCAGCAGTGCTCCCAGGCCCCAAAACTCACCCACAAACACCCGGAACCCCCCCAAAGAGCACCTCAAAGGCAAGCAAGTCAGCAAAAACGCAAAAATAATTTCGCCTCCGATTTGGTCCAAACTACTTTTATCCGGTATTAGAGCTTCCCAGCAATGGCCCCAGAGCCGTCAACCCAGGCGAAAACTAGTAGAAGACCCCCCAACAGCCAAAAAGCAAAAGTACAAAAATGGGGACTTACTCATTTTCATGGCAGTTTCCAAAATCACTCCGCGCGCGCTCTGCAGCTAGGCCCTAACTCCCCTCTGCCACCATGGATTTGCTTCAAACCTCTTGCAATCAAAAGTATCAATAGCCAGCAGTGCTCCCAGACCCCAAAACTCACCCACAAACACCCGGAACCCCCCCAAGGGCACATCAAAGGCAAGCAAGTCAGCAAAAACGCAAACAAATTTCGCCTCCGATTTGGTCCAAACCACTTTTATCCGGTATTAGAGCTTCCCAGCAATGGCCCCAGAGCCGTCAACCCAGGCGAAAACTAGTAGAAGACCCCCAAACAGCCAAAAAGCAAAAGTACAAAAATGGGGACTTAGTCATTTTCATGGCAATTTCCAAAATCACTCAGCGCGCGCTCTGCAGCTAGGCCCTAACTCCCCTCTGCCACCATGGATTTGCTTCAAACCTCTTGCAATCAAAAGTATCAATAGCCAGCAGTACTCCCAGACCCCGAAACCCACCCACAAACACCAGGAAGCCCCCCAAACAGGCCCCCGAAAACGCTACATTGAGTGAAATGTCAGAAACAGCAAAAAAATTCCCTCATGGATTTTGTCCAAACCACTTCTATCCGGTATTAGACCTTCCCAGCAATGCCCCAAGACCCGCCAACCCACCCGCAAAAAAGCACAACACCCCCAAACAGCCAAAAAGGAAAATCTCATACTTACAATATTTATCGGCCTTCGGTCCAAACGCGCTGTGCAGCTAGGTCATAACTCCCGTTTTCCACCACGGATTTCCTGAAAAGCAAATGCAATCAAAATTAGACTGTCCCAGCAGTGCTCCCAGACCCCAAAACTCACCCACAAACACCCGGAACCCCCCCAAAAGAGCACCTCAAAGGCAAGCAAGTCGGCAAAAACGCAAATTAAATTTCGCCTCCGATTTGGTCCAAACTACTTTTATCCGGTATTAGAGCTTCCCAGCAATGGCCCCAAGACCCGCCAACTCACCCGCAAAGAAGTAGAACACCCCAACAAGTGCAGAGTCTTTCTTCATTGGGCGTAATCCAGCCCTCTGCTTTGAGGGAAATAGGAGTCTGGAGGAGGAGGATAGAGGAGCATGTTCTTGTGAACTTGTGAACCTGAGGAATGCAGACTGCGGCACCTTCAAATCAATAAGCAAACAAGTGAAGACAGTTCTGCTGATGGGCTTGTTTTTGTAATTAGGTGATTAAAGTTTTAATTATATTAACTGTGCAAAACAAAGAAAGACAGACACACAGGAATAAAAGTGAAAAAGGACGAAAAAGAAAATTATTGATTCATTGGCTCGTTTTCAGGGCTCGGTGTCAGGGAATAAGAATAAGAGTTCGTCCTCATACTCTGCGAATTCAGGCAGGAGTAGGTCAGTGTCACCTAACAGAGAACAAATTCCCTCATCTAAGTTGCTGTCCTCCTCGTCTTCATCCGGCGTTTGTTCTCGTACGTTGTAATCTGGTGGTATGAGATGCTGATTCATCTTGATCATTGTTAACCTCTCCACATTTTTGGGCGAGAGGCGGTCTGTTTGGAAGTTACAATGCCACCAGCAGCACTGAAAACACGTTCAGAAGACACGCTTGCGAGTGGGCAAGACAAGTAGTTTATAGCCAGGTTGGAGATCTGTGCCCACAATTCTTTTTTCCCATGCCAATACGCCAATGGGTCAGCATTAACATAGACCTCTGTTGAGTCATTCAGATAGTCCTGCACCATCGACTCAAGGTCCTCCAAGGTTCCTCCACTTTGCTTACTTTTTGCTGTGACCTTTTGAGAACTAAACCCAAGCCAAGTTAGCCAATCCTCTTCTGCATCCAATGTTACTGTTGTGTCTGGTGCAGATGATCCGGTTGCCGGTGTCTTTAACGGCTGATAGGTCACTTGTGCCACAGCCACAGGTGCAGAAGTGGATTCTTTTGACTGGGGATGGCCTGCTGATTCTGATGTACTGCCTTTTCCTTCAATTTTCTGCCGTTCTCTTTCAAACCTCATGGCTGACAAGGCTAGCCAACGCTTGTACTTTGTAACATCTTCATCATCAAAAGGAAAGAATGCTCGGCCTGCCAGCGCCTTTTTGTAGCGTGGATCCAGAATAGTAGCACAAATGTAATGCTGTTCTGAGTGGATCATTTTAAGACGTTCATCACCAAGTAGGCGCTCTAATAATTTCTCCGCCAAAACAAAAGCGTCTTGCTTTTTTTCATCTTTTTGAAACATAGAAGACACCGCCTTCAGTTGGTGCTCCAGCATGCGCAACAATGGGATAGCTTTTCCCAAATTACAGTCCTCCTTGCTGACTGCATGCGTGAAGACCTCAAAAGGACGAAGCATGTCTGTCAGGCTTTTAACTAGGTTCCATTTCTCCGCATCTAGCCTCAGGTCCTTCTGAGCTGTACCCAGTGTTAAGAAATAGTGATCGAGTACCGTATACTGCTCATACAGACGCTCAAGCATGTAGAAGGTTGAGTTCCAATGTGTTGGCACCTCCTGGATGAGTGCTTTCACTGGCATTCAACGTTCATGTAGCAGGCTCCTCAAATGCTTCCGGGCCTTAAAAGAATGGCTGAAATGGTTGCACATTCTTCGGCAGGTGCCCACTAACTCGCACGCTGGACTGTCTTCATCACTCAAGAATTTTTTAACAACCAGGTTTATACAGTGCGCCAAACACTGCACTCTGAAATAGTGACCCAGATCCATGGCCTTAACTACATTGGTGCCATTATCCGTGGGAACATAACCAATCTGGCGTTTTTTTGGGGACAGCCAGTGAAAGACCTTTGTGTTAAACTCATTCAAAATGTTTTCTGCTGTATGACGTTTCTCCAAGACAAACATGGCTAGTGTTGCATGTTTCCGAGCAGCTTTAAAAACTTGGTCCGGGTCAACACCTGCGTTTAGCTTTGCTTTAACCCCTGAAAAAGAGACCCAGTGTGCAGTGATGCACATGTAATCAGCGCCTGCGCCACTGGTCCACATGTCTGTTGTCAGATGTATAGTGTGAACAGCACTCTTCTGCAAAGCTGCCCCAATCACCTCCAGCACATCTTCATGTAGTGCTGGAACCGCAACTCTGGCAAAATAGAACCGGCTAGGAACCTTCCATTTAGGGCTGAGCGCTGCCACTAATTCTAGAAAACCAACCCCTTCTACAAAAGAAAAAGGGGGAAGGTCCAGAGCTAGCATTTTAGCCAGCTTAGTGTTATACAGGTGCGTCAGTGGGTGGTTGCGATCATATGGCGCTGCTGAAAACAACATGGTTCTAATGTTGCCCTGGACCATGCTTTTACGGGATGATGATGATGATGACTTCTTCGACCCAGTTACGCTCGCTGATGAACTTTTTCGCATTGGTGTCTCACTCTCTCCCACACTCTTAGTGTGGCTTACAGGGGGTGTGCTGCTGACAGGGGTACTGGGTGTAAGTGAAGTGTTTGACACTTCTTCCTCCTCGTCATCATCAGATGAAACATCAACATTTTCTTGACTTGCAATTCGGGCTTCCTTGATCTCCTTTAGGTGAGCAAACCATTGGACAGCGTGCTGTCTCTTAAGATGACCTCTCTGGCCTCCGGTACCATAGTTGGTACCAAACTTACCACGACTAACTGCATGCTTACAAATGCTACAAATGGCGAAGTTTTCCTTTTTTGGGCAAACACTAAAGAAGTCCCAAACTGCGGACTTGAAATGTCTGTGGGGGCCGGAGGAGGCGGCGATACTGGTGGTGGTGGTCATGCTGCTAATGCCAGATGAAGTGGAGGATGTGGATTGCCGAACTTTACTACGTTTTGCACTTTCACCACCACTAATTGAGGTCGAGGTGGATGGAGGTCCCTTCTGGCGAGGAAGAAATATGGAAGCGGTACGTGTTGGTGTACTAGTTAACTCCAATGATTGTGGTGTTTCCATTGCCTCCTCGTCGACAACATCATCACCCTCAGCAGCTTCTCGGGCTAGGGTCAAAATGTCTGTTTGCTGCATGCCCGCTGGGGCTGCAGTGACCTTTATGATGACTGGGTCGTCGTGTTGAGAGTCTTCATCAGCAGTAGTATCCGCCACTTCTTGTTGAGCCTCATCACACTCCATAACTGGACTTTGGACGAGCTTCCTTTTACGCTTAACTACCTTTGTCAGATCATGGTGTGCCTCACTCTCAGACGGCAGTGGTGCTGGTTCCCAATTTTTATCCGTATCATCAGAAGGAGGTGTGCTTGAAGAACATGTAGACACCACCCTTCATCTCTTCCTTGCTAGGGATGTGGAATACAATGAATGATCATCAGGAGGAGTGGCTTCCTCAAATGATACCTCGGCTTGTTTGTCGATTTCCTGATGTGCCCCTACTTCGGGAGGAACAACTATTGTGGGCACTTGTGACCCTCCATGCACCTCTGCTTGTGCATCTCCTTGCGCTGCCTCTCCTTCCACTTGTACTTGGGCTTGTACTTGCACATGTGGTTGTTGTTGCGGCTGTGGTTGTTCAACACTCGTCAGATGAGTTACAACAACCTGTGTTGATTGAGGGACATTGCTGCTACTTTCTTGCGATGAGCCAACATCACTGGTCGATGGTGATTGAACAACTAGACTAAGTGCCTCTGCAGCACTCAAGGACTTGGACTTAAGTTGGTGTGGTGGTGGTGGTGGTGGCACTGAGCCCAATGGTGCGGGGGTGCTGCTCCCAGCTTGGTCCCCAGCAGATCCTGTTGCTGCTGCAGGCGTACTTTTTTTTTTACTCCCAAAAAATATGGTGGGAGGCACACCAGTCTCCTTGGTAACTTGCTTCTTCTGCTCCTTACTGGCAACGTTCTTGCTAGAGGATCTACGGGGAACTTTTTTTGGGGCCATCTTCTTCAGAGGTCAGAACAGCGTCGGCCATAAGCTCAAGGGAGCCGTATTGTGTTTCGTCATAAATGGAGCGCACACCGCTAGCCCCTCCTCCGGATCGCCCCTCTGGACTCTGGTACTTGCAGTTCTCTAGACCCGATACATGTCCCGGGTTTTAGGATATCGCCCAAGACATGTCTCGGGTTTCGGGATGACTTCCCTCATCAGTAGAGAAAGATTGTTAGGGGTGGAAGAGAAGGCCGCCACACAACAGTCAAAGGCCTCGATGCCAGAACCGGCACGCAGGTGCGTCTTCCAAGAGCCCGTCGGCCCAAAGCTCAAGGGAGCCGTATTGTGTTTCGTCATAAATGGAGCGCACACCGCTAGCCCCTCCTCCGGATCGCCCCTCGGGACTCTGGTACTTGCAGTTCTTCAGTGGATCACCCAGGTGGGTGCAAGTCGGTACTTGTAGGACTGATGAATCTCTAGACCCGATACATGTCCCGGGTTTTAGGATATCGCCCGAGACATGTCTCGGGTTTCGGGATGACTTCCCTCATCAGTAGAGAAAGATTGTTAGGGGTGGAAGAGAAGGCCGCCACACAACAGTCAAAGGCCTCGATGCCAGAACCGGCACGCAGGTGCGTCTTCCAAGAGCCCGTCGGCCCAAAGCTCAAGGGAGCCGTATTGTGTTTCGTCATAATTGGAGCGCACACCGCTAGCCCCTCCTCCGGATCGCTCCTCGGGACTCTGGTACTTGCATTTCTTCAGTGGATCACCCAGGTGGGTGCAAGTAGGTACTTGTAGGACTGATGAATCTCTAGACCCGATACATGTCCCGGGTTTTAGGATATCGCCCGGGACATGTCTCGGGTTTCGGGATGACTTCCCTCATCAGTAGAGAAAGATTGTTAGGGGTGGACACAACAGTCAAAGGCCTCGATGCCAGAACCGGCACGCAGGTGTGTCTTCCAAGAGCCCGTCGGCCCAAAGCTCAAGGGAGCGGTATTGTGTTTCGTCATAAATGGAGCGCACACCGCTAGCCCCTCCTCTGGATCGCCCCTCGGGACTCTGGTACTTGCAGTTCTTCAGTGGATCACCCAGGTGGGTGCAAGTCAGTACTTGTAGGACTGATGAATCTCTAGACACAATACATGTCCCGGGTTTTAGGATATCGCCCGAGACATGTCTCGGGTTTCGAGATGACTTCCCTCATCAGTAGAGAAAGATTGTTAGGGGTGAAAGAGAAGGCCGCCACACAACAGTCAAAGGCCTCGATGCCAGAACCGGCACGCAGGTGCGTTTTCCAAGAGCCCGTCGGCCCAAAGCTCAAGGGAGCCGTATTGTGTTTCGTCATAAATGGAGCACACACCGCTAGCCCCTCCTCCGGATCGCCCCTCGGGACTCTGGTACTTGCAGTTCTTCAGTGGATCACCCAGGTGGGTGCAAGTCGGTACTTGTAGGACTGATGAATCTCTAGACCCGATACATGTCCCGGGTTTTAGGATATCGCCCGAGACATGTCTCGGGTTTCGGGATGACTTCCCTCATCAGTAGAGAAAGATTGTTAGGGGTGGAAGAGAAGGCCGCCACACAACAGTCAAAGGCCTCGATGCCAGAACCGGCACGCAGGTGCGTCTTCCAAGAGCCCGTCGGCCCAAAGCTCAAGGGAGCCGTATTGTGTTTCGTCATAAATGGAGCGCACACCACTAGCCCCTCCTCCGGATCTACATGCACTACATGTACCAGAGTGCCAAGGGGCGACCAGGAGGAGAGGCTAGTGGTGTGCGATCCATCTTGGTTGTACTTAAATGGCTCCCGTGAGCCCTGAGCTGACGAGCTCTTGGAGACGCACCTGCGCGCCGGAGAGGCATCAGGGCCTGTGACGGTTACTTGGCAGCCTTCTCATCCACCCTAAACACTGCTCTGCTGACGAGGGAAACTGTCCCGAAACCCGGGCCATGTCTCGGGTTCAGAGAACTTGGGGATAATGAGTAACTACTCGCACCAACTGTGGTGAACTACTTTTTACTCGTCCATCTACATGCACTACATGTACCAGAGTGCCAAGGGGCGACCCGGAGGAGAGGCTAGTGGTGTGTGATCCATCTTGGTTGTACTTAAACGGCTCCCGTGAGCCCTGAGCTGACGAGCTCTTGGAGACGCACCTGCGCGCCGGAGAGGCATCAGGGCCTGTGACGGTTACTTGGCGGCCTTCTCATCCACCCCAAACACTGCTCTGCTGACGAGGGAAACTGTCCCAAAACCCGGGCCATTTCTCAGGTCCAGAGAACTTGGGGATAATGAGTAACTACTCGCACCAACTGTGGTGAACTACTTTTTACTCGTCCATCTACATGCACTACATGTACCAGAGTGCCAAGGGGCGACCCGTAGGAGAGGCTAGTGGTGTGCGATCCATCTTGGTTGTACTTAAATGGCTCCCGTGAGCCCTGAGCTGACGAGCTCTTGGAGACGCACCTGCGCGCCGGAGAGGCATCAGGGCCTGTGACGGTTATTTGGCGGCCTTCTCATCCACCCCAAACACTGCTCTGCTGACGAGGGAAATTGTCCCGAAACCCGGGCCATGTCTCGGGTCCAGAGAACTTGGGGATAATGAGTAACTACTCGCACCAACTGTGGTGAACCACTTTTTACTCGTCGATCTACATGCACTACATGTACCAGAGTGCCAAGGGGCGACCCGGAGGAGAGGCTGGTGGTGTGCGATCCATCTTGGTTGTACTTTATCGGCTCCCGTGAGCCCTGAGCTGATGAGCTCTTGGAGACGCACCTGCGCGCCGGAGAGGCATCAGGGCCTGTGACGGTTACTTGGCGACCTTCTCATCCACCCCAAACACTGCTCTGCTGACGAGGGAAACTGTCCCGAAACCCGGGCCATGTCTCAGGTCCAGAGAACTTAGGGATAATGAGTAACTACTCGCACCAACTGTGGTGAACTACTTTTTACTCGTCCATCTACATGAACTACATGTACAAGAGTGCCAAGGGGCGACCCGGAGGAGAGGCTCGTGGTGTGTGATCCATCTTGGTTGTACCTAAACGGCTCCCGTGAGCCCTGAGCTGACGAGCTCTTGGAGACGCACCTGTGCGCCGGAGAGGCATCAGAGCCTGTGACGGTTACTTGGCGGCCTTCTCATCCACCCCAAACACTGCTCTGCTGACGAGGGAAACTGTCCCGAAACCCGGGCCATGTCTCGGGTCCAGAGAACTTGGGGATAATGAGTAACTACTCGCACCAACTGTGGTGAACTACTTTTTACTCGTCCATCTACATGCGGAGGAGAGGCTAGTGGTGTGCGATCCATCTTGGTTGTACTTAAACGGCTCCCGTGAGCCCTGAGCTGACGAGCTCTTGGAGACGCACCTGCGCGCCGGAGAGGCATCAGGGCCTGTGACGGTTACTTGGCGGCCTTCTCATCCACCCCAAACACTGCTCTGCTGACGAGGGAAACTGTCCCGAAACACAGGCCATTTCTCGGGTCCAGAGAACTTGGGGATAATGAGTAACTACTCGCACCAACTGTGGTGAACTAATTTTTACTCGTCCATCTACATGCACTACATGTACCAGAGTGCCAAGGGGCGACCTGGAGGAGAGGCTAGTGGTGTGCGATCCATCTTGGTTGTACTTAAACGGCTCCCGTGAGCCCTGAGCTGACGAGCTCTTGGAGACGCACCTGCGCGCCGGAGAGGCATCAGGGCCTGTGACGTTTACTTGGCGGCCTTCTCATCCACCCCAAACACTGCTCTGCTGACGAGGGAAACTGTCCCGAAACCCGGGCCATGTCTCGGGTCCAGAGAACTTGGGGATAATGAGTAACTACTCGCACCAACTGTGGTGAACTACTTTTTACTCGTCCATCTACATGCACTACATGTACCAGAGTGCCAAGGGGCCACCCGGAGGAGAGGCTAGTGGTGTGCGATCCATCTTTGTTGTACTTAAACGGCTCCCGTGAGCCCTGAGCTGACGAGCTCTTGAAGACGCACCTGCGCGCCGGAGAGGCATCAGGGCATGTGACGGTTACTTGGCGGCCTTCTCATCCACCCCAAACACTGCTCTGCTGACGAGGGAAACTGTCCCGAAACACGGGCCATGTCTCGGGTCCAGAGCACTTAGGGATAATGAGTAACTACTCGCACCAACTGTGGTGAACTACTTTTTACTCGTCCATCTACATGCACTACATGTACCAGAGTGCCAAGGGGCGACCCGGAGGAGAGGCCAGTGGTGTGCGATCCATCTTGGTTGTACTTAAATGGCTCCCTTGAGCCCTGAGCTGACGAGCTCTTGGAGACGCACCTGTGCGCCGGAGAGGCATCAGAGCCTGTGACGGTTACTTGGCGGCCTTCTCATCCACCCCAAACACTGCTCTGCTGACGAGGGAAACTGTCCCGAAACCCGGGCCATGTCTCGGGTCCAGAGAACTTGGGGATAATGAGTAACTACTCGCACCAACTGTGGTGAACTACTTTTTACTCGTCCATCTACATGCGGAGGAGAGGCTAGTGGTGTGCGATCCATCTTGGTTGTACTTAAACGGCTCCCGTGAGCCCTGAGCTGACGAGCTCTTGGAGACGCACCTGCGCGCCGGAGAGGCATCAGGGCCTGTGACGGTTACTTGGCGGCCTTCTCATCCACCCCAAACACTGCTCTGCTGACGAGGGAAACTGTCCCGAAACACGGGCCATTTCTCGGGTCCAGAGAACTTAGGGATAATGAGTAACTAC
Organism: Lissotriton vulgaris; assembly: GCF_964263255.1. Taxonomy (NCBI): domain Eukaryota; kingdom Metazoa; phylum Chordata; class Amphibia; order Caudata; family Salamandridae; genus Lissotriton; species Lissotriton vulgaris. The sequence goes on from NC_141691.1 coordinate 1,773,358,811, forward strand.
TCGCACCAACTGTGGTGAACTAATTTTTACTCGTCCATCTACATGCACTACATGTACCAGAGTGCCAAGGGGCGACCTGGAGGAGAGGCTAGCGGTGTGCGATCCATCTTGGTTGTACTTAAACGGCTCCCGTGAGCCCTGAGCTGACGAGCTCTTGGAGACGCACCTGCGCGCCGGAGAGGCATCAGGGCCTGTGACGTTTACTTGGCGGCCTTCTCATCCACCCCAAACACTGCTCTGCTGACGAGGGAAACTGTCCCGAAACCCGGGCCATGTCTCGGGTCCAGAGAACTTGGGGATAATGAGTAACTACTCGCACCAACTGTGGTGAACTACTTTTTACTCGTCCATCTACATGCACTACATGTACCAGAGTGCCAAGGGGCCACCCGGAGGAGAGGCTAGTGGTGTGCGATCCATCTTTGTTGTACTTAAACGGCTCCCGTGAGCCCTGAGCTGACGAGCTCTTGGAGACGCACCTGCGCGCCGGAGAGGCATCAGGGCATGTGACGGTTACTTGGCGGCCTTCTCATCCACCCCAAACACTGCTCTGCTGACGAGGGAAACTGTCCCGAAACACGGGCCATGTCTCGGGTCCAGAGCACTTAGGGATAATGAGTAACTACTCGCACCAACTGTGGTGAACTACTTTTTACTCGTCCATCTACATGCACTACATGTACCAGAGTGCCAAGGGGCGACCCGGAGGAGAGGCTAGTGGTGTGCGATCCATCTTGGTTGTACTTAAATGGCTCCCTTGAGCCCTGAGCTGACGAGCTCTTGGAGACGCACCTGCGCGCCGGAGAGGCATCAGGGCCTGTGACGGTTACTTGGCGGCCTTCTCATCCACCCCAAACACTGCTCTGCTGACGAGGGAAACTGTCCCGAAACCCGGGCCATGTCTCGGGTCCAGAGAACTTGGGGATAATGAGTAACTACTCGCACCAACTGTGGTGAACTACTTTTTACTCGTCCATCTACATGCACTACATGTACCAGAGTGCCAAGGGGCGACCCGGAGGAGAGGCTAGTGGTGTGCGATCCATCTTGGTTGCACTTAAACGGCTCCCGTGAGCCCTGAGCTGACGAGCTCTTGGAGACGCACCTGCGCGCCGGAGAGGCATCAGGGCCTGTGACGGTTACTTGGCGGCCTTCTCATCCACCCCAAACACTGCTCTGCTGACGAGGGAAACTGTCCCGAAACCTGGGCCATGTCTCGGGTCCAGAGAACTTGGGGATAATGAGTAACTACTCGCACCAACTGTGGTGAACTACTTTTTACTCGTCCATCTACATGCACTACATGTACCAGAGTGCCAAGGGGCGACCCGGAGGAGAGGCTAGTGGTGTGCGATCCATCTTGGTTGTACTTAAACGGCTCCCGTGAGCCCTGAGCTGACGAGCTCTTTGAGACGCACCTGCGCGCCGGAGAGGCATCAGGGCCTGTGACGGTTACTTGGCGGCCTTCTCATCCACCCCAAACACTGCTAACGAGGGAAACTATCCCGAAACCCGGGCCATGTCTCGGGTCCAGAGAACTTGGGGATAATGAGTAACTACTCGCACCAACTGTGGTGAACTACTTTTTACTCGTCCATCTACATGCACTACATGTACCAGAGTGCCAAGGGGCGACCCGGAGGAGAGGCTAGTGGTGTGCGATCCATCTTGGTTGTACTTAAACGGCTCCCGTGAGCCCTGAGCTGACGAGCTCTTGGAGACGCACCTGCGCGCCGGAGAAGCATCAGGGCCTGTGATGGTTACTTGGCGGCCTTCTCATCCACCCCAAACACTGCTCTGCTGACGAGGGAAACTGTCCCGAAACCCGGGCCATGTCTCGGGTCCAGAGAACTTGGCGATAATGAGTAACTACTCGCACCAACTGTGGTGAACTACTTTTTACTCGTCCATCTACATGCACTACATGTACCAGAGTGCCAAGGGGCGACCCGGAGGAGAGGCTAGTGGTGTCCGATCCATCTTGGTTGTACTTAAAGGGCTCCCGTGAGCCCTGAGCTGACAAGCTCTTGGAGACGCACCTGCGCGCCGGAGACGCATCAGGGCCTGTGACGGTTACTTGGCGGCCTTCTCATCCACCCCAAACACTGCTAACGACGAGGGAAACTATCCCGAAACCCGGGCCATGTCTCGGGTCCAGAGAACTTGGGGATAATGAGTAACTACTCGCACCAACTGTGGTGAACTACTTTTTACTCGTCCATCTACATGCACTACATGTACCAGAGTGCCAAGGGGCGACCCGGAGGAGAGGCTAGTGGTGTGCGATCCATCTTGGTTGTATTTAAACGGCTCCCGTGAGCCCTGAGCTGACGAGCTCTTGGAGACGCACCTGTGCGCCGGAGAGGCATCAGGGCCTGTGACGGTTACTTGGCGGCCTTTTCATCCACCCCAAACACTGCTCTGCTGACGAGGGAAACTGTCCCAAAACCCGGGCCATGTCTCGGGTCCAGAGAACTTGGGGATAATGAGTAACTACTCGCACCAACTGTGGTGAACTACTTTTTACTCGTCCATCTACATGCACTACATGTACCCGAGTGCCAAGGGGCGACCCGGAGGAGAGGCTAGTGGTGTGCGATCCATCTTGGTTGTACTTAAACGGCTCCCGTGAGCCCTGAGCTGACGAGCTCTTGGAGACGCACCTGCGCGCCGGAGAGGCATCAGGGCCTGTGACGGTTACTTGGCGGCCTTCTCATCCACCCCAAACACTGCTCTGCTGACGAGGGAAACTGTCCCGAAACCCGGGCCATGTCTCAGGTCCAGAGAACTTGGGGATAATGAGTAACTACTCGCACCAACTGTGGTGAACTACTTTTTACTCGTCCATCTACATGCACTACATGTACCAGAGTGCCAAGGGGCGACCCGTAGGAGAGGCTAGTGGTGTGCGATCCATCTTGGTTGTACTTAAATGGCTCCCGTGAGCCCTGAGCTGACGAGCTCTTGGAGACGCACCTGCGCGCCGGAGAGGCATCAGGGCCTGTGACGGTTACTTGGCGGCCTTCTCATCCACCCCAAACACTGCTCTGCTGACGAGGGAAATTGTCCCGAAACCCGGGCCATGTCTCGGGTCCAGAGAACTTGGGGATAATGAGTAACTACTCGCACCAACTGTGGTGAACCACTTTTTACTCGTCGATCTACATGCACTACATGTACCAGAGTGCCAAGGGGCGACCCGGAGGAGAGGCTAGTGGTGTGCGATCCATCTTGGTTGTACTTAATCGGCTCCCGTGAGCCCTGAGCTGATGAGCTCTTGGAGACGCACCTGCGCGCCGGAGAGGCATCAGGGCCTGTGACGGTTACTTGGCGACCTTCTCATCCACCCCAAACACTGCTCTGCTGACGAGGGAAACTGTCCCGAAACCCGGGCCATGTCTCGGGTCCAGAGAACTTAGGGATAATGAGTAACTACTCACACCAACTGTGGTGAACTACTTTTTACTCGTCCATCTACATGCACTACATGTACAAGAGTGCCAAGGGGCGACCCGGAGGAGAGGCTAGTGATGTGCGATCCATCTTGGTTGTACTTAATCGGCTCCCGTGAGCCCTGAGCTGATGAGCTCTTGGAGACGCACCTGCGCGCCGGAGAGGCATCAGGGCCTGTGACGGTTACTTGGTGACCTTCTCATCCACCCCAAACACTGCTCTGCTGACGAGGGAAACTGTCCCGAAACCCAGGCCATGTCTCGGGTCCAGAGAACTTGGGGATAATGAGTAACTACTCGCACCAACTGTGGTGAACTACTTTTTACTCGTCCATCTACATGCGGAGGAGAGGCTAGTGGTGTGCGATCCATCTTGGTTGTACTTAAACGGCTCCCGTGAGCCCTGAGCTGACGAGCTCTTGGAGACGCACCTGCGCGCCGGAGAGGCATCAGGGCCTGTGACGGTTACTTGGCGGACTTCTCATCCACCCCAAACACTGCTCTGCTGACGAGGGAAACTGTCCCGAAACACGGGCCATTTCTCGGGTCCAGAGAACTTGGGGATAATGAGTAACTACTCGCACCAACTGTGGTGAACTAATTTTTACTCGTCCATCTACATGCACTACATGTACCAGAGTGCCAAGGGGCGACCCGGAGGAGAGGCTAGTGGTGTGCGATCCATCTTGGTTGTACTTAAATGGCTCCCGTGAGCCCTGAGCTGACGAGCTCTTGGAGACGCACCTGCGCGCCGGAGAGGCATCAGGGCCTGTGACGTTTACTTGGCGGCCTTCTCATCCACCCCAAACACTGCTCTGCTGACGAGGGAAACTGTCCCGAAACCCGGGCCATGTCTCGGGTCCAGAGAACTTGGGGATAATGAGTAACTACTCGCACCAACTGTGGTGAACTACTTTTTACTCGTCCATCTACATGCACTACATGTACCAGAGTGCCAAGGGGCCACCCGGAGGAGAGGCTAGTGGTGTGCGATACATCTTTGTTGTACTTAAACGGCTCCCGTGAGCCCTGAACTGACGAGCTCTTGGAGACGCACCTGCGCGCCGGAGAGGCATCAGGGCCTGTGACGGTTACTTGGCGGCCTTCTCATCCACCCCAAACACTGCTCTGCTGACGAGGGAAACTGTCCCGAAACCCGGGCCATGTCTCGGGTCCAGAGAACTTGGGGATAATGAGTAACTACTCGCACCAACTGTGGTGAACTACTTTCTACTCGTCCATCTACATGCACTACATGTACCAGAGTGCCAAGGGGCGACCCGGAGGAGAGGCTAGTGGTGTGCGATCCATCTTGGTTGTACTTAAACGGCTCCCGTGAGCCCTGAGCTGACGAGCTCTTGGAGACGCACCTGCGCGCCGGAGAGGCATCAGGGCCTGTGACGGTTACTTGGAGGCCTTCTCATCCACCCCAAACACTGCTCTGCTGACGAGGGAAACTGTCCCGAAACCCGGGCCATGTCTCAGGTCCAGAGAACTTGCGGATAATGAGTACCTACCTACTCGCACCAACTGTGGTGAACTACTTTTTACTCGTCCATCTACATGCACTACATGTACCAGAGTGGCAAGGGGCGACCCGGAGGAGAGGCTAGTGGTGTGCGATCCATCTTGGTTGTACTTAAACGGCTCCCGTGAGCCCTGAGCTGACGAGCTCTTGGAGATGCACCTGCGCGCCGGAGAGGCATCAGGGCCTGTGACGGTTACTTGGCGGCCTTCTCATCCACCCCAAACACTGCTCTGCTGACGAGGGAAACTGTCCCGAAACCCGGGCCATGTCTCGGGTCCAGAGAACTTGGAGATAATGAGTAACTACTCGCACCAACTGTGGTGAACTACTTTTTACTCGTCCATCTACATGCACTACATGTACCAGAGTGCCAAGGGGCGACCCGGAGGAGAGGCTAGTGGTGTGCGATCCATCTTGGTTATGTTTAAATTCAAGACACCCCACAGAAAGACTAGGCCCATGCACCACTCACTACCCCTGGTCAAAAGGCCCCAACAACAGCCCAAAAATCGAAAAACACAGAAAAATCAGCACAATCTCATGCCATCCATGCTCTCCATGATGTTTAAATTCAAGACACCCCACAGAAAGACTAGGCCCATGCACCACTCACTACCCCTGGGCATAATGGTTGAAAGCTAGGCAAAATGGTTGCAGACCTAAGAACACTGCCTGCATTCAAAATGGCCCCCTGCCTCCCAGCACATGGCCAGGGACTGCCTGTACCAGCACTCAAAACGGCCCCCAACCACATGGCCTGTCCCCATGAACACCCCAAAAAATCGAAAAACACAGAAAAATCAGCACAATCCCATGCCATCCATGCCCTCCATGATGTTTAAATTCAAGACACCCCACAGAAAGACTAGGCCCATGCACCACTCACTACCCCTGGTCAAAAGGCCACAACAACAGGCCAAAAAATCGAAAAACACAGAAAAATCAGCACAATCCCATGCCATCCATGCCCTCCATGATGTTTAAATTCAAGACACCCCACAGAAAGACTAGGCCCATGCACCACTCACTACCCCTGGGCATAATGGTTGAAAGCTAGGCAAAATGGTTGCAGACCTAAGAACACTGCCTGCATTCAAAATGGCCCCCTGCCTGTACCAGCACTCAAAATGGCCCCTACCCACATGGCCTGTCCCCATGAACACCCCAAAAAATCGAAAAACACAGAGAAATCAGCACAATCCCATGCCATCCATGCCCTCCATGATGTTTAAATTCAAGAACCCCCACAAAAAGACTAGGCCAATGCACCACTCACTACCCCGGGTCAAAAGGCCCCAACAATAGCCCAAAAATCGAAAACACAGAATATGCAGCACAATAACATGCCATCCATGCCCTCCATGATGTTTAAATTCAAGACACCCCACAGAAAGACTAGGCCCATGCACCACTCACTACCCCGGGTCACAAGGCCACAACAACAGCCCAAAAAATCGAAAAACACAGAAAAATGAGCACAATCCCATGCCATCCATGCCCTCCATGATGTTTAAATTCAAGACACCCCACAGAAAGACTAGGCCTATGCACCACTCACTACCCCTGGGCATAATGGTTGAAAGCTAGGCAAAATGGTTGCAGACCTAAGAACACTGCCTGCATTCAAAATGGTCCCCTGCCTCCCAACACATGGCCAGGGCCTGCCTGTACCAGCACTCAAAATGGCCCCCACCCACACGGCCTGTCCCCATGAACATCCCAAAAAATCGAAAAACACAGAGAAATCAGCACAATCCCATGCCATCCATGCCCTCCATGATGTTTAAATTCAAGACACCCCACAGAAAGACTAGGCCCATGCACCACTCACTACCCCTGGTCAAAAGGCCCCAACAATAGCCCAAAAAATGAAAAACACAGAAAAATCAGCACAATCCCATGCCATCAATGCCCTCCATGATGTTTAAATTCAAGACACCCCACAGAAAGACTAGGCCCATGCACCACTCACTACCCCTGGTCAAAAGGCCACAACAACAGCCCAAAAAATCGAAAAACACAGAAAAATCAGCACAAACCCATGCCATCTATGCCCTCCATGATGTTTAAATTCAAGACACCCCACAGAAAGACTAGGCCCATGCACCACTCACTACCCCTGGTCAAAAGGCCACAACAACAGCCCAAACAATCGAAAAACACAGAAAAATCAGCACAATCCCATGCCATCCATGCCCTCCATGATGTTTAAATTCAAGACACCCCACAGAAAGACTAGGCCCATGCACCACTCACTACCCCTGGTCAAAAGGTCCCAACAACAGCCCAAAAATCGAAAATTCCAAAATTGTAGTTGCAGCAACTGTAATGCCCCAAACAAACTTACTTGTGAAATTTCTAATCCAAAAGTGATCCAAAGAAAGTCAAAAAGGCCTCAAATCCAAATATCCAGCAGCATCCACAAAAAGTAATCCTTCCAGGTCAAGAATCCGAATGAAAGTGACCAGCACATGAAGAAAGCACTGGGAGGAGCCTGCTGGACAGGAACAGGAAGTTGGAGACTGTGGGGCACTTCCTTCCTCCCACCCCCCCCCAAAAAAATGGACTCCTTGCAAAATAAAGTGCAGGCAAAAGTCAACCTGAGGACTTATTCTGATAAAAATCATCATTTTCAGAAGGTTTATGCTGCTTGCTGGTGGATTTCTTGTGCAGAATTTCAAATTTTGTAATTTCACGCGTGCGAGAGTGTTGCTGGTCGCCGCATCTACGTGTTCGCAATTGCGAACTCTCGCGATGCGTGCTGTGCAAGGTGGCAAGCCGCGATTACGTAATCACGGTCGCCAAACTCCCGCGGGATCCCGCACCAAGATCCAAAATGGCGCAGCACTCGCAAAATATCGAGAAAAACAACTCGGCAAACGCTGAATGACGGAAAGTGAACGCGGCACGCCGCAAAATTGTATCACCAAGAAAAAAAAATCCGCTGCGTGCAAATTTTTGGTAAATTCGCGAGAGTTCGCGGATTGCGAATTTACCGAAAATCCGCAAAATCCGCGAGCGGAGCGGATTTTCCGCCCATGCTTAATTGGGATAGACTTGAGTGAACGTTGGTTGTGAGATTGTTAAGAGGATTGGTAGTTGGAGAAGAGGATGAGATGTGATCAGCGGATATTTCAATGAATTGAGAGTGCATATTATTAACCCTTTCGATGCTGATGACGAGCTCAGCTCGTCATCACCCACGGGTGTCGTGTGCTGATGACGAGCTGAGCTCGTCATGGTGCCACTAAAATGGCAATTTCCAGCACAGGGGGGGGAAAACGCCCAGCAGCCATGTGGTTAAAGGATTGTGTAAATATTTGTGTGGGGCGGTTTAAGTCAGATAAAGGTTTATTTGGCTCAGATAATGGGTGTGGGTGTGTATATGTGTAGTGGGAAATTGTTAGTGGGGTTCCGTGCAGCAACTAACTAGGATTCTTTAGAGTGACTGCTGAGGCTGTATGATAGTGATGAGATCTTTAAAGGGGGGGGGGGGGGGTGAGTTTGGGTAGGTAGAGAGATGTTGGATATTAGGGGGAGGTGTGGGTAAGGACAATGCGAGTTTGATATATTTTTTTTTTTGTTCTCATAACCACCGTTTAGACCAGTGCCAAAAAGGAATCAACGGAGAATAACTGGCTCAGTTAAAACTGGTGGGGACAGATATCTTGAGGGCCCTCTATCCCACAGTCTTCCACCGTAATCCAAAGAGGCACTAGATCTTAACTTGCCATCCCACAGCAAATCTCGGAGTAGTTTTGGCAGCCATTTAAAAGCCGGGCATGAACCGGATAGCAGCTGTTTCAATGGTGCTAAACACAAAGAGCAACCATAGGAGATCAATCATTGGACTCGGGGGAAAAAAAAAACAAAAAAAAACCCGGATGTATCACTGAGACCACTTTATCATGTGCCAAAATGTCCTTTTCCTGCGATTTCCAGATCTAGCCAAATCCATGACTGATGTCCGCAATACAGAGTCTTGCCAGTCTCTAAAAGTAGGAGGTGAGGAGTCCTTCCATTTCCTGCAGATCTCTCTTCTTGCGAGCAGGATGGAATAAAAAACTAAACATTTAGGTAGATGTTGTACTCCTTCCAACACTCCAAAAATAATCAGGGACAAATCCATTGTGACATGTCTTCCTAAGGACTCAGTGAGGCTGTTGCTGATATCTTGCCAAAAAGATGTTAATGTTGGGCATTCAAAAAACATATGTGTATCCGAAGCGGCGATTTGGCCACATTTGGCGCAGGACACTGTCTGACCACCTGTAAATTTAGAAAGTCTAGAGGGGGAGTAATACGCCCTATATAGGGTAAAAATGTGGTTTCTACGAAGCCATGATGGCTTAACGATACTCCACAAGAGCTCGAAAGAGGATTTCCAAAGTATTTGTAGATTCACATCCCCCAGGTCAGAGCCCCATATTGACTCTGGTAAAACAAAGTGTCCATCTACCTCCTCCATTATAGAGTTGTACCATCTAGATATTTCTTTCTTTTCTGGCCCTCTGCTTAGTAGATCGGAGATAAAGGGGCTATGTCCACCTAGTTTGAACTTATTTTTATTAGCAGGAGATGTTTTATAGGCTGCTGTCCAACTGTAAATCTGGTTATATTTGAAGCGAGAAATGTTAGGACCGATCTTGGCTTGCAAATATTCCCATGGAAATAAGTCTCCTTCGTAGAAAAGATCCCCCCAAACCTCCATGCCCGCCTCCCTAAAAGGGACTGCAGGATATCATCAAGCCAAACCGGAACTTCGGGTAAGCCCCACAACGGGGTTTTTTCGCAAAAGTAGTTTACTTTTATAGCTTTCATGATTTCTGCCCATGTTCGTGCAAGACCCTGTAAGATCTTCAGATTAATCTTCTTAAAAAACTTAGGATTTCCAAACTTAAAAAGAAAACTAGAGTGATTGATATTTTCCCCCTCCAACATTGCTGCATACATCATACCCACCCCCAAGGAGTCAGGGTTCTTTAACAACATCCTTGAGTGGGATAATTGAAAGGCCCAGGCATAGATTTTTAAATCCGGAGCCGCCAAGCCTCCCTTTTCACGTCGCCGTCTTAGTTTTTTCCAGGCAATTCGTGGTATGTGGTTGTGCCAGAAAAAAGAAGAGACGTTTGATTGAAATTTAGCTAAGATTTTTTGATCAAAATATAGGGGAATGGTATTAAATAAAAAAGAAATCTTTGGAAGAATAGACATTTTGATAAGATTTATCCTACCTATTAATGAGAGGGGAAGATGTAACCAAGATTGAAGAAGCTTCCGACAGTCTTTAAGTACTGAGGACAAATTAACCTGGACTATTTTATTTATGTCTTTTACAATTGTTAAACCTAAGTAGGGCATTGAGGTGCTGGGATGAAGTTCTATATGTGGATTCTCATCATTCCAGATAAGCATTTCGGTTTTGGTTGCGTTTATCTCATACCCCGACACCTGACCAAAAGCGGTAGCTAGCTTCACTATGGCAGGGAGAGCCGTGACGGCCTCTGATGTTAAAATAAGTACATCGTCGGCATATAATGCCACCTTTCTCGTCCAACCTTGATAATGAAACGGTTTAATGGTGGGCTCCTCCCTTAAATATTGCGCAAACGGTTCGATGTAAAAATCAAAAAGTAAGGGGGAGAGTGGACAGCCCTGTCGAGTTCCCCGGGTAATAGAAAAAGGACTTGATAATTCACCATTCACGAGAAGAGATGCCGAGGGATTGTTGTACAAGAGACTGATCGCCCTACGAAAACCACCACCCACACCAAATTTGGCCAAGGCCTCCGACAGGTAAACCCAATTAACCCTGTCGAAGGCCTTGGTTGCGTCCAGTGTCAGGGCTGCCAATGGAAGCTTATTAGATGTTGCTATATCTATGGCGCCAATTAGATCAAAGGTTAGTTCATATATTTGTCTTCCCTTTAAGAATCCCTTTTGATCCAGATGAAGGACCGATGGTGCGATTTTGGCTAATCTTGATGATAAAACAGTGGTAAAGATTTTATAATCCACATTCAGGATAGATATTGGCCTATACGACCCACATTCTTCCTTCGGTTTACCTGGTTTTAAGATAAGGGTAATAGAGGCACTATCCCAGGATGTTGGAGGAGACATACCTTCTAAGAGAATTTGATTAAACAACTTTGTGAGAAAAGGAGCAATCTCTGAGTCTAAAAGTTTATATAATTCAGCCGGAAGGCCGTCGGGACCCGATGCTTTCCCCTTCTTAGAATTCTTAATGGCTGAGATCACCTCACTCTCAGTAATGGGGCTGTCCAAATATTGGGAATGTTCTAAAGAGAGAGAAGGTAAGGTAATATTATCCAACCAGCTCTTAACAGACTCAGCCGATATCACTTTGTCTTCTTTATAAATAACCTGAAAAAATTTCCTAAATGCCTCCCTGATGTCCTCATCGGAGGAGAGATTAGTATTACCTATTTTTATGGTTGCAATGTTGTTCCGGACCTGGTCTACTTTAGTCTTCCAGGCCAGAAGTTTGCTTGCACCCTCACTATATTCGAAGTGGGCCAGCTTGCTGGCTTCCCACCTCTGTTGGACTCTCAAACTCAAAGTTGATGCCAGGGTCCCCTTCAGGGTCGTGAGTTTGTTATGTAGGGGGTCTAATATTGACCTTGAAAATCCATTACTTAGATCAATTTCCCGTTCAATAGAAGCCATATCTGATTCTATAGAAGAGATCGTTTCGTTGTAGCTCTTTCTCTGGAACGCAACTTTCGCAACAATCCACCCTCTCAATGTTGCCTTATATGAATCCCAGATAATTTTATCAGACGCAGTACCATCATTAGATTGGAAGAAATTACGTGTCTCTGTTTTTAAAAACAAAATGTCCTCCTCATTAGTGAGCAAGGAACGATCAAAAGACCAAACAGTCGAGTTTTTTTCCTGCGAAGACTCATCACTAATTTAACAGCAGAATGATCTGAGAGGTGTGACGGGAGATATTCTATTGTTATAACTGAATCGGCCAGTCTTTGGGTCATTAAAATGTAGTCTATCCTAGACTTATGGTGATACTTATGATTCTTATAAGAGACCCCCTGTTGGTTTCCCGATCTTTGCCGCCAGACGTCGACGAACCCTTGCTGTCTCATGGCGTCTAATAAAAAGGATCTGGTTTTAGACAAAACCCTGGAACGATTGTTGGGAGATTTATCCAGGATGGGGTCCAAAACAATATTAAAGTCACCTGCTAAGATAATGGGTCCTGATATTGATAATAACTTCAAAAAAATTGTTTCCAGTATCGTGGGGTCATCCTGATTCGGACCATAGTAGCCAACTATTGTAATTGAGACCCCAGAAATAAGAACTGTGGCAATAGCCCATCTGCCAGAGGAATCCACAACCTTTGAGATTAACTTGGCTTTGGCTCCCTTTTTAAAAATGATAGCAACCCCTCTTGTATGGGATGTTTGTGTGGTAGTAACCATAAAATCAATCCATCTATTCTTTTTAATTATTTCCAACATTTCAGTATGCATAAGATGGGTTTCCTGCAATACAATGAACTGCACTGCCGAATCTTTCAAATATTGTAGAATTCTATTTGCACGGGGCTTTGTGCGCAGGCCATTGATGTTCCAGGAAAGGAGGTCTATACTACTCATCTCCTAACCGATGGAACAGTTTGATTAATGTTGCAACAAAAAGAGATCTTTGTAATGCTGTTAACTGATTGTATCCGGCGATTATAAAAATATGAAGGTTATGTACAATATATGAACCAATAATTATTATTCCAAAAATTTCCATACTAGTTATTGAGGACATTTTATAACTTTGCCACCTCTGTGCACTCACCCGCTCAAGGTGAGAGCCCCCCCCCGTGAAGAACCCTTGCATTATCTAACCGGAACATAGTCCCAGTAGATAGTGCCCCACCGGTTGATCCCCTACAGAAAAGTCCTACCGCTAAGTATTCAGGTGAGTAGACCTAAGTCCATAAGATAATTTTTGTGTTTTATTTATTTTTTTATTTATTTTTTATTTATTTATTTTTATTTTTATTTTTTTTCCGCCCTTTAATTAATTGCCCTTTTCCCTCTTTTTTTAAAATCTTTTTCCCCCCCTTTTTTTTTTTATTAAGTTCCTTATCCAACCCCTCTCTGTCTTATTTTACCCACATGTAGCCACATGTGGAGATATGTACCACCGGTCAACTTTATCAAAATTAAGACTATGAGAGTATGAAAAGACAAAGATCAAACATATTGAGTCCATTTGGTATTGGGGAGAGGGGGGAGCTAACTATATACAAGATTTATGCCTAGATTCTTTCCATTCAAGCCCACTTATGGGTCGTTACTTATTATTCAGATCATTGTTTTACTTTTGCCCTAAGAGGCTGTTTTACCCAGATCCATCAGCAACGTATCTGCCGCTTGCACTGACCTAATGTTATACATCTTGTTATTATGCATAACTTTAAGAGCTGCCGGAAACATCAGCTGGGCCGTTGCCCCCAATCTTCTGAAAGTATCCAAGCGTTTGCCAAACTCCCACTGTTTTTCAAGTGTTATTCGGGACAGGTCAGATCTTATCAAAAAAGTAAAGCCTTTCCCAGACAAAGACTTTTGCTTCAGGGCCATATTCAAAATACGTTCCTTCAAGACGTAAGTGTGAAAGTTTACCAAAATCTTTCGTGGTTTAGAACGCTGAGGATTAAGCCTAAAGGGGTCTCTATGTACCCTCTGGATGTCAACAGACAACTCCTCGGTAGTGTGTTCTAATGGCAAAGCTTCTTTCAGTAGTGAGACTATGTATTGCTTTATATCTGACCCTTCAGAGCCTTCCGGGACATTTAAAATGCGGATATTTCCTCTTCTCGCATTATTCTCGAGGGTCTCCATCCTCTCACTAAGGGCCAGATCTTCCTTTGTAAGTTTGACTATATCCTGCCTCGCTTGATCCAGATAAACTGTTTGAACGCCTACTGTTTCCTCTAATACTCCCGTTCTTATAGTTAGGTTTTCGATTTTATTGTCGAGGGATTCGCAATAATTCTTGAACCCTTGTTGATTAGCTGCAGACTCAGCAAATCCTTTCCTTATCTCCTCAGTGAGGGCTGAAAACATCTCTAGTACAGAGGCTGCTGTCAACGGAGCTTGAGAGATTAGAGGGGCTGGTAAGGAATTAATCTCGAGTTGAACCGAATTTGCTGAAACTTCTTCAAGTGTTCCCCCAGATGCGAGTTTGAAATTGTTAATTGTTTGGGTGGGTGCAGGTAGTGAGAGAAGAGCTTGCATAATGATTGATTATTCATCTTCTTCTATGTTCATAGCATAGTGTTTGGGCCAAGGCTTGGTATTTCAACATTGTTTGTGATATTATGTTGCTATCTTGAGTTTCAACTTCAGAAACCCCGGAGCTAATTTAAGTTTAGGTTAATATCATCTAGGCATTCTGCTTATGGGGCTCACGGACATGTGAGGTGTTGATATTGTATGGATAGCTCAGTAACTATGTAGCAGGTTTAAGGGGTCCCCCTAGGTGTGAGATGGCTCTAGCCAAAGAACAATTGAGTAAGAGAGTTCATTTAGTACAGCATGCCTTTTAAGTTGCAGGTAGAGAATAAGGACAACTAAAAGTTACACACAGCAGGGAGGCCATGCCTACAACAAAGGTGAACCTTGAATCTTATAAACCACCGAATTGGAGTAGTAACTCATGGGTTTACACTTGAAGTGGATTCTAGTGCCCCATTCACATTGAGTCCAGAATATTTTTAAACATGAATTGGAATAATAACTGTCTGGAGCCAAATAATGCAAAAGCTTATGGTTATGGGAAGAAAAGTAGTTTGCTGTTTTTTAACTTTTGCTTTTTAGGAATTAAAGCGCTAATTTATACAGCCGAGCAAGGTCAACATACATGTGCTAGAATGTAAACATCAGTGCAATTTATGAATTATATTAGATCATGTGCTACTGTACCTGTGATTGACGTGAGTATTTACAGGGGTACAAAGTTTCTTATTAACCAATATAAACATTTACTTTCCAAAGAAATATGAAAGGTCGCTGGTTTTTTGACACATGATGTTATGTTTTGCTATATTGATTTGTATAGTGCACTAATCACCTGAGAGGGTATCCAGGCACTGAGGCAAGTGTGTGGTCAACAAGGTGCTTATATTGAAAGCTACGTCTTCAACTTCTTGCAAAGCTCAAAACGTGAGGAGGAGGCTCTGATTTGTTGAGGTAGGTCGCTCCTTGTCCATGACTGTGCTTGAATCAGTTGTCGGTCCCATTAAATAGAAACTCTGTGATGTTCTTTTGAGTGCTAAAAAGTCATTACGTTTTCTATTCAAGGTCTGCATATATATATATCCACTCCTTGAAAATATCTAAGGGCATATGTATTCAAGGTGTTATAGAATCAATTAACGGATCTGAATTGGTTTCACTAATTTTATCAGTACAAAAAAAATCCGAATCCTTAAAGTTGTGTGCAGACCTTAGATCACTTAAACAGTGGTCTGCCAATCCAATGCCTAAAATTCAGGAATTTCTTGCATTGTTGGAGGGATTTGAAATTGGCCTATTTCTATATATAGCTAGCTAAAGAATGCAGAGAATTAACCCCATTTATCACACACCATGGTGCTTTTTGTTACATTAGAATGCTGTTTCGATTAGATGCAGAAGCCTCTGTTTTTCAAAAGCTGTGGTGATTATGGGGGTTTGTAAGGAGTAATGGTTTTTCAAGACAGTATTTTGATTTTTGCTCTGAAAATTGAGATACAAAAATGTTGTCCAAGTCTTAAAAGATCTAAGATAAAGGAACGTTTTTCACTAAAGAAGTTAAATATTTGGGTTATTCTATCTCACAGGAGAGCATACATCCCAAATGTAATACATTGGGTCCATTGAAAGAATGTAAGCTCCCTCAAACAAGGACCACCTTCCTTCTTATTTGGGTTTGTGCATTTTATTTAAGATTTGTCAATAAGGTTTGCCATGACTGCCTTTAAGGTAGTACTCATAAAACGAGAGAGACTTGCATGGAATGATGTGTCCCAAAGGGCTTTTGAGTTGTTAAAACAGATTATTCTTGTGGCACTGCTTTTGCCCCTTATTATCATTTGTCTCAATGCATTGTGATGGATGTTGTCAGTTGTGCAAAACTTGTAAATGGTGAACAGCCAAAAGCAGTAAAGTTACTCAAAAGTGTAAGAGTAAACCTACAAGGGTTATTTACTTACAAGTCTAAATTACCTTTGTGAATAGCCCCAATGTGCATAATTGGCTAAGGAGAACATGAATAAGAAAATGTGCTGTAAATTAGATTTCTCTATATTACCTTCTGCTCATCAAGATCAAAATTGCTGATGGTGATAGGGTCAAAATAAAGATGCATTTTTCAGTTAGAAAGGATTATCCAAGTTTTCAAGAGTTTTCAAAGTCACAAAGATGGGTAAAACCTCAGCTTTGTTGAATAATCACACTTGTTGGTGTATAAACATATTAGTTAAAGTGTATCCATCTTGATCCATTCAGAGTGAGGAGTCTATTGAGAAATCAGATTTCGATTTTTTCCACTAGCTTTAAAGTAAAAAATGATCAATACATCTGCTCCAGTGTCCCCACATTCTTACTTGTCAGGATTTTCTATTCCAGACAGTGTTTCCTAAGTCATTAGGTAATGCCATTTCTTGTAATGATTTTAAAACTGATGACATTTTAGCTCAAAATCAGCTGTCTCATATGGATAAAGAAGAGCCCTACGGACAGAAGAATACACTTGAAAGCAGAAGAACCAAAAAAGCCCAAAAGCACTTTGAGGAGTGTGTTGGATTGACTTCCGATAGACGTTTTCACCACTTTGTGACTCAAAACCGACTTCTGCAATTTCTGTCTGAATATTTGATTTCAACAATGTTTGCTTCTATTTTTGGAGTTACATTATGTGGTTGCTTAATGTTTTGTATTTCCTCCTATGGTTTGACCCTTTCTTAGCTCTCCCTGTCTTCTTCTTTTCATTTTTCCTTTACTGGTTTGACGTGTTTCCTTCTGTTCGTCATAATCTATTTATCTAATCTAACCTATCTAGTCTATCCATCTTTCTATCTATCTATCTAATCTATCTAATCTAATCTAATCTAATCTAATCTAATCTATCTATCTAATCTATTTTTCTATCTAATTTCGTATCTAATCTGTCTATCTAATTGGGCTGTCTAATCTGTCTATCTAATTGGGCTGTCTAATCTGTCTGTTTAATCTGTCTGTCTGACTGTCCGTCCATCTAATCACATCATCTTCTATTTGCTTGTATTAAGGGAAGGTGTCGGCTACGTTTACTTTGCTTGCTTGCCATTTGTCATTGTACAATACGTGTAAACATTGGGCCTCATTTATGAAAAGTGACGCATCGCTGCGTGAAAACAGCGATGCGTCACTTTTCACTGCGCACTCCTTGCGACACCAATGATGCGTCATATTTAATGTATGACGCATCATGTCGCAAGGACTTACAGATACGTCAGTATTTCTGACGCATCTGTAAGCGCAAAAGTGACGCATTGCTGGAGTGTGTCACAAAAGTGACGCATCTCCAGCAATGCGTCCTTTCACATGGGGAAAGCCCCATGTGAAAGGGCTTGCGTCAGTCTTACGCCTGCTGTGAGGCAGGCGCAAGATTTTGACGCAACCGCATCCTAAAAGTGACGCAGTGAAATCTCATAGATTTCACTGCGTCACTATTACGAGGCTTTTTGCGGGGGAACGCCCCCTCTGCATACATTATACCTGACGCAGGTATAATGTGGCGCAGGGGTTTAAAAAGTGACGCATCTACCTAGATGCGTCACTTTTTAAATATGGCGCAACAAGGCGCATGTTTTACGCTGCAGATGCGTCACAAAAAGTGACGCATCCGCAGCGCAAAACTGACGCAAGGCCTCATAAATGAGGCCCATTGCTTTTATATTTAATTGTTTCGTGCTCCGAATTGAGGTTTCATGTCTTCTTTTGATGGATGTTTTCGCTCGCAGTTTGACCCTTTCCTAGCTCTCCTCGTTAGCTCTCATCATTCTCTTATTCCCAGGGTTCTTTCCCCGTTTTGCGGTTTGTCATATTGTTCAACCTATGTGTATATTTATAAAATCTCTTTTCTATGTGTTTGTATTCAGAGGCTGGTCGTGGTACTGTCACCTTGCTTGTTTTCCATTGCATGTTGTTCAATACTTGTGAACACTGCTTTATTATTTCAGGGTGTACTCGCGCCAGTTTGAGCTCCTTGGGCCTGCCTTAGAACACCATTCTAAGTAATTTGTAAATGTGTTGTATACAATCTGCTGGCTGGTGGGGGAAACATCATTTACATCGCGGTGATTACACCGCGATGCAGTTACAACGCAGCCGTTACAACGCAAACGTTACATCGACTTGCGCTGGATGGTGCTATAACCTAAAGAATAGTAAGATATACTATTCCAACACCTTCCCTACCCTACGTAGGCTGGTGTTGGAATAGTAAATCTTACTACTAAGTCCAGCGCCCTCCAGCGCAAGTTGTTGTAAAGACTGCGATGTAACATACAGCAAACATTTTGATCGAGTTGTTACATCACATATTCACCTGGTGGTTGGGACAGTATGATTGCCCAATAGCCTGGTTGGAGACTGCTGTGTGTGGACTGCACATTAAAGGCTTCACTTATTGGTGTGAGGTGTCGTCATACTGTAAGGGTTGTCACCTACCCAAGGTAGTAGGTCTGTAGGGCCTGGCCACTCGGATGGGAGGTATAAATGACCTCACGGATTGCTTTAGGGACTCTGGTCCACAGTAGGTAGACCTTGTTACGTCCATCCCCTGTGTGTGCGAATGTAGGTATTATTCGTTTTGTAGTTGTTGTTACCTTGGGTTTGCCTGCTGCAGTTGTCTCAGGTGCTGGGCTTCAGGCCCTAACAGGCTCAAACAGGGAAGTCACCACAGAATGATGCAATAAACCCAAAAATGCTTTACCTGCAGCCCCACGTTGGGCAGCCTGGAGGGTGGGGTTTAATACTAATGGTGGCAGTTACTTGCGGTGGATGTTAGGAGGGAAGTCCAGACAGCGCAGTGTGTGATGCGGCAAGGTCAGAGAAGCAATGAGTGACCGCCTGTGATGAGCATTGGTGGGAGGAGTGTAGGCAGGAATCAACGCTTACAGCGCGTCACCAAGGAACCCTTTTTCCTTTATGTGTGGTAATATTGCACCTAGTAAATATGGTACCGAAGGTGGTACTGGTATTCCCTGGGTGCAGTATTACCTCCCGAAAAAACAGGAAACTCAGAATGCGGCCTTTATTAGTGAAACTGTAAACCTGAGCTTTTTTCGACGTGTAACTCCTCACACACTTCAACATTTTTACGACATCCTGTGAGTCTTCATGGTAGTATTCCTGTGGTGTTAGATGCAGAACTAAAACCTTGGTATACCAGAATGTTCATGCGTCCATAGCTTCCACACACGACAGACCAAAGCAGACTGTGGCGAGTGACGTCTTTGGGACACAACCTGGCTTGAAACAGGAGGATAATTTCCAGGGAAGTGAAGTTATTGATCAGCTTGCGGCGGAGACTGGGTCTAACAGAGGTTTTTATTTGCTCTTACCATGAGAGGAACTATGTGCTTCTTAGACTGGTAGTTGTGACTCATCACAAGCAATGTCAGTATTTGGGAGTTATTTCCTTAACTGTGGTGTAACTAAATAATAAACTACACAGAAAAGGGTACATCAAGAAATTGAGAGAACTGCATGGCAACATGTTGAAAGAATGACCGTGGGAGATGATGCTTCGCTCATCAATTTACATGGATCACGTTTTATGCTGGCGTTAGGGACTGCACTGACCCAGAGACACAGATGACTAAGGCTGTCCAATGATATAGCATGGGCATCATGGGGCAAGAAATGTTTTTTGCTGATTTTATATAGCGCAAACTCGACCCGGGCACTTTACACGTGCAGCGGTTACGATACAAATTCAGGTACGGGGAGATTAAGTGATTTGCCCAGAATCACAGGATGTGGGCGTGACCCAGAGGCTCGAACCCTGGTTTCCAACACCAAAGTCGGCAGTCTAGCCGATGGACCACATCCTCTCCCCATTAAAAATGCTTTGATAGTAAAGGGTAGCTGCAGTTGGTGTGCCATGGACCCCAGTGCCACTGCATCTGCTCACTAAAAACTGCTGTGCCACTGGACCTGGCTCCTCTCCACACACCGTGAACAAGCAAGAAAAGTGTGCTTGGGCTCATCCATCAGCCCGACATTGTTCAACATCTACATGGCACCGCTCGCCCACATCGCCAGACAGCATGACCTCAACATCATCTCGTACGACGATGACACCCAGCTGATCCTATCCCTCACCAAGGACCCCCTCACCGCCAAAATCAACCTCCACGAAGAAATGAAAGCCATCGCCGAATGGATGAAGAACAGCCGCCTGAAGCTAAACTCGGGCAAGACAGAAGTCCTCATCCTCAGCTCCACCACCTCGGCCTGGGACGACTCCTGATGGCCGACCGCACTGGGAACAGCACCAACACCCATGCATGCTACCTGGCAGTAGCAGCATCCCCCCTCCTCCCAGTGCCTTGAGACCTGCAAGGGTGAGTAGAGCGCTTTACAAATGTTCTGATTGATTGATTGATTGACTACCCCTGCACAATAAACAGTCACTACTACTGAGAAGTGATGAAAAAATGGCAGAAATCGTACTGCAACCCAACATTTCAAAATGCAGCGCTACAAGACACCACCTATTCCTAGGCATAAAATGCTAAGTCTTTGTGACTAGTGATATCCTTCTGAATTAACCGATCACCCACTACCAGCTGAAATGAGACTGAGAATAACTCAAGATGGCTGCTCAACAGGTGCTCTCTGATGAGTGGAGTGTTAACATCGTTTGAATCCACCTAACACACACTACCCGCCGGACACAAGTGTAAGAATAACTCAAGAGGCTGCTATACAGTTGCTCTCAGATGAGTGGAGTGTTAACATCGTCTGAATCTGCCTAACACCCTCTACCAGCCGGACACGAGTGCGAGAATAACTTAAGATAGGTGCTGTGTAAGCGCTCTCATGTGAGTGGAATGTTACAAGTCAACGTGCCTAACAGCAGAATGATTCCAAGAGCAACATGTATCAAAATCCATTTTTGCATTCCTTAAATAGCGAATTTTAGGTAATCGCTATTTAAGGAATGTAAAATGGTATGTAAGAAAGTAACAATTACCTAATAGCGATTCCTGAAGATTCGCAATTGCAATTAGGTAATCGCTATTAGGTAATACTACTTCATTAGTTCCTATGGGTTTAAAGGCCCATAGGTGCAAACGGTTTTGCATTACCTAATTTGCACTTACCTAATTGGTATTCGCAAATCAGGTAATGCAATACCAAGGGTACCTGGGGACCTAAGGCTTAAAAAAGCACCCCTAAAAAATATGTGCACATGCAAAGCACGTACGTGCCCTAGGGGCATGTGTGCGCTACATGGAACTTTAAAAATGCATTTTTCAAAATTTGCACATGGTTACCATTGACTTGGAGTCGATGGTAATAGCATTTCCTAATTGCATAGTTTGCATTTAGGAAATTATTGGTTCATGCGCTAATTGAATTGCAAATTGCAATTCTATATTTGTAGTCCCAATTTTAGGTAATTCCAATTTTTGCGAGTACCGAAAATTGCGACTACAAAGCCTTCCATGTATCTTGAATGGCTTTTTTGCATTCTCAAACGGGCAACATTACTTATTCACCCCGTTTGCGAATGCCAAATTGTTTGATACATGTAGCCCTAAATTTGTATATCAATATTATAATTCTTGTAAATGTTTAAATTACTTGCTACTAGATAGCAAATACAATTCTCAAAGTAATAGAATGAGCGAAGGCAGTTAACAGGTAGGAGAAGCATACATTCATCTTTGAGAAGCATCAGCTCAGAATATTTGGAAAACAGCTGTGGTGCACAAGGTCAGCAGAATCCCAGACAGTTCAGTCACAATGAGACCCTCATTCCGAGGCAGGTCAGCAAAACCTAATTGGTGAATACTGTTACCGCATGGCCTTGTTGATTCCAAGATTTCCCATTTGAAATGGAGGATACTGTTTTACCTTCTGTGGTTAACTAAAGCGATGTTGTTTCCTGTAATGTTTCTGCACTGCAATTTACAGGTATAACCTGGATGGAGGTAAACTGGGAAACTCCCGCAACCCAAAAGGCAGATTTGTTCATTCTTAGTGTAAGGGACCACACAAGTGGAATAAAGCAGCTCAGAGACATATTTATTAAAAAAAAAGGGGCCTGCTGCTGTCAGTCCGATGCTGGTGCACTAACAGACTGCCTAGGGTCACACACAATCTATGCACCATGGTGCAGAGGTGTGTGCATGATGTCTAGCATAGGATTACTACTAAAAGCATCGCCTTCAAGGTATAAATACTGTACCTGGACAAGTTCTAATATTCTAAAACAATCTACTCATTGCATGTGAGCTTTGGAAAGCAGCATACATGTAATGCTTGAAATGTTTGGATTGGAAAAATAAAAACATTTCTTCAAGTTAGCGTCTGCTTCAAAGAGGCGCACGTTTTGACATAAAATCTGGTCTGACTATCTTAATGGATCAGGCTTTGCATAAAAAACTATGGGTACTTGATCTAATCCACCTATTTCACATTACTTTAGCGTCCCCTTGACACAAAGGGGAGCAAAGCAGCAGTGGAAAGCTCTATTTGCGCTAGGAAGAGGGCACTCTTCCAGACTTTGTGCCACTTTGCACGGTTATTAGTAGGTGCAAAGTCTTAGTAAAGGTGCCCCCATGGATCATAACACCCTTTACATCCAACTCGAAATGTGACATTCCATGCGCTCAACACTTGCACCTGATGTCACATTTACGGCCAGGCGGCTTAGAATGAGCCTTTCAGAAGATGTAGTAACACTTTCCCATTATTGATTGAGAGGTCACGCCCATTCCCATCTTACCAACTTTGGCTCCACTTGCACGGATTTGTGTCAAATAGATTTTGTAAACATGCCGAGCCTTTGGTAAGGTACCGACTGTACCCAAAACAGGTGCTTTTGTGCATGTTATTCCCCATTGATTAATGCAGAGATAGAAACTCGGTGCAAAACACTCACAATTCGCTTTCCTAACGGTATTTCAACCCGGGTGTTTTTGTTCCCGTTACTACCTGAAACAGTTTTATGTTAGAGCAATATAGAGAATTATCCTCTGACATAGATGTAGTGCCCTAGATATTGTTTATTAAAATAACATTTCACTGGGTGCAAGTTTTCTCTGACTAATTCCGATAGGACATTATTTTTGTACGCGGATATTTAGGAGACAATATTTGTGTCAAGCATTCTCACAATGATATTCTGGTACCCCGCCCCCTTGGACCTGGAATAAGCCCATACATGTGACGCTAGGAAATGTGCATGCTATGTGAATTAGTGTGACAAGTGATGCCCGTTACAGATGGCAAAGACATGTTTCATTGCGTCTGACTTCTATTACACGTTAGAATGCATCATGAATGAGTCGCTGCACCTGTTATTAGTTGATGTTCCACAGTAATCTGGGTGGTTTTAATGAGATTTGCATAATCGCACATCTAAGAAGATTTATTTCGGATTGCAGAGGATGGCTATTTACCCATTAAATTATGTAGACGTTTTATATACAGATTCTTTCAAATCATAGAATTACAGATTGAAAATAAAGTTTATTTTTATGTGCTAAATTAAGGACCTGTTCCTTTCTTTCGCTGCTTCAGCTAAGAACTGACCAGCCGCTGAACAGATTGTATTGTATTGTAATTGCATTTATATCGTGCTTACTACCCCTGACGAGGCGTTGAAGCACTTTTTCGGTGAGTAGTGCGCTACTCTGGAATACATAAAGGATTAGTGGTGAATTAGTATAGTGAACTATGAAAGTAATTTGAGTTGTGGATATGTTATTGGATTGAGAAGGATAGTGGAGAGATAGAAGCGGGAAAAATGTTTGCATTTATATAGCGCTTACTACCCCTGATGAGGTGTTGAAGCGCTTTTTTACACCAACTAGCACGCTACTCCGTATAGCGAAATTGGAAAGTAATTTCAGTGGTGGATATGTTAGTCAGTTATTTGGATTGAGAAGGATAGTGGAGGGATAGAAGAGGGAAAAAGGTTTGGATTTATATAGCGCTTGCTACCCCTGATGGGGTGTTGAAGCGTTTTTTTGGCAAATAGCATGCTACTGCAGAACCCATAAAGGATTAGTGGTGAATTAGCATAGTGAAATATGAAAGTAATATGAGTGGTGGCTATGTTAGTCAATTATTTGGATTGAGAAGGATAGTGGAGGGTTATAAGAGGGAAAAAGGTTTGCATTTATATAACGCTTGCTTTCCCTGATACGGTGTTGAACTGCTTTTTCAGCAGTAACATACTACTCTGGAACCCATAAAGTAATTAGTGGTGAATTAGAATGTGAAAATATGAAAGTAATTTGAGTGGTGGATATGTTAGTCAGTTACTTGGATTGAGAAGGATAGTGGAGGGATAGAGGGAAAAAGGTCTGCATTTATATAGTGCTTGCTACCCCTGATGAGGTGTTGAAGCACTTTCTCTGCAAATAGCACTCTACTCGGGAACCCATTAAGGATTAGTGGTGAATTAGTATAGTGAAATATGAAAGTAATATGAGTGGTGGATATGTTAGTCAGTTATTTGGAGTGAGAAGGGTAGTGGAGGGATATAGATTAGCCTCGATTCCAGCAGACGAAGAACACAAGAGCTGGTCAGCATCTCTAATCCCTGCCTATAACAGAATGGCTGTAATGCAGTCAATCCATGCTCTTTTGTAAAACGTGCAGAACCAATAAAAGTGCCTAGACATTTGCAGTGAAGTGCCCTCTGTGAACATTGGAGGTAATCCACATCCCTGTGGTGGATGGACAACTAGCATGGCCCAGGGGACTCACCGGGTTGATGAATAGGGATTCCACCAGATTTTGGTGGAATCTGATTTACCACCAGTCCCTTATTGAGGACCTCAGTCTTTTTTTCCATGCTTCTGCCTCAGTGTTTTAAAGCTGTTTTTATATATCTATTTAGTTTTCTTGATATTATTGAACAATGCCCATATTTGGTTGTCAGAGTACTGTACTCACCAGTATCATATTCAGCATTGGCAGTGAGTAAGAAAGCAACCGAATTAGAGTAAAAAGAGCCATGCTCAGAGAAGAGCCTTGCAGTAACAAAGCAGGTCTGAATCAGCCGGAGGGAGGTCACACCCTGTTTACTCTTCTGAATGCAAACTTAAATTCAGGCTATTAACTGGGTCCTAAATCCATATTTTAGAGTCTAGTGATCCCCATAGAATGATTGATGGTGTCAAATTAATCACTGCCAGTAATATGTAATGGCATTGTTTGTGCCCGGTGCACCTTTGAAAAGTTGCGCCAGGCGCAAGCAATGCCAATGCGCCCCATTATGGTTAATGCACTGCCCCGCAGGGCAGCGCATTCATTCGAAAACACGGAGCAGCCGCTCTGTATTTTCACAGTGCAGGCGGCAGCCGCTTGCACTTTCAAAGGGGTTTTGAGATCCCCTTGCAGGCGGGCGCCAAAGTGATGACAGGGGGGGTCAATGGGACACAATTCACCCCCTACAGAGGACTGCCATCAGGGAGCACACTGACAGTGCTCCACATTTTAACTGGCGCACTGTCAGTGCGCCTCCTGAGGGCTGCTTTGAATCTGCACCCGCGTCTGATATATGACGCAGGCGCAGAGTCAAATGAATTCCCTCATTTGCATAGTGCATGCCCCTAAGCAAATGAGGAAACAGCCTCTGAAGGTAGCGCTATCAGTATTATAGAAGGGGACACACAAGCGCCTGCATCCCCTTCTATAATACTAAAGTGCCCCGGGGGCGCGCAAAGTGGACGCAAATGCCTGTTGCACCCCAGGTGGACCTTCTGTAATACGGCCCCAGATGGACTCCAAAGATTCATTGCCATGACTGAGGTGTTCAGAGAGGTAATCAGGGGCCACCACCATCATTGCTTCAGGGTCAGGTGCTATCCAGCAGTGTATGAACGGTGTCTGACTCTCCACAGTGAAGGGTAGGCTGATTTCTTTACAATAAATTCTGTGGCTGTAGGGCACAGATAAATGGGTCTATGATAACAAAGAGTCATAGGCCATGCGTTTTCCAAATAAAGGCTTATTTATGGCTTTTTTTTTTAAAAGAAAGGGGCCAAGAGAGTTCTGGGAGAGAGAAGTCGCTGTACACTGATTGCGAACTTTAGTTATGCCTCTGGACAACGATACAGAGGAGACCCTTGTAATGATGTCCTTTACTCTCCCCCAATAACTCTCGGAGACAGGTATCTGCGTTACTCTCTTTATTCAGTCGTAACATACAAGGAGCGCATAGCATGTCCTTCGCCCAGCCTGCTCGCGCTCTAATGCCGCGCTACGCTCTCATCGCCGCCCTACGCGCCTCGCGCCCCTACGTTGCCATACGTCACGTAGCCACGTGACGTACCACGTTAGCGCGCTCACTACATATCTCCCCTTTTTCCAACAACTATATGTACAAGTCCTGGCTCATGTCATAGTCTCTGAACCTCGCTGGTGGAACCACCGCCCTGCCCCTTCTCGTCAGTCTTACCGGGGATGGGGCGGTTGTTGTTGCTTCTCCTTGACCAGCACCTAGCGCAGCCGCGCTAGTCTCTCTCTGATTTCTGTCCTCTTCAATCTGCTGGTCCCCACTTGCCTCTTGATCCTCTTGTCTTCTCTCGCCAATGTCTAGATCCTCTCCCCCATACTCACAGGGGTCATCATTGCTGTTCTCTCCTCCTTCATTTCCACTACCTCTCCAGCGGAGTATTTTGTTGCATCTGGCCATGCGGTCCTGTGACCACACATTGCCGTCACTTAGCAAGGCCGCCCTGCCCTTGACTTCCACTACTTGTAGGGGCTTGCTGTATTTACTTTCCCCCTTTTTCTGCAATGTGGCCAGTCTTACTCTCACCCATTCTCCTTTTTCCAAAGCTGTGTCCTTTACATTCCTCCGTGCGTCGTAGTGTTTAGTGTACACAGCTTGTGCTCTCTCCAGGTTGGCTTGCACCACTGCCGGTGACCACTCGCTCTTAATTACTCTTTCTTTCCATATTCTGTTGTCCTGAGTGAAGGGCTCCCGGCCTCTAAGGATCTGGAAGGGACTGTAACCAGTGTTCGTGGGTGTTATCCGGTACGCCCACACCATGTGCCAGATCTCTGCTTCCCAGTCTTTGTTGTCTGAAATCGCCGCTTGTATCGAGCCCATCACCACTCTATTGAAACGCTCCACCAAGCCATTTCCCGCTGGATGATATATGGATGTGTGTTTTGCCACAATTCCGTTTCTCTGCATGAACTGAGACCATTTCTCAGACCGGAACTGAGGTCCATTGTCGCTGAGGATACACTTTGGGATGCCCTCTCTCACAAATGTCTCTGCCATGAAGCCCACTATCATTTCCGTGTCCATGGTTTCTTCAATCTTCAATTCCGGCCATTTGGAATAGCGATCCATCATTACACAAATGTACTTCTGTATTCCTTGTGCATTTAGCACCGGACCTAGTATGTCTATGGACAGTTCCTCCCACGGATTTTGTGGAGGAGCTATTTTTCCCAGGGCAGGGCGTAATGGTTTCAGTGTTTTGTCCGCGCCCTGGCACCTCGGACATTCTCGAACGTGTCTTTCCGCTCTTAGGTCCATTCCGGGCCACCAATAGTTCTGCTTGGCTCTTAGTTTCAACTTCCCAGCACCCAGGTGGCCTTCGTGTAACATATCCAGTAATCGGGCAATCATTTTTTCCGGAGGTATGACTCTCTCCCCTCTGTAAACAAATACGCCCTGGTCATCCATGGACAGTTCCTCTCTCACTTCGAAGTAGGGGACGAGACCTCGTCCTGTCTTGCTTTTGTCCGGCCATCCCCGTACAATATGTGCCTTCACTTCTTCTAGAACGGGGTCCTCTTCGTAGGCCAACTTCCATTCTTGCTTGCTTATGGACGTTTCTAGGTCTTCGGTGAGTGCAACCCACTCTTCCGCTGCTTCACCGCATTCTACGCTGGTTTCCATCGCTGCCGCCCGGCTCAGGTAGTCCGCCACCTTGTTCTTATTTCCTGGGATGTGCTCCACATCATACCGGAATTCCATCAATTTGAGCGACATTTTCGAGATCCTCGGCGTTGCATCCGCGTGTCCGCTGGATGTGAGTACCTTGAGCAAGGGCTTGTGGTCGGTCCTCAACCGGAACCTGGTGCCCCACAGGAACTGCCGAAACCGGGACATGGCCCACACCACTGCTAACATTTCTTTTTCGATCACGCTGTACTTTTTTTCAGTGTCATTAAGGGTGCGGGACGCGAAGCATATTGTTTCTACTCTCCCCTGGCCGCGATCTTGCATGAGGACTGCGCCCAGTCCTTTATCACTGGCATCCGTTGTGAGTATTGTGCTTCCTTGGGGGTCAAACCCCTGTAGAGGGATCGCCCCTGCCACTTCTCTTTTTATTCCCTCAAATTCCTGCTGGGCTTCCTCTGACCACCGGAATTCACTGTTCTCTCGGGTTAGTAACCTCATGTGATGGGTCTTTGAGGCGAAATGTTCTATGAACTTCCCCTAATATTCTGCCATGCCCAGGAACGACCTGACCTCTTCTTTGTTGGCCGGTGAGGGTGCGTCGCAGATTGCCCTCACGTTTTTCCTCTTGGGGGTCACCCCTCGTGCGCTTATCTCGTGGCCCAAGTACGTCACTTTTTCCATTCCTATGCGGCACTTGGCCCACTCTGCCGTGAGGCCCTTCCTTTCCAGAATACTCAATACCGCGTCTAGTTTCTTATCATGGTCGGCTTTGTCACGACCCATCACCAATATGTCATCTTGGAAGTATTGAACTCCCCGGACATCCTGGAACAACTGGTGCATTAGTTTTTGGAACACCGCAGCCGCCGAGGCTAGCCCGAACGGCATGCGGCGGAAACGATAGCACCCGAAAGGAGTTATGAATGATGTCAAACTGCGACTCTCCGGGTGTAGTGTGATCTGATGGTACGCCGATGTTGAGTCAATGGTGGAGTACCATTGAATGCCCCTTGTACTGGCTAGCATTTCTTCTATCCGGGGGAGGGGGAACTTCTCCACCACTATGTTTTTGTTCAACTCGCGCAGGTCTACGCATAGACGGACCTTGCCGTTGGGTTTCTTCACTACCACCAACGGCGCCAGCCATTCGGCACAGGTGATCGGTTCAATGATTCCCCTCTTCTCTAGCTGCCGTAGCTCCTCCTTCACGTCTTCCCTCACTGCCAGTGGAATGTTCCTCACCTTGTGGGCTACCGGCACTGCTCCTTCTCTCAGTATGATCTTGTGTGCGAATTTGTCGAGCCTTCCTACTGATCCGCCAAAGACCGTTGGGAACCCCTTCCTCCACCTGTTCGTGTCCATCTCTTCTTCCGGCTCCGTCATCAATATCTGCTCCTTGCCTCCTGGGTCCAGCTTGATCCCCAGGTCACCTTGGTCGAGCCACCCCAGGACTGAAGGGCCTTTCTCGGAAACATATAGTTTACACCTGGCTGCCCTACCCCTGAACTCGAAGTTCAGCTTTCTGCATCCGGCCATGGGGATTCGATCTCCATTATACGTGACGGGGCGTATGTCCAGCTTATCCAGCTCGGGGCCCAGTTGCGGAGCAAATTTCTCCTCCCATACTTTTCTTGGAATTATGGTGTAGGGTGACCCTGTGTCTGCCACCACTTGGACTTCCACACCCCCAATCATCATGTCCATGATCGGCTTCATCGTCCTCTTTCCGTCGGTGCCTCGGCCTTGGTCGTTCACACTCAGGATTTCATCGTAGATGCAGAGGACAGTGACCACCTCCTCTTCGGTCACCTCGTTTGGCTCCTCCGCTTCATGGTCCACGTACTTGACTGCGTTTTTGGAGGCCTTCTTCCTGCACACTTTTTCATAATGGCCGACGATTCCACAAAACATGCATTTGGCGCGAAGCGCGGGGCACTTCCGGTCGTGCGCCTCATGCGTCCAACTGCCGCATCTGTAGCAAGGCCGTTTATTACTTCCGGCCGGTTTGCTGGAGTGGCTTGGGCTGTTTTGCCATTTGCTCGGGCCCTTATCTGGCTGTTTCCGCGCCTGGTGATCTTTGTGGGGTTCCTCATTGTCTACCTTGTTCACCACCCCGCTGGGCATGTTCTCTTTCTTCGTGGCCGCTGCACACCTTCGCGCCAGTTCAGCTCTCTTGACTATCACCAGCACGTCCTTGAGCGAGGTGTCTCCTGCAGCCCACAGCTTGTCCTGTACGTTCGTGCACGTGGTGTGCATCACCACTTGGTCTTTTATGAATTCGCTTTCCCAGTTTGCATACTTGCATGGTGCCGCCAGTTTCCTTAACACCGCTACATACTCCTCCACAGTTTCCCCTGGTAGTTGTCTCCTTTGTTGGAAGTTAAACCTGTCCACTGAGACACATACCGAGGGTTTAAAGTGTTCCTCCAGGTCTTCCATTGCGTGAGCATACACGTCGTCGTCGTCCGTCTCTCTCTTCTTAGGTACCAAGCTTTTGTAGATCCTCAGGCCTTCTGGGCCTAGGTTTAGCAGCAGGATGCGTCTCTTTCTCGGCGGTTTGAATTTCTCCTCACTTTCGTCTTCCAACACTTCTATGAAATTATCTATGTACTCTTTCCAGTCCTCCCATTTCATGAGTGGCTCCCCCGGCCTGGGAAGGAACTGGACTGGCGCTATCGCATAACCCGCTTGTGTGGTCATCTTTTCACCCCTGGATGTGGGCAGCGCACTTTCCAGGCTTCTCGGGCTCCCTGGTGCACTGTCTTGTTCCTCCTTGTTGAGTAAGGGTGGAGGGCTGCTCCTTTCAGCCCTTTCCTGTTCAGGTGGGGTAGCCAGTGCGGTTGCCTGCGGGCCTTGACCGTGGCTGGTCTCCTGCTTCGGGTGTGTAGCAGTTCTCCGCCCTCTTGGTCACCGTGCGCCCTCAGTGCTCGGCTCCTCGTGCTGTTGGCTGCGTCGCGCTCCTTGTGATGCCCAGTCAGGGTGTGGTCGCTGTGCGTTCCCTCGGGCCTTCCTCGCTCCCTCAGAGACTCCGCTCCGTTCCGCCGTTCTCCGCGTAGTCTGCGTGGTGGGGGGTCGTGGGTCGTGATCCCACCCTCGTCGCCACTGTAATGATGTCCTTTACTCTCCCCCAATAACTCTCGGAGACAGGTATCTGCGTTACTCTCTTTATTCAGTCATAACATACAAGGAGCGCATAGCATGTCCTTCGCCCAGCCTGCTCGCGCTCTAATGCCGCGCTACGCTCTCATCGCCGCCCTACGCGCCTCGCGCCCCTACGTTGCCATACGTCACGTAGCCACGTGACGTACCACGTTAGCGCGCTCACTACAACCCTGACTTCAAAGGGCAGCAGTCTTGCAGGTCAAGTACTTAAGTTTAGATTTGAAAAAGAACAAATTCGACTCCTTTTTTTTTTTATATTTAATGACCTTTATTGCACAAGACTTCAGTTACACAGCATTTGTAGCCTACAACCCTCGAGGGCCGGCAGCATAGAGTGGCGATCAGATGAAATGTAAGTGAGATAACACAGCCTTTCGGCCGGCAACCCTGGGGTCCGGCGGCGTAATATATTATGTGCATGCAGACATCTCGTAATACACAGTACGTCTAGTAAGCAGGCCTGTGGGTTTTATTTTTTTTTATCTGTTTGTGCTGCTGTAGGTGTTTCGATGCGTCTCCGGTATCTGTACCATATGGGTAGTAGTCCATGTCCATCGTATGAGTCAGTTAATAGCTGCCTCTGTCAGTTACTGCGTGGACTGGTGTTAGGGGAACTGGTGATTGTTCATCCGAGATGTCATTATGATGGTTACAGGCATATAATGGTATAGCTCACTATGGTAAGAGAGTAGTCACATGAGGCCGGCGGCATCGAGCAGAGACCGCCGTCTCCAAGGTCGATGTGTCTGGCAATCTGCCGTGTGTGGAGCCCCCCAGTGACGGCAGTGTAGGTATTGGTGTTAATGGCAAGAAACATCGCCCCGGTTCGGCCGTCTAGTTCCAAAAGGGTACTTGTCTTAGTCGTGTCCCGCAGACCGTGTGTGTTGGAGGTCGCGTCATGTCGCTACAGCGGGATTGTGTAGTGTCAGCAGGGGTGTGGTGTCCAGCGGTGCAATTGTAGCGTGTGTAATGTTTTTGCCTATAGCAATAGAAGGCCTGGTCTGGGAACGTGACCAGTAGGTGAACAAATATATGAACCAGAACAGTGGAAGGATAGCAATAGAAAAAGAGAGTGCAAGTGTAAGCGCCAGTCAGTGCGCTAGGGGGAGGCATATCGCAGCTGTAGTAGGGGGGGTCAGTGGGTCCAGGGCGAAATGTGGCAGGACAGCGGCGTAGGTGTGTGGGGGTCTGAGCCGGCCGGGGTCCATGGACAGCTTCGCCAGGGTGCAGCCAGGTCAGTGGTCGCAGTCCGGCGGTGCGTCCAGTGCCCTGTGCATGAGAAGCGTGACAGGCCTAAAAGGGGGAAATCAGTCTGCCCTTGACAACTGAGCGTGCGGTGCGGGCTATAGGGTTAATAGTGTGAGTACAGGGGCGGTGCGATTCCAGCATGAGCGGCATCATGGGACGGTAGGAGCTCTAGTGGCGGCTTGGGTATGGTGTTGACCAGGCAATGTCCACGAATCACGGCTTTAAAGGCGTCCCATTCTATCTGGGGGGAGGATGCTGTATCAGAATTTTCCTCAAAATATTGGGCCGTTTGCCTGAGAAGTGAGCCACGGAAAGCCGCGTCTAGCAACAGCGCTGGTTGGATCCGCCAGGTGGGGATGGGGGGGGGTGTGGTCGTTCCCAAGCGATGGTCAGGAAATGTGGGTTATGGTCCGAATGTGTGCGGCCAATGTATTGCATGTCAGTAACAAGCGGGAGGAGTTGAGCGGTCACCATAAATCCGTCCAGTCGCACATGCAGGTCATGTGCACCTGAATAATAGGAGTATACCTTTGTCGTGGGGTTGTGAGTCCGCCAAGCATCATGCAGATTCCACTGCGCGGCCCAGCTGAGTATCACCTTCATGGCACTGTGTGTCGGTGCGCCATCTGGAGGAGCGGTCCAGCGTCGCATCTAGTATGCAATTATAGTCACCCCCCAGCATCCATGGGATTGCATGCCAGGTTGCCATTGTCGTGTCGTGGAGAGGTGTGTGAGGAAACCGCCCTGGTCAGTGTTTGGGGAGTATATGGAGGCCAATACCACTTGCTGTCCATCTAGTCTACCCTGGGCCAACACATATCTGCCTTCAGGGTCTATATGTGTATCCGCGACCGCCCAGGTGGTCCCAGGACGGACCCACAGGAGAGCACTGTGCGCGAAGGAGGAGTACTCTGTGACATAAAGCTCCCCATGCCATTTGCGATGCAACGCGCGTACCTCTGCCTTGTTCAGGTGTGTTTCCTGGAGTAGTGCTATATGTGTCTTATGACGTTTCAGGTAGGAGTAAATCTGGTATCATCTTGCCGCTGTGTGCATGCCCCTGACATTCCAGGTGCAGATCTGGATTTCAGCCATGATCACCGCTTGTGTATAACCCGCACTTGCCAGCCATGTCCAGTCCTTCAGGTGGAATTCCCCCCGGTCCTCCCACCCCATCCCCTGTCCCCAGACCATCTCCAGCTGCTAACATAATATGCATTGACCTGTTTGGGTGCACATGGGTAGGGAAGAAAGGGGACACATAAAGCCAAGAAAAGGCAACATAGTGATAAATACCAAAAGGTCGGTTGCACAACATGTCTCTGTACAAACACTCAAGTGAGCTAAAGTGAACTATACAGTTCTAGGGGGTATTAATTGGTTGGCACTGCAAAATACAGGTTGACAATATTGTTCATGAAGTGAATGTCTCCTCTCCCGGGCCAGTGAGGAGAAGCTGTGGCTGACAGGCGGGTCTAGGCGTCCGCCCGCCCAAAACGTTGGAAAAAAGTCTGTCCAATGCCAGATGGTGAAGGGAGAATTCACAAGGGGCCCCGCCTCTAGTGGGGCCAGTGCTTGGGTCGTCGGCGTGTATCGGGACTCAAGGGCATGGGCGGCCCCGCCAGGACAGATGTCAGGGCTGCGTATACATAGCAAAATGTTACTCACTGCGTCTCGTCGCCACTCGATTCCTCGGGGCAGGGGACTTCTTCACATCAGTCAGGTCTGCAAATCCCTCACCTCAAGGCGAGCCAGAGCTGCATCAGCATGGTCGCGCCGGCTCTGTGTCATTAGAAGGAGAGCCCCAGGGATCCTCCCAGCCGAGAAGGTCTACTGTTTGCGGCGTGGCATTCGGGGGTCTGTAGACTGTTGGAGTCCGGTATCCCATAGATTGCCTCATCATCACTCGGAAACGTGGCCGGGCTGGCGTTAGGGGTAAAAGATGGAGTCGGGGAGCTGCTGATTTCCGTGACTTGGCGTAACGCATCACGTTGCTCCTGTAGGATCAGGTCCGCTGGTGGAGAGTGAGTCGGCGTCTCCTGCGTGCGGGGGGGGGGAGGGGTGTGGGTGTCCTGCGCCTACGGCGTCACCTCGACCCTCGTGTGCGTGATATTGTGGTGGACACCTGTGCTCTCCTAGGCGTCCCAGCCATTCCTCCATCCAGCCAGGCCTCGACTTCCTCGGGGCTAGTGAAGAAGTGCGTTTTATCCTGCGCTACCACCCTTAGTTTGGCGGGGAAGAGTAGCGAGTACTTGAAGTCCGCCTCTTCACCTCTAGGAAGGAGTGCCGTTTTCTTTGCACCTGTATTGTAAAATCGGGGAAAAACATCACTGTGGCATTGTCTATCTGGATGTCGCCAAGTTTCCTGGATTCCCGCAGGATCGTGTTGCGGTCTCTTTAGTTGAGGACACGAAGAATTAGAGGTCTGGGGTTGGAGCCAGGAGGGAGGGGTCTCCTGGGCACTCGGCGTGCACGTTCCACTACGAAGTGAGGTGATAGCGCGCCCTCCGGCAGCAGGTCTCGTAGCCAGTCTTCCACTCGTCGAGTGGGGTCCGCCCCTTCCCATTTTTCCGGGATGCCTACTAGTCGAATGTTGTTTCTTCGTTCCCGTCCTTCCTCCAAAAACTCCACCAGGTTAAGCAGGTCTCCAATATGTTTGTCTGCTTGGATCACCGTGGGCTCCAGCACTGCCACCGCTCCCTCCAAGGTCTAGTGTGATCTTGTAGCTTCTTATGATCGGCCTTGAGGTGGGTCAAGTCAATCGCCACGCTGTGGATCTTGGTTTCCAGGGAGGTGCGAGTCTGCTGAAGAGATTCTTCCAGTCGTTTCATGACGGCCAGTACATTGTCCAGTTTTGATGTCACCTGCTCCGCATCCATCCTGGTCGTTGATTTGGGCAGTTTCCCCTTCGTCGATGCGCCTCCGGTTCCGGTCTGTGTTTCCACCCCCCCAGACATGGGCCAGTTGAGGCGGTTATACAGGTCCTGTGCACAAGAGGGGCAGACCCAAGCGCGGCACCAGGGGGCGGTTATGTGGTCTTCCGAAAGGCCTGCGTCCTCGAGCACAGCCACAGCCCGGGCCTAAAGAGGCATCAGCATCCGTGGCACCACTCAGCCTGCGTGGTTCTGTGTCCGGACTCGTTCCTGACCGGTTTCACCCTCCTCGCTCCTCTCCCATTGCTGCTGCCTGCCTGCCCTTGGTGAACATCGCTCCCCTAACTGGACACTACGGTATCGCCTGCGCTTAGTAACAGTAGCGTAGTGATATTTTAGAAGCTGTTATAAATAACGTAGGCTCCGCATTGTAATTGACCGGCTCTCATAGCGCATGGAATTGTAGCGCCGCCCGCCCTGCTTTGTAATTGACTGTGTATGTTAACTTCTACTGTGTATGCTTACTTCTACCAGCAACTGCAATTATTTCGATTTCACTCTCGGTGCCTCAGGCGATTTGCTGCCCCTGCCTCGCCTCCCCTTTGACCTCCATTTTGTATTCTGTTGTTGTTCCCAGGCACGCCCCTCCTCCCCGCTACCGCCTCCCAGCTGCTGACCCTCCCACGCTCCGCCCCCTCCACTATCCATTAAATGCCAGATGTCCCAACGCGCAGTGTCCACGCGCTGCGGCCTCGCCGAAGGTGCGCCAAAGGTAAGCCCGTCTACGCCCGTCCTCGCCTGGACCGCGCCCAGCGCCAGACCCCCTGGTTCCCATAAGCCCACTCACATCACCTACGATGCCACCACCCTCCTAGCCCTCAACCCCGGCCGATCCCCAAACTGCGCCCTAGCCGCTCCTGGACACACCCATGGACCCTTCTCTTGCAACTCCTGCAAATTCGACGGCACCAAAACCAACTCCACACCCACCACCACCATACAGAGACCTGACACCAACCACCTTAAATGCATCCTGCTCAACACCCGCTCGGTCCACAGACACGCCATCGACCTCTGGAATCTACTAGACACCATCTCACCAGACGCCGCCTTCCTTACAGAAACATGGATGAATGCCTCTTCAGCCCCAGACATCACCATTGCCATCCCGGAAGGATACAAGATCATCCGTAAGGACCGCATCAAGCAAACAGGAGGAGGCATCGCTATCGTCCATAAGAATTCCATCCGCATCTCAACCAGCTCTGACGCCAACCTTGCCAGCGCCGAACACCTCCACTTCCAGATCCACATCGACCCCAAGACCACACTCAGAGGCACCCTCCTCTACCGGCCTCCAGGACCCCATGCACAATTCAGGGACGACATCACTGACTTTATCACCCCACACGCCCTCCCCTCCGAGGACTACATTCTATCGGGAGACCTCAATTTTCACCTGGAAAAGAGCAATGACAGCAGCACCACCACCCTTCTGGACAATCTCGCCGACCTCGGACTCAAACAACTTGTCACTACCCCCACCCACACTGCAGGTCACACACTCGACCCTATCTTCACCTCCAGCAAACATGTCTCCTTCAGCCACACCACAGCTCTCCATTGGACGGACCACAGCTGCGTTCACTTTATCTACAAGAAAACCACAACCCACAACCATCCGCAACCTACTATGCGAAGAAACTGGAACAAAATCACCATCGACCAGATCTCCTCATCGCTTCTTCAAAACCCCCCTGCCCACTCCCAAAACCCTGACCAAGCAGCCATTAACCTCACCCAATGGCTATCTAACAGCGCCGACATCCTAGCACCGTTGAAGAAACGTCAAATCAAACTAGGCTGCAAAAACGCCCCCTGGTTCAACGATGATCTTAAGAAATCGAAGAAACTCTGTCGCTCCCTTGAGAAAGCCTGGAAAAAAGACCCAAACACCAGCACCAGGGACGCCTTCAAAAACGCCACCCGCATACACCACCAACTAATCCGGTCCGCCAAGAAAGCCGCATTCAAAGACCGACTAGATAACAACGCCCACAACAGCAAGGAATTATTCAACATCGTCAAAGAATTTACCAACCCATCAGCCAACTCCAACGACATCACCCCCTCCCAAGCCCTCTGCGACTCCCTAGCTTCCTTCTTCCACAACAAAATCGCAGACATCCACAACAGCTTCGACAACCGACCCGGAGACCAACACACCCAACCTTCTGCAGGACCTTCACCCCCCTTGAACATCCTCAACGACTGGAACCCAATCTCCACTGAGGACACCATCCGCCTGATGAACTCCATCCACTCAGGATCCCCAACTGACCCATGCCCTCACCACATCTTCAACAAAGCAGACCCCATCATAGCACCACACCTCCGAGATGTCATCAACTGCTCCCTCAACTCCGCCACTTTCCCGGAAAGCTGGAAACACGCAGAACTCAGCGCCCTTCTGAAAAAACCCACAGCTGACCCCACCGAACTCAAAAACTACCGCCCCATCTCGCTTCTTCCATTCCCGGCCAAAGTCATCGAGAAAGCTGTCAACAACCAGCTCGCCGCCTTCCTCGAAGCCAACAAATCCCTCGACCCCTCACAATCCGGCTTCCGAGCCAAACACAGCACAGAGACCGCACTTATCGCAGCAACAGACGACATTCGAACTCTACTGGACAATGGAGACACAGTCGCCCTCATCCTCCTTGACCTCTCCGCTGCCTTCGACACAGTCTGTCATAGCACCCTTCTACAATGCCTCAGAAACGTCGGAATCCAAGGAAAAGCACTGGAATGGATCACCTCATTCCTCACCGGAAGAACCCAGAAAGTCCACCTCCCACCATTCAAATCAGAGGCCTCAGATGTCATCTGCGGCGTGCCACAAGGATCGTCACTCAGCCCCACCCTCTTCAACGTATACATGAGCCCCCTTGCGGCCATCGCTCGCCAACGCAATCTCAACATCATCTCCTACGCTGACGACACTCAACTGATCCTCTCACTCACCAAAGACCCTAACACCGCCAAAACCAACTTACACGAAGGAATGAAAGAAGTAGCCGAGTGGATGAAGCATAGCCGTCTGAAACTGAACACAGACAAAACAGAAGTCCTCATCTTAGGCACCTCCCCCTCCGCCTGGGATGACTCTTGGTGGGCAGAGGCCCTTGGAAAAGCACCCATCCCGACGGACCCCGCACGGAACCTGGGCGTCATCCTGCACTCCTCACTCTCGATGACCAGACAAGTCAACGCCGTTTCATTATCTTGCTACAACATCCTTCGCATGCTCAAAAAAACATTTCGCTGGATCCCCACCGAAACTAGAAAAACGGTCACCCACGCACTGGTCACGAGCCGCCTGGACTACGGAAACACCCTATACGCCGGTACCAACGCAAAACTCCAGAAAAAACTTCAACGCATTCAGAACGCTTCAGCCAGGCTCATACTAGACATCCCGCGTAAAGACCACATCTCTGGTCACCTGAAAAACCTCCACTGGCTCCCCGTTAATAAGAGGATCATTTTCCGCCTCCTAACCCACGCACACAAAGCACTTTACGAACTTGGACCCGAATGCCTCAACACACGACTGTCCTTCTACACTCCCTCCCATCAGCTGCGATCCTCCAACCAAGCCCTTGCCACTGTACCTCGCATCAACAAAACCACCATGGGAGGTAGATCCTTCTCCTACCTGGCAGCTAAAACCTGGAACTCACTTCCCACTCACCTTCGCCTTACTCAGAACCACCTAGCATTCAGAAAGCAACTTAAAACTTGGATATTCGACAAGTAATCCCCCTCCCTGCCTCAAGCGCCTTGAGACCCTATGGGTATGTAGCGCGCTATATAAATCTCTTGACTTGACTTGACTTGACTTGGATCAGCAGGGGTGCAGGTGCCCCAATATGTTTACCATCCGTCTGGTGCACGCTGTCCTTCTCCACCAGCGTAACACTCTCAGGGGAGCGAGTGCCCAGTCGGAGGTACGCAGCGCTTATCTCCCAGGGGGGCCCGTCTCACCTTATCGGCTCTCCTCAAGATCCACGGTCGCTGCCGAAGGGCGATGGTTGCAGGGGAGTATTAGCCACTGGTGGGGTGTCTCACCAGCGGTCAATGATGGAGAT
Organism: Lissotriton vulgaris; assembly: GCF_964263255.1. Classification (NCBI taxonomy): domain Eukaryota; kingdom Metazoa; phylum Chordata; class Amphibia; order Caudata; family Salamandridae; genus Lissotriton; species Lissotriton vulgaris. The sequence goes on from NC_141691.1 coordinate 1,773,398,412, forward strand.
CCCCTCTCTCCAAGCCAGAATATGGTTCAGGACCGGGTATATCCTGTGGAGCCACAGGGGTCCGTTGTCCCCCAACAGTCTATCATCCAGGGTCTCGATGTTTCTTGAGGGGTCCGCACCCGTGGGTCATCGCTCAGCAGGGTGCCACTCCAGATGCGTGGTGTCTCCGCTTCCAGGGGCCAGCAGCGCATCCGCACAACTCGGGGGCTAGCAGGTGTCCTATCTTCGCGCAGGCCCCGCTGATGTGTTGGAAGCGGTGGTTTTTGCGTCGGTGCGCCCGGCCACATGCACAGCCCAGCCTTCGATGCAAGATTCCAGTGCAGCCCACCGGGTCCTCTGCTCCCGCAGCCCCCTCAGAGCGTGGCTTATCGTTGTCCCCGTCTGGCGGTAGGAGCCGTCTTGTCGCCACAGCGCTGCGGCAACCCTTCACGATGCCGGGGTTCGGCAGCTGCACAGTGTCTTATGGAGTTCGTCGCAAGGGCACCGCTCCGGGGGGGCTAGGGGGAGTCACCCGGCCCGCCTCCGCAGACGGCGTGGGTTCCGGTAGTGTGCCATGTAGGCCGTAACTCTAGGCCTGGTGTTCTGGTTGAGGCAGCGGCCTCACGTAGTCGGGTACTCCGGGGCAGTGATGGGCAGGGCGGTTGTAGACCCCAATGCGGTGCGTCTCCCTCCTGTTGCAGGTCCCGTCGGGATGCCGGGGGTGGCAGACTGCACTCCGGCGCGTCTGGGCACACTCACAGTGCAGCCGCCAGTGTAGGATTTCAGCACTGCTCACCTCGTGTCTACGTGTTTGCGGCCACCACAGCTCCACTGCAGATTCTCACAGTGGCGTGGTTCGGCTGGGGTGAAGCTTTGCAGGGGGGCCGCCTCAGCAATACAGTCTGGGGGTGGGGGGAGCCTCCCGATCGTCCTCCGCAGCCGCTGTCGACTTTAGCAGGGTATCGTGTAGGCCGCCGCTTCAGGCCTGGCCGTCCGGTCGGGGCTGCGGACTCGCTTATGTGGGCACGCCGGGACAGGAACGTCCTGGGTGGCCGCGATCTCCCAGGCAGTGTCGGTGCGGAGCCCAACAGGCGATCAGCCCCAAAATTGGATGGCGGGTGGGCGAGCGTTACCTCCGGTTCCGCCTGCAGTTTCAGCCTGATTAGGATGTTTGGATCAGAGAATCGGCCCGGGGAAGGGGAGCTCGGATCGGAGCTCTACCCTACTGCGTCTCTCTCCATTGCGTGCCAAGCCACGCCCCCAAGAACAAATTCGACTCATGGATAGTTTATTATGAAGAGTGTTATTAAAAGGAGAACTATCGCCAGTGATGAAGACGTTTTATGGCCTGAATCAAATTATGTAATTCTTCTGCTAGAGGACTACAAAGTAGCAGAGGTGGAATTACTTTAGAGTGGACCATGCAGTTCATTCACTATTGTGAATTTTTTTTTGTTAAGTTTGAGGCCTGCTACACTCATGGATGTCAATTCACCAAAATGCCTGGGGTAGCGCAAGTGACATCACACATCTTCTTCCCTCAGTGACATCACAGGAGTGACATTATTTGTCATTTGACACTGAATTCCACGAAGCAACGCCACATGACCTTGATCTGGATTATATGAAAATAATTATCATCATTGAAGCCTAATTTACAACTCAAAAGAGAAAATATATTAATAAATCACAGGGTGATTCAAAAAAAGGAGATAAATAAAACAATTGTGGCCATGCATACCCATATTAATCCACATGGACCACAAATTCAATATGAATGCTGTCACTTGCTTGATTTACTTCTTAGCAACAGTTTTGATTCATGAGCATTTCTGAGTAAGTATCACACTAGTAAAGGGTAGATGTGATTGTTTTGGTCAAACACATCATTAGGTTGGCTTAGAGACTGCTTTAGCTGTTTCGCCACCCTCGTGTAATAAAGAAAAAAGTTATAAATAAGCCACACTCTTAACAAAAATCATAAACTAAAAAAACACAATTGCATACATACAGAGTGGTTTGGTTCAACACTCTTCACCTACTGGTCTGTTCTACTGTCATTTACATGTTGCTTCCTCCCTCATGAGTGGACAGCATAAAAAGTTTGGGTCAGCTCACTTCATCCATGGGCTTCCTTGCACTGAAAGTGGCTATATCAAACGATTGCGATACCTCAGGTACCTATAGTACGCACATAGCATGACATACATTACTGCAGTAGTGCTTTACCATTCACAAGTATTGTGCCTCTTGTATTTGAAATCATTGTATATACAAGCATTGGCATAGCCAATAGGTCTCGCTTCTGGGACCTTATAAGTATTTAGTTATGCAGCACAATATCCTTGGAGCATTAACACCAACTGTTGCAATGCTAAACAATTATAAGGTCCCAAAGGCGAGACCTATTGGCTATGCCAATGCGTGTTTTTCCTGGCAGCCAACCAAAGCCTACGGAAGGGGAAAGTACATAGATGTAAGAATCAATATAAACCTACAATGGAACATTTCTAGTACTGGCCCAACCTCAAAAGGATAGAAGGGGGAGGGGTGAAGAACCTGCAGAAGATAGATGATACACCATAAAAAGAGTTATCGGACACAGGGTATATTTCTTCCCCAGACACCTAATCTTAAAAATTGTCTCAAGGCAGTACCCAACAGGCGGCACTAAGAAGTGCCAATCAGACAAGAAAATCATGCAGAACTGGCCAGGCAAATGAGTTACTGCTCCTCTCCTGAGAAGCCAGATAGTTGTCCTTGGCAAACATATGCCCCGTAGTTCCCGAGTCAGCCTTGACATGTTTAGCTGTTCAAATAGTTGTCTTTTTATCGAGCGAGCAGAACATCAAGACCTGTCAAGGGGCTTTGCAGGGAGAGCTTTGAGACTGTCTGTGGCAAGTTTGTAAGGAATAAGGGTCGGTGTCCCGGGTGATTAGCTCTATTTGGGGACAAGTTGTCTACACGATTTACAGCAGGTAGCCAGAAACGGATGAGAAAAGCATATGGAATCTGTATTGCACCCACACGGCCCTGAAGCTAAATGGAGCTAAAAATTACACACATCGATTAAAAAGCATGTGTTGAAAATACATGCTTTGATCAGAAATAGTAACATTTAATTTCCATTAGGAGAAAAGACTTTTCAATATTAGAAATTATAATGTTTTCTAGGGATATAGATTGAAATAAAACTTTGTATTGCCCTTAAAGGAAAAGATATATCTAATCTGACTTTCTGGATGTAAATGTTACGATATTCTTAACACCTTAAATAAAGATATCATATTTTTCTTGCGTTGTTCAAACAGTACTTGATAGGGAAGAAAAGGCAAGAGTTTCGGGGTGGGCGGAGGAAACAGATAAGCGGAGAAAGACGAGTGTGGGGTTTAGACAGACAATGCCACTGAGAGCAAAAAAGAGACACAGGGAGAGGAGACAGAGATGGAGAGAGAAAGTGCGAGATAAAGAAAGGATGAGAACATGAGAAAGAGGAGAGGACTAGAGTGAGGGAGAGAGACAGTGAAAGAAGGGGAGAGAGGAAAACAAGAAGGAATGCGCGCAAGAGAGCGTAATCCCAGGGTGATGAAGAGTTAAACTTCCTGAGTCCTGAGCGCCTTGAGACCCTAGCAGGTGAGTAGCACGCTCTACAAATTCCATGATTAATTGATTGATTGATTGATTGAGTTTACAATTCCTCACCATACAGAGTAGATGTACATCTCCTTGCTGCACTGTTTCAAGTCCATGATAGTACCCAGTGGTCGAAGTGGGGGAAGAAAAGTAGAGGAACTGTGGGCGGAGACTCTGAGGGCGGGGATAACCCAAGGATTGGATCAGTGGGCGGGGTCAGAGGCGTGGCCAGAGTGTGCCATGCATCCCATTTTTTTGTATTTGTTTGGCATTTCACAGACCAGTTACAGCTTATTGTTTAATTAATTCAACCAATGGACACACTTGATTATTTAAGGTTTAATAGGAGTTATTGGCATTAAAATACATTCACAAAGTGGAATATATTTCCAATCACACATTGTCCCAAATACGCCTAAAAGTGGAAGCACAAGACATTTGTCTCCAAGCCATACAGTTTCTCTCCTTAGCACTTTGTAGTATTCTGAGTTGTATATTTATATTCCTGCATTTCACTGCATCTAGCTGCTCAGCCAGTGTGAGTGTTCCAAGTAAGAATGTTGGTGTGATTGACATGTATGGAATGCTTGGGTGCTGGGTATGAGAGTTGGCAGTTAAAGATGGGCTGAGCAGCTAGGAGGCTGCTCCTGGTGGGGTTGCTTGTTCCATACTAAGGCTATCTGTTCCTGCTCTATACTTCATGTAAATCTATCTATGGCTGAATAAACCTACTTCTTTATTCATCTACATCTGCCTCGGCTACATCATTATATGTATGTATGGACTAACATACTACATTATTCTTGGCGACGATCTGGATGAGACTTTCCTGCACTAAAATGCCATCAAGAAAGAGTTTGGAGTATCCAGTTACGCAAGAGGAACAAGCATCATCAAAAGTAAGAAAGTAATCTTGTTTAGCACGTTAAGAAGCCCCACCAGTGCCGGGTACATCAGGCAGCCCAAGTCCAAACATGCTATTATGCTGTTCATGAGTCTAGATTGGCTTTGCTTCATTTTCGTATCTAAACCAGTAACACCGAACGGATGTTAAAGATGACAAGCATTGTGCTAATGGACTTAAGATATTTCTTGTCTGACTTACTGAGAAGATTAATGACTGTGAGAATTAATCACTCTGCGTCTACTAAAGGATGATTTTATGACTTTGAGTGTGCTCTTTTGTGCCAGCGTTTCATCTACTAAGGAACTAATTATTGCCAGCAGTTCATTTGTTTAATGCAAAATCACACGAAGATTCACCAGTCTAAATGTGAAGGGAAAGTTATTTGATTTATGTACGGTTGAATTTGGTCGAGTTTAAGGAATCAGCAGGATGTGGGCAAGAGCGATCCTGGGACTAATGAATTAGTCAAAGTTAATTGCTAAATTGTTATCAAAATTACACCGTAAGGCATGTATTTAAAAAAGACAGTTGAGCTTTTATTTAAATTTCAAACCGGTTCGTGAAGATTACCTCTAGAGCAATATCACACGGAGCATCCAGCAACCTTCTGTGACGTAATGATGTAAATCTCAATACAGAGGGTAGACGCTTAAGAACAGTAACGTGCCGTGAACCACTCGGCAGGCGTATTCTGAGCGTGCCGCCATGTTGGATAATTGCAAAGCTGGCATTCAAGTTAGTTTTCAAGACACCCTGTGAGGAGACAAGCTTTTCACATCAGCTGGACCGGTATAATCGTTTATCATTTTTAGAACTCGAAGCACGACATCGTGTGGGTCCCAATGACAGCAACACCGGTATGATTGTTCAATTTTTGAAGATTTGATGCAGCAAAGTGACATTAAAAGCTTTTCCACATGCTGCAAGTGACAATGCCGTTCAAAGTTCTTCCACATGCTACAAGTGAACATTTTATGCTGTCAAGTCTACACCTTATGCAATGTACCATTTTGGGAGGTATTTTGCTACAAGTTGGCAAACTAACTCGAGCGCCTGTGAATATTTCCCGGTGACAGGCAAACCTATAACAAATGTGTTTTTATTCTGAAAAGTGTTCATCTTTGAAAAAGTGAATTTTTTAATGACCTGTCATTTACTCGTGTCACTTTTTTTTTAGTTTAAGGGTTCTCACACCCTCATGTTTGCATAACTGTGTTTTTGGAATATGGGTTTCCCCTCTTTTATCTGTTATACATGGTTTTAGGGTTCCCTCACTATTACAGTTATGGTACATTAGCCTGCTCTACTTTGGTTTAGGGTTCTAACACCCTTGGGTCTGTGTTTAAGTTTGGAAAATGAGTCCTCTTACTCATATCTACGCAACAGTTTTGTTAAGGGTTCTCTCACCCTCATAGTTTAGGGTTCTCTCACCCTCATTTATGTGCTTAAGATTGGCACTTGAGTTCTCTTACTCATGTCTGCGCAAAAGTTTTGTTTAAGGGTTCTCTCACCCTCATTTGTGCATCATTGTATCCCTGTTTTTGGGATGGGTTTGGGTTGTAGTCCCATTTCCCCTTATGGTCTTTTTACCATTAGTTAACCCTCATGTCTGGGTTATAGGGACAAAGTCTTTTCTTAGGACTTTATACCTTCTCTGCCTGTGTTGGATACTTTGTTGTACATAATTTGCGTGCATGGTCTCGTGTCCAGTGTGTAAGACGCCCTGTGCATCACATTTCTCTCTATGTCTTGTGTGTAAGCTGGTTGTGCTTCACTTTTTCTATGTGTTGATTTGACACATTGTGCTGCACCTGTTCGTGCCACGTGTGTTTTTGGGTATGTCCTTATAACACCTTCGTTTATGGGTTTACCCCATATTTTTACTGTTCCTCACTTAAGGAGTGGAATTTTGCCACATTGTGCTGCACCATATTGTGCCGCGTGTGTTCTTAGGTCTGTCCTTTGTAACACCTTCGTTATGGGTAAGCCCCATATTTTCAGGGTTCCTCACATGAGGAGTGGAATTTTGCCACATTGTGCTGCACCATCCAGTGCTGCGTGTGTTCTTAGGCTTGTCCTTTGTACACCTTCGTTCTGGGTTTAGCCCTTGTTTTCTGAGTTCCTCATTTGAGGAGTGGCTTTTGTCTGCCACAGTCTACCTTTGTGGAGATATTTTCTTCATTCTAGGTCTTACTCACTTGCTTTGTGAGTAAATTTTTCTTTTTATCTTTATTTTCATTATTAAAGGAGGAGGATAGTGTCAGTGCTTGTGTTTTCTGTCTTTTTCTTCCTTCTTTATCTTGTTTGTCTGTTTTCCCTCTCGTGGTGTGGTTTCCACCTCATCCCTGGGTTTACGGATTATTATCATCAATTGTAATTTTGTTGTCTATAGTTTTCCTCTTCGCTGATAGTTTCTTCTTTCTTTTCTTTTCGTGAGGGAGAGGATAATGTAGTATTCTGAGTTGTATATTTATATTCCTACATTTCACTGCATCTAGCTGCTCAGCCAGTGTGAGTGTTCCAAGTAAGAATGTTGGTGTGATTGAGATGCTTGGAATGCTTGGGTGCTGGTTATGAGAGTTGGCAGTTAAAGATGGGCTGAGCAGCTAGGAGGCTGCTCCTGGTGGGGCTGCTTGCTCCATACTAAGGCTATCTGTTCCTGATCTATACTTCCTGTAAATCTATCTATGGCTGAATAAACCTACTTCTTTATTCATCTACATCTGCCTCGGCTACATCATTATATGTATGTATGGACTAACATACTACACACTTCTCCTCCCCTCTTCAACAAGAACAGTTCAAACATGAATGGCAAAATATCCTAGTTTGCAAACTAATCATTTTTGTAGCTCAAACGGATGAAAAGTTACTAAAAAACGTTACTTGAGTTGCTGCAAAGTGGATGGCCCTTTGCAAAGGTTGCCTGATCACCTTTCTCACTGCTGCATTTGTATGTTATACTGATATAATGAGGCAGATTCTTTGCAGAGACTTAAAATGTGTATAAATGTCTAAATAATAAAGTATAAGAAAATATATTGCATTACTCTGCAGCCTTTTTTTTGTTGCATAACTTAGTCAACACTGCAGCATCATTTTGTCCCCCATTGCTGCATAATTCCAGTGGCTCCAGAGCAGGTAGCACATGTTAAAAGTGCCTGTGCATGAAGCAGAGAGTGTGAAGTTTGCAAACTTAGTTTTGTGTGTGTGAAAATTCTGCATTGCCGATACTTGGTGAGTTGCAGCTACTACTGCTGAAACAAGGCCAATGGAGGTACCAATGGGTAAGGCAGACTGGCCTCGATGGCAGGGCCGGCTTTAGTGCTGGTGGCACCCTGTGCAACAATGTTTGTTTGTGCACCCACACCTCGGACACTACGCAGAGACAATCATTTATACGTGTGTAAATCACTGTATAGGAAATGTTACATAAGACAAAGGGCTACAAGGTGTAAAGCAACATGATAACCGTACTAGTAGGCTGTATAGTTTAATAGCTCACTGTTCTATGTTAGGATTTTAACTTATAAACTGCAAGTAACAAAAGGATCTCTCTGACACAAGCAGTAACCTACTAACCTATTTAACATTATGTGCACTTTGTGATCTTCATGGTACATGTTCTTTGCAGCAGGCACTTTAACCGTCTGTGCCATCTTTCCAGGAGTTATCCTTTCCACTAAATAAAACTCCGATCTCTCTCTAGGAAGAACATTAATCACCAAAGTTATCATGACATTTTATATTGTTGCTGAAAGTTGCTGAAGGCCAGGAAGGATGCTGCAAGTTTAAAAAAAAACATAATATACTTGAAAACACTGCGCACCCACCCGAAATAGGTACCCCATACGGTCACACTGTTCGTACCGCCCTAACCTGCTCAAGCTTTATGTGACCTCAGTGACAGAGTCACAGTGACTGGATCAATGTTGTTCTAGGGTGTGCTGCTTTGTAGGCCTGCCTGCAAGGCTGGAGGTGAACTTCAGTATGGATTGTGGTGGGCAGGCCTTCAAGGTTAACTCACACTTGCCACTGCAAAGGTCCACCTGCTGGTGCTAAGACACCTGGGCTTCTAAGGTCTAGTGGGGCGTTCAAAGGTCCAGCATGGGAATGTGCTCCCTAAGGAGAGTGGCCCGGGGGACTGGTTATGAAGGCTGAACCCAGCTCCCAGGTTCCAAATTCGACAGCTCTGGCCATAGTGCCACATCCTCTCCCCACTGAACCCCATACTGCCCCACTGAGAAAAACTCACACTGCCTTCAGCTACAACCCAATTGTGCCCTGCTATAAACACCAGGATGCGACTTAATAATATGCTGACTGAAGAAAAAAAGTAAAAGCAAACACTCATAGGGAGTGTTAAGTAAAGCATGTGAAATGTAAGCAGAAACAACATGGTTACCTTAACGATCTATCACTCACTATTCAGAAATCAGCGAGTGGTTTTACCTGAAAAGTTAAGGATGTGACTACAGGGCCCTGAGGGAACTGTTTCAATATCCTTTGCTTATATCCTTAATAAATGTAAACAGTGTGGTTTAAAAAGGCCACATCCATAAACACAGAGGTACACATTTTGTTTTCCAATCCAAGTGGAGAAGTGTGGCTCACTGGTTAGAGCAGGCAGACCCTGAAGCAGAGGTCAGACCCGGGACCAGGGTTCAATTCCCGACGCGGCAGGGTCTTGAGCTCAAATGTCCATGGACTCGATAATTCTCGCTTCGGGGCCTGACCTAATCATGGGTTCACACTCTGCAACTCTGGGCATTAAGCTTGCTTAATCTCCACAACGGCCCCCCGTGGCGGGATGCCTGGCTTTCACCTTGGGGATGCCCTGTAGGGGCTATCTCACAGGGAAAAGCCAGGACGGTTTCCCAAGGCAAGCGCGGAGATACCCCTTCGGGGGTCGATTCAGGCGCTATATAAGAAACATAATAATAATAATAACCATCAACCAGGTATTGCAATACATCCAGGAATGGTGCACTTCCCAACCTGGGGACAACAATGCTGTTCAAAGAAAGACGAAAAAAGAAAAGTACTGCTTCACTGCAAAGTCTGTAAAGTGAGGCTGATGTGTTTGGATGTGAATAAAATCAATCTGACCACTTTGCAACCATTCTGTCTTGCTTCATTTAGTTATGTATTTATTTTTCATACTTAAAACCTTTTATTTCTCTCCATCCCGAGCCTGCACTTTGGAATAGAAAAATGTCAGAAAAATGTGTTTTTTTTTTTAATCCATTTTACAGGGAAGCAACTAAATGAAAGAAGGAAAGAGAGGTTGTGAACTGTTTTTTCAAGTCACGATTTTCAGTGAGTGAGGAGCAAGACAGAAATAGAGGATATAATAGGAAGGGGGTGGGGGTCAGCTGCCAGAACAGAAAAGAAGAGGACATTGTCCGTGTCTTCTCTGGGCAGTAAGGAAGAGACAGAGTCCTTTTCCTTCTCTGCCCGTCCCAGATCGTCCACAAAAGCTCACACATGAAAAGAGGAAGAAGGAGAGGCGTAGCAAGCATTGGAGAGGCGGAGCGAGGCGCGCGCACTTCTGCGCGTAACCGTAAGCTCTAGGCCTCCACAACCAAAAGCATGTGGTAGCATTTTCTGGAGCCACACACTAAATGTCTCGCAGAGCAGGGCATGCGCTGGCTCAGCGAGACCTAAAAAGGAACAATGTATCTGAAGTGTAGGTTCTAAAAAAAAAAAAAACACACACTTGCAAGTTACGTTTTTTGTATACATCACCCCTTTGATATACACTGTCTGCCAAACCTCTTTTGTAGATATACTCGTGTAGCGTGCAGTGGCATTTTGCCTAATCACTTACGCCCATCACGCTTCCAAGAAGTGCACTTCAATCTCAAGGATATAGGGCCCATACTTTACTTTCCCAATGCTTTTTTTCTTTGCATTCTTTATTATTTGTTAGTCACCTTGTGTGTTTAAACTATTTCTTCAGGTTACAATAATTTTGAGCCAATAGTATCTTTTTTATGCTATATTTTTCCTGTGACCTGAATGAAAGCTAAAAATTGTTTTATACATATTATAAGTAAGTACACTTGCCTGCTAGTAGTGACTCATGCTTTTCTACTAAAATTGCATGTGATTGTTTATTTTTGCCAATTTAAAATTGTAATTGCAAGCTTATGGCACAATTTTTAGGTGGCATGATTAATCTATATTTTTATTTTTGTGGCATGTCAGTGCAATAGTGCAATACAATAATACAATAAAATGAACATCTCACCAGCTTTCCAGGCCTACCTATTGCCTTTGCCATGCTTGTTATTCACATATTGACAATAAAGAAGCATGTCAATAATTTAAAAAATGTTTCGTTTTATGATGTATTTAAAAAAGTGTTGCACTGGCGAATTCATTCATGTTACCAAATAGAAAGTGAAATGTCCCAGCGGGAGCTGCAGAAAGTAAATGATGTTCCTAAAGGCACTGCTTACCTTCTGTTCTTGACACTGCTTTTGTCACCTATGAGGCCAGGGATCCCAAATGCAGTGTATCAGCTTGCAGGAGGCATGCCTGGAGTAAATAATGTTCATGGTGTCACTTTAGTTACCTGGGGGCACATGCATCAAAGGATTTTGCGATTGCAAACGGTGCGAATCGCAAAAATCGGCCGCTTGCGATCGCTTAATCTGCTTTTGGAATGCATGAAGGGTGAAGTCCCTCGCAATTTGAGAATTCGTAAATATTTGCGAATTCTCAAATTGCGATTGCATTTAAGGAATCACATTTTGCGATTCCTTAAATGCAATGCATGAAACTTAAAATAATTGCAATTTCGCAATTAGGGGGAGAAAATTACCATGAGGTTGGGCCTCATGGTAATTTGCGAAAACTTTGAAAAATGAACTTTTTCAAAGTTTCATGTTGTGCACACATCTTTGTACACAGATTGATTTCAGGGGTGCAACAGGGTGTCCTTTGGACACCCCTGCACCCTTGAAATCGCATTCTCAATTTGAGATTCGCTAATTGCTAATCGCAAATTGAGAATGTCTTCCCATTCATTCCTGTGGCCCCTCGGCCCATAGGAATGAATGGGAGGTATTCCTTAATTGCGACTCACAATTTGTGAGTCGCAATTAAGGAATATTAAGAAATCGCAATTTTTTTAGCGATTTCTTGATGCATTTCATTTTGCGATTCCTTAATTGCAATTCCTTATTTTTCGCAATTAAGGAATCGCAAAAAGCTATTTTGATGCATGTGCCCCATAGAATGTTGTATTGGGTCGCTGAACCATTACGTGTGGATAAAACTTTGGAATAATCTGGTATCTGCAATAATAGATACATTTTTGTAACAAAGATACTCTACCCGTTTAAATGTTGTCTGCTGACACCATGCCTTCCAACTCACATGGTGCAACCGTATGACACACAATATCGGCTCCCATCACACGGTCTCCCCTGAGGAGCCGATACTATACAGTGGTCGGGAAAACGAGCCGAAAACCACTATAAATAAAGTAGTGGTTTTCCAGCTTGTTTCCAAAGCTTTGAACGCCTGGCATCTTTTAAGGGGTGTGAATCCCCCCTAGGCATCGGCACCAGCCTCTGAAAGCTTTTTTGTTCTTGGGGGGAGGAGGGTACTTGGGGACGTGGTGGTGTTCAAAAGTGCCTGGTAAGTACTTCTTGGCACAAGGTTCCACCCCATTCAAGGCCCCACCCCCTCCTCACATGTTGAGATTGTTCAAGTTGGCAGGCATGTAGCACTTGCAACTATTGCACATTCGTAAACTAGCTAACTAGATGCATCCGCCCAGTTAGACTACTTGCTTCACCCTTATGCCCCAGTATGAGAGGGTGTGGCACAGTACAGACTCTCTGCTGCATGGAGATGGATTCATCCCTCTTTTCCTCGGTCCAGTTCTCACCAGGAGAATGGGTATTGGTTGAGGACTCCAGGAGATGGACAGACATTTAATGGGATTCCTCAAGCGAGGAATGAAGGGTGCAGCCTTGGTTTATATACTTGAGCCAAGCTCTGAGCTCTCCATTGTTTCTGCCATCCACTGAATAGCCTTTACGGAGATCAACATTTTTCTCACTAACCCAAGCCCCAGATATGGAGTGCTCAAAGGGGTTCTTTAGTTTTCTGGTGAAAAGAAGCAGGACAATTCTAAGTAATATGATGGACAAATATATGGCCCCATACACAAACCCATAGCTGGATCCTAATGACTGTAGACGTGGATTATGGGCTTGCTGGAAGGTTGGCTAGCCCAGCCCGTGTTGCTCGCATCTAGATTTCATTTCTGTCTGGAAAGGGAGTGGACCGGCTTGGCCATAGGTGTTCTCCCTTTCTATGCTGATGGGCGTCACTATGTGTTATTTGTGACAGATCTGTGGGACATTTCCCATGTATCCTCTTCCTGGACTGTTGTGCTTTATTGTTATTTTTGTGCCTGTTATGATTAGTATATTATTGCTCATTGTTTGATTTGCATGTAGTTACTTGTTTTGTTGACTGTATTTTTTGCTCCCCTCACTGCCTGCTCTCCCTGCCGAGCGACCTTTTCCCCACTGCCTCCTGCTTTCTGCCTCCCAATGCTCCTCCACCTCCCAGGACCTACTTAATGGAGGCAGCAGCAACGCCCCATTGAGCATGTCCGTGTGCTAGCTCCCCTCACTACCCTCAGCACTAGCTCCTTTACCTGCACTGCTGTGCTTAGCATCTCGTGATGCTGTATTGTTATCTTTGTGCCTGTTATGGCTAGTACATGGTTGCCCATTGTTTGACTTGTGCGTAGTCACTTGTTTTGTTTACTGTGTTTTTCATTTCCCTTGTCGCCTAATTTACCAGCCGAACATTGTTTTCCCGCCGCTTCCCGCCTCCCAGTCCTCCACCCCCTCGCAAGACCTACTTATTGGAGGCTGCAGTGCAGCCATGCAGTGGATGCTTGCAGTGGGTGTTCTGCCAGTGCACCAAAGCCAAGCCCATCTGCGCCCATCCGCGCTTGGACCATGCTCGCGTGCCAGGAAGCCTGGCCCTCCGATCACCCACAGATACTCCTCAGCAGAACTCCAGGACCTGGACCCAGACACTGCAACAACTGCTACCTCGCATCTCCTTGTTCCATAGCTGGACCATTCACCTGCCACCCTGTCGATTCAACCTGCAACTTCAGGACTCCCCACCCTCTCAACAACCCACACCACTGCCACCTCCATACTGAGACTGCCTCGGAACCACTCCGATGCCATCACAAACTTCAGCATCGCACTTGCATTTGAGTTCAAGGATTACATCATCCTCAGGGACCTCAACTTCACCTGGACGACCCCACATACACTAACTCCACCAACCTCTTGGAATGCATGGGCAACATTGACCTCACCCAGCTGAACACAGACCCCCACACACAGAGCAGGACAGACTCTGGATTCAATCTTCACATCCAGCGACAGATTCAAATACAGCCATGCCACAGAACTCACCTGGACTGACCACTTCACCATCGCAGAACAACCGTGAACCGCCACCAGCTACCGCAACCTCTAATTCTGCAGCTGAAACAAAGAGACACAGATCCAATGGATGGATGCCCTCAACTCCACCCAGCTCTCATCCGTAAGTGACCTGGAATAAGCAGCCAAGAACTTCACCACCTGGATCACCAACACCTCAGAACTAGTCACCCCCATCAAACCATCCAAGGCACACAGAGCCACCAAGCAAGCCAGCTGGTACACACCAGAGCTCAGGACAATGAAACGCAGCTGCAAACAACATTATCTTTCTGCGTATCCCTGTTTGATCCTACGGCATGGTGCTTGAGTCCACGCCCGCCTTTGTATATGGTCAGGTACTGCCGAGTCCCCCTCCTCCCTTATCTCCAAATCCTTGGGTTGGGGGCCCATCCCCGCTCCATTGCAGCTCACCACCCTTCTTCCCCCAAGGCACACAACTTAATCAACACCATTTTGGATTAAGGGTCGTAAATCCCGGTCGTATTTATTATATAACAATAATTAAACTGTAATATTATTTACATCATGTACACAATACGCAGAAAGTTTGGTCCATTACATTGATAGGTACATTATGTTATTTGGCTATCCTTCACATGCTTCTAGTACATAGCCATTCCTATCATAAGCTAAGGTATCAACAACATTATCTTTCTGCGTATCCCTGTTTGAGCCTACGGCAAGGTCAATGACTGGCACCAGATCCAGATTTAGCTAGGTTCCAACCTCCTACCGGAGTGACCTTGCTCAAGGGGACCAGTTCACCGGAAGGTCACTTCACCCCTGGGCACCCCATACGCCCTCAACATTAACTCCCTAAGGGCCCATATAGTTATGCCAAGCTTACTTGGCATAACTAGGTGGAAGGGAGTCTTGCCGGTGGCAGTGGCAGGCTCTTTCCGCTCGCGCTGACAACACTTACAGCTCTCTCTGTCTAGCGCTGATTGCAGCGGCTTTTTAATGTTTAGGCACTAGCCTTTTGTAAAAACTTTTTAATTCTGTGTTGTGGACTGTAATTGCACTCACCTATCTGCCGACTCCCGCCCCGGTCCGCCGCGTCCATTTCTGGGCGTTTGTTTGCGGAGGGTGAGGAGGAGCCTAGCACTTCCGGGCTCGGGCGGATGGTCAGCGCTCTAGTTGCGCTGTAGGCTAACTGCATTTAAACTTCCTGTTTGTTCAGTCGCGTTGTGGAAGGGAGTCTTGCCGGTGGCAGTGGCAGGCTCTTTCCGCTCGCGCTGACAACACTTACAGCTCTCTCTGTCTAGCGCTGATTGCAGCGGCTTTTTAATGTTTAGGCACTAGCCTTTTGTAAAAACTTTTTAATTCTGTGTTGTGGACTGTAATTGCACTCACCTATCTGCCGACTCCCGCCCCGGTCCGCCGCGTCCATTTCTGGGCGTTTGTTTGCGGAGGGTGAGGAGGAGCCTAGCACTTCCGGGCTCGGGCGGATGGTCAGCGCTCTAGTTGCCCCTACAGCCTATAAATGTGTATTGGTCAGCGACCGCGCAGCGGACGCGTGCAGCGGGCGCGCCGGAAGCGCGCCGAAGTCGAGCCAAAGTCAAGCCCGTCTGCGCCCGTCCGCGGCCGAACGGGGCGCGGGGCCAGAAACCCTGGTCAATTCCAGCCTCCTCCATTACGGTATGACAAACATACTCTACTTAGTCTACGCCCTGATCACGTACCATCTTGTTTACACTCTATGGAGGCGCTATCAGTACATGATTGTTCAGTGTGCCAGTTTACACCTAGCACCAGCTCCTCCGACACCCCCCATAAAAGTGTTTTAAAAGCTGCTCTACTTAACTGTCGATCTCTAAGCAAACATAACACCCAAATTTTTCACCTCCTTGAGGATGAAGCTCTTGAGATCCTATTTCTGACCGAAACCTGGCTGGGTGAGCACTCCGATCCCGACATCATCGAGGCGATGCCTCCAGGATACTCCCTCGCCAGGCTCGATAGGCAGGATGGCAGGGGAGGCGGAATAGCCATTGCCGTCAGAGCCCCCTTTGAATGCTCTTTATCGCCGGTGAATATTGATCACTGCGAAGCTGGATCCTTTACCATTATGGTGAGCCCTAAATATTCCCTATCGGGCATTCTTCTATACAGACCCCCGGGAAGACTGTTTGATTTTACATGCAGCCTTATAGAGGCCACAGCCCATCTTACTTTAAGGAAATCTAGACTTTTGGTGCTAGGAGACATGAATATACACTTTGATGATGCTGGGGACAAAGACGCCACCAGCATACTAGCAGAATTACTGTCTCTACAGCTAGATCTGAAACATCAAAGTCCCACCCATAGACAGGGCCACCTGCTCGATCCAGTATTTAGTAACTGGAACGGAGTAAAAGTGCTTCCTCTATTCCAGTTCCCTGGTCTGACCATTTTGTGGTCCCCTTACATATATTAGCAACTGAAACGGCAGTCAAAAATGAAAATCTGCAGACCTATTGCTGTCGCAAATGGAAAAATTTTAATCCCAAAACGTTCACCGACAAGCTTGAACTGGCTGGACCCCCTAAAGGCTCCGACTGTGAGACCGCCTATACTTGTCTAAAAAATACGATCCTCACGGTCCTGGATGAAACTGCTCCCATCCGTAGATCAGTGACCAACAAGAAATTGAGGAAACCTTCCCCATGGTTTACAGCTGAACTTCAAGATGCTAAAACCGCCTGTAAAAAACTGGAACGAGATTGGCGTGTTAATTTCTGCCCCAACGCCAAAGCCCATTATAAAAAAGAGCAAGCAAAATACTATAAATTGATCCGTTCCGCTAAAGCTCTACACTATAAAACACGTATAGGTGAAGCAGAAAACTCCTCCAAGGAGCTTTTTAAAATTTTTAAGGAAATTTCAGTAGTCACCAACGAGAGCAATCCCCTTAATGATTCGGTGGCGAAATGCAATGATATTGCCAAATACTTTGCTAATAAAATTACTACCATCTACTCTAACTTCTCCACCGACCTACCTTCAGGTTCTGATTTTACTGAAAATTTGGAGCTCATCCATACAAAAAAATGTCTGACCAGTTTCTCTGTTCCTCACACTACTGCTCTTACCAGCATCTGTAGGAGCATCAAGTCTGGCTCGCCCCGGGACCCTGCTCCCCCCAAGATACTCACAGCCAGTTTAGAAGTCCTCGAGTATCACTTCAGGCACATCCTCCAACTCTCTTTCTCTACGGCTACCCTCCCTATGGAATGGAAAAAAGCTATTGTGCTGCCGATAAAGAAGAAACCCAACATCAGTCAGGACACTCTGGAAAATCTCCGGCCCATCTCGCTGTTACCCTACTTAGCGAAGGTGGCTGAGAAAATAGCTAATAGCCAACTTATGGCCCATTTAGAATCCCATGGCGCGTTTCACAGCTCCCAATCAGGTTTCAGGGCAGGCTACTCTACCGAAACCACCCTACTGAGAGCGACAGAAACCCTACGGGCAGGGGTAGATGCAGGACAGACCATGGCACTTATAATGCTGGACCTGAGTGCGGCGTTCGACACTGTAGCACACTCCATCTTGCTACAGTGTCTGAACAAAGCCGGGGTCACCCAGGAAGCTTTGGGTTGGCTAAAGGCTTTTCTCACCAACCGCTGCTTTCAGGTTCAGAGAGGTGTTTATCTCTCTGACAGCATTGCCTTGGAACAGGGGGTGCCTCAGGGCTCTGCCCTGAGCCCCACCCTCTTCAATCTGTATATGGCCCCTCTGGCGGAAGTTGTTCAATCGTTCGGCATTGAACTAGTTTCATATGCCGACGATACCCAACTTCTCATCTCCCTATCCCAAGCTCCCTCTGTTTCTCCAGACAACTTTAAATCCTGCATGCAAGCTCTGGCGGTCTGGATGACCCAACACTGCCTGAAGCTGAATGGCTCGAAAACAGAGGTTCTTGTTATGGGAGGTAGTGATTCTAGCTGGACCAAGGAGTGGTGGCCTTCTTGTCTGGGACCGCTACCCACCCCCTGTGAAGCAGCCAAAAATCTGGGGATTTGGGTTGACCCTAAACTCTCCTACGACTGCCACGTGAACAGGGTGGTCGGTAAATGCTACGGGGTCTTAAAGACCCTTAATCGCACCCTGGATCTCCTCCCCCTTGAAGCAAGGCGCACCATGACCCAAGCGCTCGTGACTTCCAGAATAGACTATGGGAATGTGCTTCTGCTCGGAACATCGCAAAAAAACATCAGGAGACTTCAAGTCCTGCAGAACACAGCAGCACGTCTAGTCCTTAGGCTTCCCAAGAGAGCCCCTTCCAAACCATCTCTAGATACCCTCCACTGGCTACCCATAAAAAAGAGAATTCTTTTTAAAGCTTTATTAATATGCTATAGGATCATCTCCCAAAAAGCTCCTTCCTACATGAAAGACTTAGCCATTCCCTATGAGCCCAATAGAACTCTTCGCTCCAGGGGAACTGGCTTGCTCACAGTACCCCGTATCAGGAAGGCCAGAATGGGTGGCCGCTCTTTTCGGGTTATGGCCGCCAAAGAATGGAATGCTCTCCCTATGGAGATTAGACTGGCGGACTCGGAGACTGCTTTCAGGAAAAGCTTGAAAACTCACCTGTTCTCCCTGTAACTCCATCTTGCACCTGACTTCTTTCCACAGCGCGGGGACACGCCGAGATGGCGTCACCAGGCGCTTTATAAACTCCTTTGTTGTTGTTGTTTACTTGAGCCTTGTTTGGCGGTTGGCCAACCAACCTACAGTAAGCGAAACTTCCCTTCCCCCCACACCCATCCAGCCTACCGGCTGTAACTGCCCCTGGAGTTCCATGAGAGACCATCTGTCTCCCCCTTGGGCGTCCCCATGTGATAATGGGGATGCCTGTTAAGGACCGTAAACTATGCTCACCAATCATGGCCTTACGTCCACTGGCCAGCATAGTTGCCCGACTATCTGGCCTCCCCCCTTTGCCGCCAAGAAAGGTCATGCCCTGTTCCTGGCCTCAACTAACCCTGCAAGTAGGTTTTCCATGAACAACTCATTACTCAGTCTAGAAAGGTGCACGCTATCCTGGAAGGAAAAAACGGCACACTCCAGATACACCCATGCGCTATTGTCTGCAGTTTCATGGTTCTGAATAATTTATCAATCTGGTTATTAATTATTTTCTTTGAGTGGTTCAATGCCCACCCAGACTTGCCCCCTCTCCATTGGAATCTTGAAATCATGTGTGACCATATCAGTAGTGCCTCAGGGCATCTTTTTGCCAGCCACCCAACTTCTGTGATCAGGGTCTCCACTACGCCCTTCCTACCCAGTTGTACCAGGTCATTGCCTCCTAGATGCAAGGTAAACAATGCAGTGGGTACCTGATTCTAGCCCAGCAAGTGTGTAACCATTTCCCCGAGTTTGCCAAAGAGCAGCCGATCTTGCCCGAAGAAAGAAACCTTGAAACCGGCCTGCTGTGCTCTAAACCCATAATTGCTTGTAAGAAAAATGTGTTACAACCTTTATACCTAAGAATATCCAAGAACCTATATGTCCTTTTCTCCCCAACAGATGCTGAGGGATGATGAGCCGCTGCACGCTTCCCTCTTCCGGGACATGATGTAGTAACAACATCTCCCTGAGCTGTCTAAAGCATAGCCCCCCCCCCCCGACAGTGGAGAGAAACATTGAAGACGGCCTGCGTGCTCTGTGCGCATAATTGCCTAGGGTGGGATGGGGTCCGACGACAGATTAACTGGTGCAAGCTTCCTCCCTGTGGGAAAGGACATGGAAACTGCAAACCAAACCAAAGATAAAAGACACCGTCAGTAACACATAGCAAACAACTCACAGCATGTGTAGATGCACATCACATTTCAAATTGCTGCAAGCTTCCTTCCTGTGGGGCAGGACATGGACCAACCAACCATAAACCAACTTATCTATCTTCCCCTTAGGTCTTTTTGATAAAATTGTCCCACGCCCAGACATGATTCCAACCTGATCACCCTCGCCCCTGCAATTATTAGAAAATTTGAGCCAACCCTCCTACCATAGTGAACTTGCGCAGGGCACCATAAGGTTATCTCCCCCCCCCCCCTATGCCCTCAATGGTATCACCAAGGGACTGTGCCAACATGCCAAGTTATTTGTGCCACTGTACTTGCACAGGAGTTGGTTCAACATGCCTACCGGGAGCGGAACATCCACTTCCCCCACACCCTTCCATTGCTCCATTTCTCCAGTGCATCTAATGGTAACAGTTTCAGAGTGAGAATATGACTAGGTTGCTCTTCCTTTTAGGAACCCTCCGTCCAATAGCCTTCTGGACATGGGTGGGTCCCGCCTTCCGTGAGTACCCGACCCACCCACCATACCAGTAATGCTTGTGGAGGGGGCCTGTCAGCCTGTTAGGCTACCTTCCTCGAGCACCCCCATACACCCATCTTGGATCCGGGTGGGTCCCTTCTTTAGTGGGACCCGACCCACCATCTGTACCAGTGCTGTTTGTGCAGGGGGCCCGTCTGACTGCTACGATACCCGCCTTTTGCGCCCACAAGAATGACAAAGGATCCAAATGTCCAAGAAGCTCCTCGCACTTTACACCTTGTCAATGCCCCACTTGTGAGAGGCCCTTCTCTAGGACCCCTGGAACCGCTCCTGCCTTCACCAAAGCCCACGAGGTACCCAGCTGCTGTTTCAAACTCATCCCACTTTGTGCTTTCGGTGACTGGAGGATACAACAAAGGGAGCAAGGAGTTAGAGCAAAACATAACAAGAGGATTAAGTTCCCCCATTCTTTGTAGTCGTCAGGTCCCACCCGACTGGCCCCGCTGGCCATCAGTGACGCATCAGGGCACCCTGACTCCCAAGAAGGAGCCCTAGCATGGCGGCTCCTCACTTCAGCTCCAGATCTAGGGCTTGGGGGCCAAAGCCTTATTTATCGCGGTCAGGCACCAGAGCTGATGAAAAATCCCCCACCGTTTTGAGTTATACTGTTGTTTAGTGGGAACCAGGGCAACCACCTGCACGCTGTCCGTCTGAATGGCCCCCCAAACTTGCATAGTAGGAGTTATAAGGGGCAAATGCATATTAATTCCAGACACATAATAGGATTATATTTAAACAACCAACATGGCGATTGCTCATCAACTAGATCGGTCACAATCTACCAATGAGGTTCTCCCAGGGCATGCTATGTGTTTCTAGGAAATACCCACAACCTGTGACAATAGCCAATAAATAACCATCATCCCGTTGAAGCTCCTCATTTCAGCAGTATAATTGTAATTGCATTTAATTAGCGCTTACTGCCTTACTACCTCTGACGAGGCGTCGGAAGCGCGTGAGTCACCTGAACAGTGCTTTGTCCCGTACATTAGTTATTGGAACGCTGCGATGACCAATCTGCACAGTCCACTGTTTTACCGATGTCGGTTCTGAGCAAGTTCTTAAAAAGAGGGGGGGGGGGCGAATACATATAGATAATGTTATCAGCTCCTCGCTGCATTGCACACAATACCTCTTGGTAAAACAAATCAGTCAGGTGAAGCCAAAGCAAAACACTTACCGAATATTGTGGCAGTGAGAAAACTGTAAATCAGTGGACACATCCAACCATAAAGCTACAGACTTCCCCGCTCGAAATTGCAGACTTGCACGGTACCCCTCTGTGGTCATAAACGTGAAGAAGAGGGAGTAGCAAATGCAGAATGAGTAAGGGGCTAAAAACAGCAACTGGACCGCACAAACACCACATGTCAACGTGCCATAGTAGGACAGTAGAACCCTTGATGGATGAGAGAGGCATGTTCTCCACATAGCCTGGCACATTATTAGCTTAACAGCCTGCTTCACAGATGAAAAAGGAGAGTGTATCTCTACAATTTCAGAAAACGACAAACATAAAAACACACTTCGTACTAAAAAAGACCCCCAAGAGTGGGCAGCAAAGCATGTTTAAAGGGAAATAAACAGCCTAGATTTTAACATATACCAAAACTAGAAATGCTTCTGGCAAGACTGCATAGTGCCAATATCAGCAACACTCACCATCCCACATATAGCAATGTCATTAGGAAATAAACCACACAACACCTTGTTTGTGGAGAAAATTGCTGCAGGTTTATTTGCATACCAAATATGCCAACATGGTGGGTTATCTTACAGGCGATCCAAGGGCAAGCAACCCCTCTGCCGCCGGCCCGCCCGAAGAACCAAATTACACTGTGGCCGTCGCCAATCGGTGCTTACCAATTTTGGGGGAGGGGCTAGCCTGCCAGTCCACCCCCTTACTCACAACTGAGAAGAGGCGGTGCGTTCCAGGCAACCCCCGGTTGCTCAGGTCCACAGCCGCCCGTAGGACTAACGGGGCACCGACGCTCCTCCAGGGTACAACGGGAGGACCTCCCTGGGAATATTTGGCCTTTGCACCCTTGTTGTGCTCCTGCAGAGGGTACCCCTTGGTACCGTACAGCCTCTGGATCGCCCTGTAACTCCGCCACAGCTCTGGGTGTGGCCTCTGTCACAACCAGGGCCCCCCACCAAGGTAGTCATTCTTTACCTACATCCTGCTCATTCAAGGGCCTTTCCCAGGTCCAGCCAAAACAAGTCCACGCCCACTCTAGACAGGTGAACCACATCTTCCTCAAAACACCCAGCAGACTTTGCATGCAGCAAACCATGCCTGATCAAGCCAAATCCCGTGCTCGGTGAATTTATGCATGGCACTATCAACTCTCCTGCGAGAGGCTTCTACAGCTTCCCCTGAATGGGCCCCTCGCCACTCTAAACTTGGGGTTATCTCCGACCACCATAACTCACATGCCCCCAATTGGTTGCTTAACTTACACATGGAGATTTCATTTTTAGCAGCAGTGCCTTCCTACCCATGAAAGGCAAATCATCGCCTCCCAGGTGTATGACCAGAATGTAGTGAGAGGAGTCAACCCAGCCCTAGTCTGTGCTGCAGCTTCTTATAGTAAAGCAATGCAAGGTTGCTAAACACAATTGTAGAGCACTGCACACCCTTCTACCCAACTAACCAAGCTAGCACATAAATCACCATAACACTGCACCCCACCAAACATCCGGTGCCACACCGGCGTGCCGTCAGTATACTCACAATTCGCCTGTACATAATACGCTTGACCTGTCTTCTGGCCACTTCCCTGGGTGGCCTACGGTCGGATGTACCTCTTAAAACCGTGGGATTCCCATCGTCCCACCTGTAAGCTGCGATCCGCTGACAAGCCAGAACTGAACGCTGTGATTGCTGTCCCTATCCTAACAGTGACTGCACCAGCGCTTGCCTGGACCCGAATTGCCTGATATTTAATTGTGCCTACATTATCTGCACTACCTATAGAGCGCGCAGGTCACCCGACTAACTTTTATTACCAAATAGTGCACACTTGGGCCCATAAGAATAATTGTCATTTATACTTTAATCAGGTAACCTACACACTATTACCAGTAATTCAGTTTCACTTCTTTTCTATTTCTGTGTACCTGACTTACCAATCCTTGTCACAGGTACCTATGATCACAATGGATCAGAGAGCTAGCTGTGGGACAAAATAGACAACACAAATACCCTATTCACATTGAATAAAGTTTATACTCATTATAATGACCACAGACTCAAGAAGTTTTCAAAAACCTTTATCTAATTATCATTATCATCATATGCCATGAGCCACAAATTAACACAGATCAGGCTGTCTATAACTAGAATTAGAAATATCGTATAGCTATGGAGGAGAGTAAGAATCATTTAGAAATCGAAAAAATAAAGTGAGGGAAAATAAGGAACACGCTATTTTAGATTAACAGACTTTCACAATTTCACTAAAGGCGGGTAAGTAAAGGGAACATACTAATAGTAGACTTTCGATATTCACTAACGGTTCAAGGGAAATGAAACTTATGCAGTTTGATTTATCCAGATGTGCTTATTTCTATAGGGAGGGTAAGAATGGAACATACTATATGTGCAAACGATTCAACATTTGACTAAAGGTAGGGAGAAAAGTGGAACATGCTAATAGACAAATAATGCATGAAAATCTTATTTATAGAGAGACAGGGAAAAGGGACGTAGGCAATTATGCTTTATTCGAGACGAGAGAGAAAGTTTAGATAGACAAACACCCACGTAGAATTTATATTTACCTAGGACAGAATGAAGACCAACCCTGGCCATGGGTCAGTTGGAAAAGGCGGGAAAGGACTCTCAAGGACTTAGGTTACCAGTAGGCGAGCAGGTACAGCTCATGGACAGCTATATAACAATACGAAGGAGTACCACCAAAGATAAGGCTGAACAGCCAATATTGGTGGGATGAGACACTAGTGTAAAAGAAGAAGTCCTCCTTTGTTTTTAAGGAACCCCTCACTCACCGACCTGGTCGGTGACATGCTTCATCATCGGGGCCACCTTGACAGCCGAGTGCCGCCAAGGTGTGCTGCAACACCTGAATACAGTGGAGCGGGTATGTGAGTGATGAATGTGAAAAATGGAAAAAAGGTCAGTGAGTTAAAAATTGTCCTGGTATAACTTGACCAAATATAATTTATTCTAAAGCTACTGGACAATATTAAAAACAGTGATGATACAATAAAGGCTTTAATGAGACCTAGTGTATCTGTGATATGTGTTGGGTCTACATGTTTCAAACCATATGGGAGTTACCGGTTTTTCATCAGGACCAAAAGGATGTAAAAGGAGTTGGGTGGTCAGGGTCCACTAACAGCCTGCCATACCTGCAACCCTTTCAGAACCCAAAAATAGCGGTTCGCTAAATGGGTAAAAATAATAGTAACCCAGAAGTGGTTACATAAAAAATGAACAAACTCCTCAATGGAGGAAAGTTTGCCTCACGGGGATTTGAGGGGAAGTTACAGAGTTCGAAACGTATTAGTTCCTCTGGTCGGAAATCAGCTGATAACCTACTTCACTCCCTCCGTGTACCCGCGGGTACACGGAGGGAGTGAAGTAGGTTATCAGCTGATTTGAGTTTGTTCATTTTTTATGTAACCACTTCTGGGTTACTATTATTTTTACCCATTTAGCGAACCGCTATTTTTGGGTTCTGAAAGGGTTGCAGGTATGGCAGGCTGTTAGTGGACCCTGACCACCCAACTCCTTTTACATCCTTTTGGTCCTGATGAAAAACCGGTAACTCCCATATGGTTTGAAACATGTAGACCCAACACATATCACAGATACACTAGGTCTCATTAAAGCCTTTATTGTATCATCACTGTTTTTAATATTGTCCAGTAGCTTTAGAATAAATTATATTTGGTCAAGTTATACCAGGACAATTTTTAACTCACTGACCTTTTTTCCATTTTTCACATTCATCACTCACATACCCGCTCCACTGTATTCAGGTGTTGCAGCACACCTTGGCGGCACTCGGCTGTCAAGGTGGCCCCGATGATGAAGCATGTCACCGACCAGGTCGGTGAGTGAGGGGTTCCTTAAAAACAAAGGAGGACTTCTTCTTTTACACTAGTGTCTCATCCCACCAATATTGGCTGTTCAGCCTTATCTTTGGTGGTACTCCTTCGTATTGTTATATAGCTACCTGTATAGGGGACTGGGAGTACCCTTCCATCCACAGCTGTGGATAAAATCCCTTAACTCTCCTACCTTGTTAAATATACAGCTCATGGACAGTCAGGACAGGATAACCCCAGGATTTGGATCAGGACCGGGTTCACCAAAGGGTACGACGAATACCTGCAGCTTCGGTTGCAACGCCTGCGCTACTCCCTCTCTGCAAGAAATCTGCCAATAACCCCGATTGGGTTCTCGAATCTCCCAACAAAGTGCTTCGCCAGCACTTAAGGTTTCAAAAACCCCGACTGGGTCTGTGGAAAATACGGACAGAGTGCTCCGCAGCTCTCTGTATCAGTCACCTATAGAGTACGTTGGGTCAGTGACAGGTCAGCTATTCGGACAAGTCGGACAATTTCTCTAGGTAAACCTAGGCTAGTTATACTGTTTTCGGGTCAGTGTACCACCCCCTAATGTTGCAAGTGAAATGATCCCCAAGTTTTGATTGGTCAAAGGAGGAGGTTAGGTCATCACACCACCTAAATTTTAGACTTTCTCAGGCTTAATATTCATTTTTCGTACCCACCCCTTAAATTCTAGCTTCCCATGACATGATTTACAGTGAACAATAGAGTATACAGAAGTTAATACAATTGTATCAAAATTAAGGTACAAGTCAGCTTCTTCAGCTGGGTTGGAGTTCAGGTTCCCAGGAGCATCTTGACTGTGTCTGCCAACTGGCTGGGTTCCACGGCTGCATGGCTTTCTTTTCCCCATCACGTGACTGGTACCATACGGGCTTCAAAGGTGGAGTAGCAAGCGCCTCCCAGGACCAAAGAATACGATACATGAAAGGCAAGCGAAAACAATTTAGAAACACAGAATAAATGAATACACTGTATACCATGATTGGCTATACTACACCCCTTACTTTATAAAAACTATTGCATTAGGATAAGTGCAGAACACACAGCTTTGCAAAAGCCGCAATGCAAGCTCGGAGCATATGAGAAAACAAAGCGGCCATTTTAGCTGTACTGCGCATGAGCAACAAATTCCCACCAGAACTGCGAGTGCATCACATCACATGGGTATGACCGACGCATGCGCAGACTAAATTTCCGCGAAGCAGCGGCCATTTTAGAGGCAAGCGTATTAGTGTTAGTAAACACATAAGCAAGCTTCACTGGGACACCCCATGTAGTGTAAAATGTGAAATATTAGTAAGACAAAACAGATTGATTAAAGAGTTAATGTTACTCGAGGTTCATGAATACAAGCAAGTTGCGTAATGTACGAATACTTGCTCCATCAATCCCCTCTTTGATGATATTTACTATCATCACTATTAATGGAACCAGATGCAATCTTTCCACATTTCACCCAATTCAATTTCTTCAAACTTTTTGGTCAGCCTTTTCCCTGCATCCTTGTTAGGATGGAAATTCTTTGCTCTTTGGTAAATTTGATGATTCAGTTCTTCTAATTCGAGTTCATCAACATTCCGTTTCATTCCTCTCTTATTCACAGCATACTTCTTTTTGTGTTTTCGACATTTGCAGCAGATTATTATGATCAGCACAATTAAACTTATTCCTGCTATTGGCATCAGTATTTTACTCACAAGACTTTTATCTAGGTTAGAAAACCAACTACCTATAGAGGAGAGACCATCAGTTAGTCTCTTCCAGGCACTGTCAACCTCCAGTGGTTTGAGCTCTTTTTCCAAATTAGTTATGTTTCTCACATATTTCTTAATTTCAACACTTTTGTCAGGAATGTAAGTGCAACAATGTTGCGCCTTTAACATTCTACAGACTCCGCCCTCTTTTGCCAATAAAGTGTCAAGAGCAAGTCGATTCTGTAAAAACCATAGATCTGATCTCAACCGTTTCGGTATTGACCAGCAGGAAACCTGCAGCAGTGTCAGTTGATAACCGATCTACCACTGTAGACAATTTGCAAATTCTGTGTGTATTCAGAGTCACTCCTACTGCAGGTATCAATGCACTAAATATATCACCCATTATTTCTGCTACACTTTCTGTTTTACTACGCACTAATCCATTAGTATTTTCATTGCTTCCAGCGACTTCATTCACATGGTATATTTTCGGGAAGACAATTCCAAAATAACAGCTTCCATACCAGTGATCTGGCAATTTGAAATAAAGCCTTGTTTCCGCATATATAATAAATTCCGGGAAACACAGGTTCTGACCCATTTTTGGAACCCCAACCTCCAATTACCTTGTAATTATGTTTGCATTCACTGGAACCAATGAATATGTTATTATAATAACTAGTCTTTTCTCTGTGAAGACAAAGTTTCCCTTTCTTTTCGAAATCCAGCAACAAAGCAGGATTAGCTCCACCATATGAGGTGCTCCCTATGGTTTCAGCCCACTTAGGAGTTTTCTGTCTTTTATCATTTGCTTTTCTTTGGAAACTTTCTCTTCTTTTCTCTGCCATATTTAGAAACATTTTCTCTTGTTCATGCAATGAACATGTTAAGTTATCTCTATGTGCTTCAACTAAATCTATTGTACTTATTGTTAGAAAGTACTCTCCCATATAACGTGTCACATCACTTTTAGTATGTACAGGATTCAGGTTTCCACGTATAGGAAGTTCAGAAAAGATTACGTCTGAGTTAGAATAGTAGTACTGTAACGGTCCTCTTTTATAGAACAAACTAGCTAAAATACTACAGGAAATTCCATATGTTAGTGCTAAATGATGATAGGTCACACCTTCAGCTACTGAAGTAGGTAGCTTCATGCAGACATAACAGTCTTCTATTTCCATTGCTTCTACGTAGTGTACTAACAGGTTTGCAAATACGTTTAAATGAGTTCTGTTCTTTATTCTGTGATAGTGTAGTCCTTCCTCATCTGATGCATCTAAGTCCATTCTAGTTTGTCTAAGGCTAAGTGTTTTCTCAGGTCTTTCTACACTTTGTGGTTTCTCTTTAGTTTGCAGTTCTTCTGTGTCCTTTGTCACTATTTTAGTAGGGTACAAATTAGTATCTTTGCTCATCATGTAAGGAATAGTAATTGTTAGTCTTATCCATAATATCAGTACTATTGCTATACTACACAGACACACTTTGCAGCATGTTTTACAACAATTGCATCTAGGTCTTCCATTCACAGTGGAATCAGACATTTTTGCTTAAAAGAGGTTTATCAACCCCTCTTTGTAACTTTTCTCAGGTTGCTTACACAGGGCAACATTCAGGTTGGTTCCTCTTCTTCAGAAATCTGATCAGCAATGAGTTCTTCATTATTTTCATCACTTATATCAAGATTTTCAAATTCCTCCAACACCAGATAAGTCCATTCAGGATTCTGATATTTATTGTTCATCTCTTTATTCGGGCACTTCATCTCTTAGGTTTTGCTCCAGACTGCTCAGCTTCGCTGGAGTCTTGATTCTCTTGCTCAAGTTTTTCCTCTACAGTCTTTAGTCTCAATCTCAGTCTTTTGACAAATCTTGGTTCTCTATTCTTTTTCTTGAATCTTTTAACTGGCACTGTAATTTGGCTTTCTTCAAATGCTCTTTTATTTTCGTTCAGTTGTGGCACATCTGCCTCAATGTTTTCTTCTTCCCTATCTGTCTGACTAGTTCCAGGTTTTAGGTCAGTTTCTTCTGCCTGGTCACTAAGCTGGCCTGGTTCAGGTATATGCTGGATTTGGCTTGGTTTTGTTTCAATTTCTTCTTCCTGAACACATTTATCTATTTCTATCTGATCCTGTTCAAGCACTTCGAACCTTTGATTTTCTTCCGCTTGAACTTCCGCCCTATTTTCTATCTGTCCTTTTTCAGTTTCAGGAGTCTTTGGAGGTGTGTCGATAACCTGTTCTGTCCCTATCTAACCTTCCTCCTCATCAGATTTGACATGGATGTCGATAATCTGATTATCTCCTCCTATTCCTGTCTCGTCCTCACTATTCCACTCTCTATCTAAGTAAGTTTGTCTTTTGGTTCTTATCGGATCAAATGTCAGGTCTATTACTGGCACCCAATCATCTTGACTAGTGCTCGGTTGTTCTTCTTCAGCTACTTCAGGACCAACTTCAGGAGACCCCTCAGCTGCACAACCTTCAGCCTCAGCCTTTTCTTCGTCTTCTGTCACCCTTTTCGTATGGCTGGCATGGATCCACTGTGGCACACCTGTACACTTCACCACTGTTTTGGTAACAAGAATCACTTGTCTTCTCTTTCCCCACTTCGGGGCAAGGCAACTCAACCAGGTGTGTTTCTTTAGTACAACCCAATCACCAGGGTTCAGATTATGGGCTGGAGTTGCTGGCCTGGCGACGGCGTCTTCCCCAATCTGGTGAGAGATAGAACACACTTGGTCACCCAGTTGCTTGCAGTTCTCTAGCACCAAATCATCAGAAATGTTTATCAGTTTGTGTCCTGGCACCCATGCTTGCCGCATTACTCTTCCCATCAGAATCTCATGGGGGCTCAGCCCTGTCTTCTGATCCAGAATACTTCTGAGTCCCATCAAGACAAGGGGTAAAGCATCTATCCATTGCATTCCAGTGGATTCACACATCTTTGCTAATCTGGACTTGATAGTGCCATTCAGTTGTTCTACCACTCCAGAAACCTCTGGGCGATATGCACAGTGCAGTTTTTGTGTAATTTTTAATGCTTTACAGATTTGACTTATTATTTCATTTTGAAAATGCCCACCTCTGTCTGATTCAATTGTGACTGGAAACCCGTATTTAGCTACAATGATGCTATCGTTCTTTCTTGCAGGATAAGCTTCCACCCATTTTGAAAATAGGCAAACAATGACAAGGACGTACTTCATTCCTTTACAGGGGGGTAACTGAATAAAGTCAATTTGTAATCTGACAAAAGGACCTTCTGCTTTCCCAATTTTAACCGGTAAAACTACTGTCTTCTTTCCAGGATTGTATTGTTGGCATGTCAAGCACCTCTGGCAGAGTGCCTCTGCTATGTTCCTGAATTTCGAATTGAACCATGTCTGCCTGAAGACACGGACCATTGCATCTCTTCCTACATGTGCATCTCCATGTATTAACCTGGCCATAGGAGCAATCAAGCTGTCAGGCAATACAAGCATACCATCAGTGTAAACAATGACACCATCCTCATTCCTTCTCTGACAACCAAACTTTCTCCACCTTTTCTTTTCTTTTGGTCCTGCTGCATACTGCAAATCTCTTAGTTCTTCCCAAGTTTGTACATCTTCAAACACCATAAGTTGGCAGCTGTTTCCAATTCCCCCCAATATGATATTGACTGGCATTATATGTCTTGCACAATGTTGGGCCAGTTGGTCAGCATATCGATTACCTGCCGTCACATTGTCATCACCAGATTTGTGAGCAGCACACTTGACCACTGACAATTCTTTAGGTAACTGGATTGCTACCAGTAGTTCTTGTACGACTTTCCCGTTTCGGATAGGAGTACCTGAAGAAGTCATAAATTCTCTTTGCAGCCACAACTGGCCAAAGTCATGCACAACCCCATAGCCATACTGGCTGTCAGTGTATATGGTTATTCTCTTGCTTTTCCCAAATTTACAGGCTCTTGCCAATGCAACCAATTCGGCTACTTGTGCAGACTTTACTCCAAACAAATAGGATGCTTCTACTGGACGTTCTATCGTACACACAGCATAGGCAGCGCTTAGGCCTCCATCCTTGTGTCTCAGACATGAGCCATCTACAAACAGCTCAAAATCTTCTACAGGCAGGGGCATTTCCTTGATGTCTGGGCGTGGTTTTGTACTAAACTCAGTCAGATCAATGCAATTATGCTTGACCTCTCCCTTTGCTTCTGCCACGAGTGAATTTGGCAATAAGGTAGCTGGATTTAAAATATTACATCAGGTAATGGTTACATTTGCTGCACCTACTAGAATTCTCTCATACTTAGTCAGCCGACTAGGTGTGAGATACTGTGTTTTGGTTCGGATCAGTAAGATTACAACTGCATGTGGAACATACACTGTTACAGGATGTCCCATAATGATGGATTCACTCTGTTCAAGACTCATGCAAGTTGCAGCTACTGCTTTCAGGCATCCAGGTAATCCAGCAGCCACTGGATCCAAGGTAGCGGAAAAATATGCCACTGGACGTCTAGTCAAACCATGCATTTGAGTTAGGACTGAAAGTGCACAATTGTCTCGGGTGTCACAAAACAGTGCAAAGTCTTTTGAGTAGTCTGGCATTCCCAATGCAGGAGCTGTACACAGACATTCTCGTAACTTTGTAAAAGCTGACATGCTTTCATCATCCCATTCCACTGGGTCTTTTGCTCCTTTCTTTTTCATTTTTATTAATGGTTTTGCTAGGACTGCAAATCCCACAATCCACTGTCTGCAGTACCCTACAACTCCAAGAAACATTCTGATTTCTTTCTGAGTATTTGGTAGTTCCATGTTTCGAATTATTCTAATTCTTTCCGTGGTAACCTTCCTGATACCCCTCTCTATCTGGTGCCCCAGATATTTCACTGAAGAGGTACAGAACTGTAATTTGTCTGGTGACACTTTATGTCCTCCTTCCCCTAAATGGATCAGTAAGGCAATGGTGTCAACAACACAGTCTTTTCGACTTTTAGACGCCACCAAAAGGTTGTCTATGTATTGGACAAGGACTGATTCTCCAGGTAAAACCAAAGATTCAAGGCACTTTTTCAGAATCTGATTGAAAATTGAAGGACTCTCTGTGTACCCTGAGGGACACAATTCCAGATGTAAATATGACTGTCGAATTCAAATGAGAAAATAAATTTGCTGTCTGGATGCAATGGAATTGAAAAGAATGCGTGACATAGGTCAATGAGGGTAAACCATCCAGCATTCCATGGAATTTGGTACAAAATCACTGCAGGGTTTGGCACAATAGGACAGCAAGGAATGACAATTTTGTTAACCTTGCGCAGGTCCTGTACTACCCTGTATTTACCACTCGGTTTCTTAATTCCAATTATGGGTGACTTACAAACTGCTCATTACCTCCTGCATGATGTTTGCTTCTAACAATCTTTTTATTTCAATGGCAACCCCTGCTTGTACTTCTGCACTCATTTTATACTGTTTAGTATTTGGGTAAACTGCATCTTCTTTTATGGAGATTTTAATTGGGTCAACATTGCCATTAGTCCTTCATCTTTCCCAGTAAAATCCAATACCTCTGGTTTCACTGTCTGCTGGAGTTCTTCAGGTAAGTCTTATATTGTCAGTCTTTTGATTTCTGAGTCAGGTCTTATTAACATTAATTTGTATATTCCGTCTTAATCTGGGGTTTGTATTTCGACGCCTTTTGGTGTGCAAAAGATGGTACAGTTAATTTTGCACAGCAAATCTCGTCCTAGTAAGTTCACAGGACTAGAATCACAGACTACAAATCTGTGCATTTCTTTAAAATTCCCTATTGTGATCTCCATGGGTTCTGTAACTGGGGTACTAATTAATTGATTGGAAACATCCACTACTTGGATTGCTTCTCCCGAGAGGGGTAGGTTTGGAACGTCTGCTGTTCTCACAGTAGAACGGGTAGCTCCAGTGTCCAACAGAAAGGTGACGTCATTTCCTTCAACCTTTCCTTCAATGTATGGCCCTGACTGGTCTACCGGCAAGGAGGCGCCAAGCACGCACTCATCATCCTCCCCCCTCAGGCACCGACAGTAAGGTTCATCACAGAGGAATGTATCATTCAACAAAAATTGCTGAGTTGCTGCATTTCTATCCTCCCTTCCTTCCCAAACCTCTGTTTCCTCACTCTGTTGTGCTTTGCTCCTATAGTTTGGCCTAGGTGCACGAGGCAACTGATTCTGCTTTACCTGTTGCTGTGTCTTCCGTGGTCCCTCATTCTGCGCCTGCGGATTTAAATCATTATTTGGCACATTATCATTCTGCACAGCCTTACACTCGTCCCTCCAGTGCCCTATCTTCCCGCACCCGTGACAGGGGAATTTCTTTCGTTCCTCTTCTCTGCTCATTTTTACTCTGGGCTTTCCTCTATCCCCAGGGTTCTGATTCTGAGTATTTGTCATTTTACCCAACTGCTGTTCCTGGTGCTCTGCCAGTTTTACTTGTGCCCACATAACTTTTTCTTTTAATTCTTTTTGTTTATTTTCCAGCTCATCTTCACAATATTTGGCATACTTCAGGACTTCATCAATAGGTTTAGCTTGCCAACAGATTTTATTATCTTTGATCGACTGGGAAATTTCAGGTCTTAACCCTAACACGAATCGATAAATGAAGTGGGTTATGTCCTTCATCTCAATGTTATCTAGCCCACTGTACGTTTTGATTACTTGTAACAGTCGTTCATAGTATGAATGCACAGTTTCATCTCTATTCTGGGTAGTTCTATCTATTCGGGTCCAATCAGTTTCTTTTGCAGGCACCTTTCCTTTCAAGTACAATATTACCTGGTCATACTTCCTCTCTCATTGGATACAATGTTTCTGCCTTGTCAGCTTCTTTTAGGACGTATTCAGAAGTCACTTGTCTAGGTCTACTGTCTTCCTTTTTCTTTGCCCACCTGGCTTTACATTTTTCTAAATTTCCCCATTTTTGTAACAGGTTCAGCAATTCTCTTATCTGCACCTTTTTCCCTGGCACGTTCATGTTTTCTAAATCTTTGTCAGAAAATTCTGCTCTGTAGGGCTTTTGCAACACTTTGGATCTGCTAATGTCTATTCCCATGTTAGCTGCTGTGTCCATTAGTTTCTCATGGAACACTCTGGTGTTTCTGGTAATGCTTTTGCAAATGAATAGTAACTCTCCCTCACTAAGGCTGTTCAGCCTGTCTAGTCCCACGTTCCCAGCCATCAGTTCTTCCAATTCTATTCTTAATTTATAAATATCTAATGGTTTTGGCTGAGGATTTATTTTCTCTAATTCTCGGGTCCATCGATCTATTTCTTCCGGAGTCACTACTGTGGCACTTCTAGTACCTGAAGATGACTCGATCTGGACTTCTCTTGCACCAATCTGAGTGTTCTTTCTCTGTGAATTTCCATCTGGTTCCCTTATGCGCAAATCCATTAGGGAAATTACAGACTCGCATTCACTTGCCTGGTCATCAACTATTAAGGGCTCTCTTCTCGGCTGCACCACAACTGGAGTACTAACGGGAGTCTTTGGACTAGTCTGTTTATCCCTGTACAGAGGAACAACTGGGCCAATAGTTACTGGAATTGTCAAAGCCTCAGGACTCGCATTTAACTGTGATATTTTCTGGATAAGTTCAGTTCTCTATTTAGCTAGGGCTTCTCTTTCTCGGTCCTGTAAAACTTTTTCCATGGAGGTTTCATGTATTAGTTGTGGAATTAAGGGAGGGTAAAGATTTGGGGCAGTTGGAATTGTCATACTTGGTCCCTCACCACAAGATGGCCTATAATATGGAACAGTCGGATCGGGCATGCTCGACCCCCCATTACCACTAGGCCTATAACCTGGACCTGTCGGATCAGATGCACTGGCCCTTCTATTACTGGAAGGCCTAAAGAATGGATTTTTCGTACTCAAGGACCTAGACTCCCCATCATATGGTGGTGGATTTTTCATTAATAAATCCTCCAGGTATTCATCCTCAGAATCACCAGCAGTCATTAGGTGTCTGGTTTTCTCTGTCCTTTTTCCTCCTACGGGTTCGTCTACAGTACGTACTGGGAATAGTCCTTCTATCATCATGTTCTGTCTCCACTGCTTCATTTTTTTCTCTTTTGCTTCTCCATGCATTTTCGGATACCATTTGCTTATTCCCTTGTCATTTCTAGGTCTATCTCGCTCAAAGGCCTCAATCTCCCATTCTTGTAAAGCCTCATATTGCGTCAATCTTGGTCTGGGATGTAAATCATTCATGGGGGTCCTCAAATTAAAAAAATCCTATCATTAAAGGTACCGTCTAAAGGGAATGCTAAAATTCCGTCATCCTTGGTATATTCCACCCAATTTTCCAACCATACACAGGTATGATACCCTCGGTCAAATAACAAATGATGCGGGAGTATTAGGTGGTGGAATGATTATACCCTCTCTAGTTTTGATGGGTTTATCTTTCTTGAAGTAATTTTTAACCTTGTCTACCAAAGTTATTCTTCTCTTGTTTCCGTACATATTGTAAGGTCTGCCTTTTAACATCTGTTCTTTCACAAACCCTGAATATTTCGGATCAGGTAAAAATTCGGGATACCACATATACTTCACACTCCTGTTTACTATATTCTTCCAATACTAGCGCGTCTTTCAATTTTCAACAACCAATCAACCCTGTGGTTGCAAATAGTTTCGACCAATGGGAGTGCGGCCTTTCCGTGAGACGCGTTCTCACGCTCCGGCGCTCACCCCTCCTTTACAATACCAGCTCCATTACACACCTGCTGTTTCGACCAATACCAGCGCGGCACAGAGTGACGTCAGCGCAGCTCCGCGACTGACTCCCTCCTTCACAAGGTAACGGACACTCTCTTTCTTTCTCAAAGTGCAAGTGCACTATTTAATTTACAACGTATAACATTCGCCACTGGACTCAAGTATCTAAAAAAGGAAAGATTTGTTTCACTGCAACTAAACCCTTTTCTGTCTACTTTTCATATACTGCGGATAGACCCTTCTGCCTACCCTTCACACAAGCATTAGAGAACCTGCTACTTCTTTGACTCATCCACTCTTTTCTGGATATATACTAAGTCTAAAGTTTCACTAGCGAACTCTTTTGCTATCACTCAAGCTCCGACGAACCTACTACTCCTTCTCATGTGACCCTTACTAGGTTATATCACAACTGAAGTTTCATTAGCGAACTCGTTGCTATCATTTATTCAACTATTCATACAGAAAACCCTAATTAGCGCTTCCAGTTCTGCCTAACCATGCACTAATTTTCCTCAACGTAACTGACCTCTCTGAGAGATGGATTCTCCTCACCACCCGCTATTCTGCCCCCGGGGATTCCAGACAACATATAACAATCACTAACGAGTTGTTAATACATAAATCGATATAGCAGCATTTCATCAAAATTATTTCAAAAACATTTCATAACATTTCAAAGCAATATTTTTACATTCGATCGATCGATACTTTTAGCAGCAATAATATTTTAGTAGCAATTTTATTTCATACAGTTATCAATAAATCACCTATCTACCTGTCTTAACTAGTCTCTAACCATTTCCTCTGCTACCAGACAATTACTGATAGAGCGCGCAGGTCACTCGACTAACTTTTATTACCAAATAGTGCACACTTGGGCCCATAAGAATAATTTTCATTTATACTTTAATCAGGTAACCTACATACTATTACCAGTAATTCAGTTTCACTTCTTTTCTATTTCCGTGTACCTGACTTACGAATCCTTGTCACAGGTACCTATGATCACAATGGATCAGAGAGCAAGCTGTGGGACAAAATAGACTACGCAAATACCCTATACACATTGAATAAAGTTTATACTCTTTATAATGACCACAGACTCAAGAAGTTTTCAAAAAACGTTATCTAATTATCATTATCATCATATGCCATGAGCCACAAATTACCACAGATCAGGCTGTCTATAACTAGAATTAGAAATATCGTATAGCTATGGAGGAGAGTAAGAATCATTTAGAAATCGAAAGAATAAAGGGAGGGAAAATAAGGAACACGCTATTTTAGATTAACAGACTTTCACAATTTCACTAAAGGTGGGTAAAGAAAGGGAACATACTAATAGTAGACTTTCGATATTCACTAATGGTTCAAGGGAAACGAAACGTATGCAGTTTGATTTATCCAGATGTGTTATTTCTATAGGGAGGGTAAGAATGGAACATACTATATGTGCAAACGATTCAATATTTGACTAAAGGTAGGGAGAAAAGTGGAACATGCTAATAGACAAATAATGCATGAAAATCTTATTTATTGAGAGACAGGGAAAAGGGACGTAGGTAATTATGCTTTATTCGAGACGAGAGAGAAAGTTTAGATAGACAAACACCCACGTAGAATTTATATTTAGCTAGGACTGAATGAAGACCAACCCTGGCCACGGGTCAGTTGGAAAAGGCGGGAAAGAACCCTCAAGGACTTAGGTTGCCAGTAGGCGAGCAGGTACAGCTCATGGACAGTCAGGACAGGATAACCCCAGGATTTGGATCAGGACCGGGTTCACCAAAGGGTACGACCAACACCTGCAGCTTCGGTTGCAACGCCTGCGCTACTCCCTCTCTGCAAGGAATCTGCCAATAACCCCGATTGGGTTCTCGAATCTCCCAACAAAGTGCTTCACCAGCACTTAAGGTTCCAAAAACCCCGACTGGGTCTGTGGAAAATACGGACCGAGTGCTCCGCAGCTCTCTGTATCAGTCACCTATAGAGTACGTTGGGTCAGTGACAGGTCAGCTATTCGTACAAGTCGGACAATTTCTCTAGCTAAACCTAGGCTAGTTATACTGTTTTCGGGTCAGTGTACCACCCCCTAATGTTGCAAGTGAAAGGATCCCCAAGTTTTGATTGGTCAAAGGAGGAGGTTAGGTCATCACACCACCTAAATTTGAGACTTTCTCAGGCTTAATATTAATTTTTCGTACCCACCCCTTAAATTCTTGCTTCCCATGACATATGATTTACAGTGAACAATAGAGTATACAGAAGTTAATACAATTGTATCAAAATTAGGTACAAGTCAGCTTCTTTAGCTAGGTTGGAGTTCAGGTTCCCAGGAGCATCTTGGCTGTGTCTGCCAGCTGGCTGGGTTCCACTGCTGCATGGCTTTCTTTTCCCCATCATGTGACTGGTACCATACGGGCTTCAAAGATGGAGTAGCAAGCGCCTCCCAGGCCCAAAGAATACGATACATGAAAAGCAAGCGAAAACAATTTAGAAACACGGAATAAATGATTACACTGTATACCATGATTGGCTATACTACACCCCTTACTTTATAATAACTATTGCATTAGGATAAGTGCAGAACATACAGCTTTGCAAAAGCGGCAATGCAAGCTCGGAGCATATGAGAAAATAAAGCGGCCATTTTAGCTGTACTGCGTATGAGCAACAAATTCCCACCAGAACTGCGAGTGCGTCACATCACATGGGTATGACCGACGCATGCACAGACTAAATTTCCACGAAGCAGGGGCCATTTTAGAGGCAAGCGTATTAGTGTTAGTAAACACATAAGCAAGCTTCACTGGGACACCCCGTGTAGTGTAAAATGTGAAATATTAGTAAGACAAAACAGATTGATTACAGAGTTATGGTTACTCGAGGTTCATGAATACAAGCAAGTCGCGTAACGTGCGAATACTTGCTCCATCACCTGCACTACCTGGAAATCGGAAATGGACATGCCAAGTATTCCTAATACATTGTAGCCTTTATGTGCTTTTACCCCTTGTTACCAGAGTGCTGGGAGGTAAGTAAATGCTGTGGATTTGAGGATGGAGTAACATAAGAGCAAATGTACTCGCCCCTTCTAAATATGACTGCAAATGTATTCTGGTAGTCGTAGGCCTTGGTGGCCCAAACCCATATTTTCAATACTCTTCAGCAACAGCACCTATCTTTGGCATGACAATCTAAAATGACCCCCTGGCTGTCATGGTGGATCTAACGAATGTAGCCCATAAGCCAGCGTAAGCTAGAGGTATACAAGTGTGTCACACAGGGCCAGTGCTCTTGGCTAGTGGAGCCCTGGAGTAAATCATATGCATAACTTGCCAGCCCTTTATTTTTCGATTGCCTGCAAGTCCATCACAGTCTGAAAGCGATCTATAGATGCCTAGTCGCCATGCTGCTTTCCCCACTCTGGCGTGAGTAGCCCATGCCAAACTTCTGGTAACGTAAACCAGGAAGTAGACAGTGGATGGTGAGAACGGGAGGACAGTCTGCACAGAATCCAAACCCAGTCTGACTGCGGACTTAGATGGATTTTGTGTAGCCGTTTCTGTGCACCCCACCCTGGTGTGGATGGCCCCGCACCCAGGTTGGAAGATTGCCATGATGCAGGAGAGGACCCGTAGGAGCTATAGTACACTTTATCAGCCAGAGTCCTCCAACAAGTATACCCCACACCATGAGGACCCGGCCCCGTCTAAGGGCAACTACTCTTACACCACCTGGCTGGGCCAGCTATGGGGCAGGCAGTCTCATAACCATAAGTGAAGTGTCCTGAGGTATCCACTGATTATGTTGAGGGACATCCACGTTAACTGGCCACTGAGTTTGCACCGCCCCAAAATTATTGATACAACTTTCCTGAACCAATGTTGTGTTTTAGTCCAGTACCCTTGGGAATTGTCTTTTGTGCCCCACCAAGTCAGTCAATCCCCTGCTCGTTTACCATATTAAAATTCTTGCAGTAAATACATACTTTTGGATGATAGGTTGGTAGACCCAACAGGGTTTGATCCTATGACCATGAGGTTGAGCCCTTGCTAACCTCCTTGCAAACACCCTTCCAGCTGGTAGTAGTCTAGCAGCACAATCCAACTACCCCAGCAAGCTCTGTATGAAACCCAGTGATGCCTAGTCCTGTCCCCTGGCCATCTGGATGTGCAGAGCTAACTCCTGATCCTTGTCTGATGGCAGCCTGGCCTCACCCACAGTAGTGTCCAGTTCTACCCTGTGCTCCCTACTTTTACTGGTTGGTCCCAAATATAGCCTGACTCATAACCTGGTCTATCGATGATCTATCAGATACGTCTGACCTACCTCCTGCCCTGCCCCATGCCTAAAGCAATTAATAGTAGAAGCATACATCCAAAGGGGTGATTACTTCTCACACACTTCCAAGTCAGATGGGATTCCTGTAAAAACGCTATTCCTGGAACTTGTTAATGGTAGCAGTATCAAATTACTGGTTACTAGCCTACTGCCAGCATTTGCCGGGGTCCAGCAGGTGGTCAGCTACCATTGGGAATCCTGAACCCCCTACACAATCCCTTTGCTTAGCCTTGGGATAAATACGCAGGAGATACAGACTACCTAGGAGTCAAAATTGGCTTCAGTTGGTGAAATCACTTTATGCCTAACCGAAAGCTAAGAGCCAATGTAGCTGCACCAAATAATAGCTTGAGGTGCCATAACTTGGTGGATGGCCAATCTTGGAAAATTACAGATGGGCGTCCTAGTAAGGGTGCCCCCTGAGATCTATCATAGGCGTCGCCAACAACTGGGGAACTGTGCCCCCCTCTGCTACTTGGAGGGGTGGGGCAGCCAGCCAAAATTACCATGGTAGGTTATGTGTTGCCTTCTGAACTGTGTCTACCCAGTTGCTTTCAGATTTCCCAACCGCGGGAGAACCCATTCCCCTGAGCAACCCCATGTCTGCAGCTTCCCTGCGACGGCAACTGCCTGTACTCAGGATGCTAGATACCGCTGCCTAACAACCAACAGTTAAAAAGGACACCTGGCGCTGTAGCTGTGTGCGCCCCCATGCTTAGAAGTCATGAGTGCGAGAAAAGTGTTGTCTAGTGCGGGCGTACTGAATACCTTTTCGCTAACATGCAAGTTCCAGCTGCCTTGCCCATACCACCAGGGTTTAGTCCACTTTTATATCCTGACGAATGCCTGGTAAACTTACACCATTTTAAGGCAGAAACATGTTGACTGATAGTAGAAGTTTCTGGAATTAACCAAACAATTAATTTTGGACTATTTTCCAACACTATATTTAAATTATGTCTCAGTGATCAAGTAAGAAGTAATTTTTTGAAACACTTAAGACATTTTTATCTTTCATCACCACTAATTAGTTTCAATTCACGCCTGGGCTGTACTCACAAAAAAACCTGCTCCGCAGTAGACCTGGTGTCGCAGCACACTGGAGAGGCATTCTGCCTCTTCAGTGGGGCCCGATGATGAAGCATGTCATCAACCAGGTTGGTGAGGGAGGGCTTTCTTAACTGACCTGAGTGAGGCCAGTTGTATTTTTCTTTGCTCCATGTGTGGTTCTTTGTGTACCATAGAACACTCTTTTCTTGTTTGCATAAACTTAACCGGGGACTAAGAGTGGTCCCTTATCTCTCCCTGCCTCTCTTTTTGTTATTGTGTCTCCGCTGAAACACACAGACATCACTGCAGACACTCACGTACGCGTGTGCAAATGCAAAGGCACCTGCCGTGTGTGCTTTTTACCACCATCGGTACCACTCGCTGTACAGTTCGTGAATTTTCTGTCAGCTTCGCGTTTGCCTCGCGTGCGGCACTCTCGGCAGATATTGCAGCCATTTGCTTATTTCCAGACCGTCTATATTTATTTGCCGATAGTCGCATCTCCAGAGACCCGTCTCCCCACTTACCTCAACAAAATAAATAAAAGCAGGGCAGCAGCGTGACACTGTCCTTGGTTATCCTTGCTTTCTGCCTCTACTCCGCAGACATGGCTCCCGCTTCTCACGGCTGGCCTTTCCATCCGCTGTGGCCGGCGCTTCAGACGGGCTGACTCGGAGTTGGAGAGATCCTTGGGTGAGCTGTGCTCTGTGTGCGGATGTATCTATCATTCCTGAGAACCACCTACGGCGTGTGCTGCATCCAGCTTTTTTCCTCCCCTCGCAGCAAATGAAGGACCCCGCGCTGTGGAAATGCAAAAATGGCAATGGATTGTATGCGAAACACATGCAGAACGGGCGTCCTCTCCTCTCAACTGTTCCGCATTGTGCTTGTGTCCCCCCCACCCCGCTGTTTCTCGTTGTGCTCGTGTCCCCCCTTCCCCGCTGTTCCTCGTTGTGCTCATGCCCCCCACACTCCCTGACCCTTGTTGCGCTCGCTTTTCGCCCCCCCCCGCCCCTGTTGCTTGCTGTGCTCGTGCCCCCCCTTGTGCTCCTTCCTGTGTGTGTGTGGCTCTGTGTGTGTGTGTGTGGCTCTGTCTCTGTGTGTGACCCTACAGGCTACCCAGGAAGGTAGCGTAGGGACACAAGATCACATTGCAGCCACTACATCTCTGCCCACTGACATTCAATCCCGATGGATTCAGTGCCTCAAATCAGAATATACCACACTGCTGTTCAATATTCTACTCCGAGCCACACAAAACAACCGTCAAATAACGTCCTACAGCTACAACAAAGGTACCCGAGCTAGAACTAATTATCAGCTCTATAATAAAGACCAGGCACTGCTGCAACGAGCACACCGGAGGGCAATGAGTCCTGAGCCAGACACACCCGCCACCCGTCAAACAAGCCACTGAGCTCAAACAAGCCAGTGAGCTAAAACAATCACCACCCAGTGAAGGACCCTTGTTGTCGAACAAACCTAATTGTGTGTGAGAAAAAGTCCCCGCCCCAAGCTGCAGGAGTCACAGACGTCACGTAGAAGGCAAACTCAAGCAGAGCCAGCGCCTCAGCTGAGCAAGCAGGCCCGATGCGCACTGCAGGGGGCCACAGCACCGGGAGCTCTAGATGGCTTTTCTCACCCCATCTCTCGATAGCTGTGCATAACAAGAGAACGCCCCTGCTTCCACAAATCCTTTGTACTAGGGGAAAACCCATTTGCCTCTACCCTCCCCCTAGTAAAGTTACTCGGGCTGCAAGAAACTCCCCTCTCCTGTCCAGGGCCAAACCTGAATTCTTGAAAGCCCCAGTCAGGTGCACCTGGAGGGTGTTGGCAGCCCTTCACACTCCCTAAACTCATTTGTTCCATTAACTGCACCTCTTTTAGTCTTATGCAGTCGGCCATTCTGACCCAACGAACTATCGGGTCTTCCTAGTACCCTCTGGCTCTGTTGTGATCCCCGCTTCCCTCCCTATTCTACATTATAATAGAAGCCCCTCCCTCGCCCCCAATACCTGGGGCTTCACGGGCAGATATCTGGATGGCTCTTAACAAAGGGGGGTGGGGGTACAAGAGGCTGCTGGAAGTCATCAAATGCCATAGCAGGGAACTCAAACACCACCCTGGCCATCAGAAGTGCGCACACACTAACACGCCACTCGTCACCCAGAGCTCCTGCCAATGCCTCAATTGTACTCAAGCATAGATGGTCACTCCATGCACATCGTTCACTCCAGAGGGAGAAAGACGCACGCCCCCACCCCAGGTTCGTACCAAGGGTGCCACGCGCCTTAATGCAAGCAAGGAAAGTGGCCAGTGTGTCCCAGGTTTGCATGCAAAAACAGCTATATCTGGGCAGAAAGATACAGTCAGTGTATTGTGCGCCTTAGAGCAAGGACGGAAATGGGCCCCATGGCTGCTGTCTGGGTTATAAAATGGGGGCAATAATCGGGGTTCAGTAGGCCCTGGCTGTGCTTGCTTCCCTGGCTGTGCTTGCTTCCCTGCCCCCTCGCTGTGCTTGCTCTCCTCTGTGTGTGTGTGGCTCTAGGTGTGTGTGTGTATCTGGGTGTGTGTGGGGGCTCTATGTGTGTGTGTGTGTGGGCTCTGTGTGTGTCTGGGCTCTGTGTGTGTGGGGGGGGCTCTGTGTGTGTGGGGGGCTCTGTG
The DNA here is from genome assembly GCF_964263255.1 of Lissotriton vulgaris. Classification (NCBI taxonomy): domain Eukaryota; kingdom Metazoa; phylum Chordata; class Amphibia; order Caudata; family Salamandridae; genus Lissotriton; species Lissotriton vulgaris. Next base: position 1,773,442,394 of record NC_141691.1, read on the forward strand.
TGTGGAGGGGCTCTGTGTGTGTGGGGGGCTCTGTGTGTGTGTGGGGGGCTCTGTGTGTGTGGGGGGCTCTGTGTGTGTGGGGGGCTCTTCTGTGTGTGGGGGGGGGCTCTGTGTGTGTGTGTGTGTGTGGGGCTCTGTGTGTGGGGGGCTCTGTGTGTGGGGTTGCTGTGTGTGTGGGGGGGCTCTGTGTGTGTGGGGGGGCTCTCTGTGTGTGGGGGGCTCTGTGTGTGTGTGTGTGGGGGGCTGTGTGTGTGGGGGGGCTGTGTGTGTGGGGGGCTCTTTGTGTGTGGGGGGCTCTGTGTGTGTGTGTGGGGCTCTGTGTGTGTGGGGGGCGCTGTGTGTTGGGCTCTGTGTGTGTGTGGCTCTGTGTGTGTGTGTGTGTGTGCGTGGCTCTGTCTCTCTGTGTGTGTGTGCGCGGTTCTGTCTCTGTGTGTGTGTGTGCATGGCTCTGTCTGTCTGTGTTGTGCGCGGCTCTGTGTGTGTGTGTGTGCGCGGCTCTGTCTGTGTGCATGTGCGCGGCTCCGTCTGTGTGTGTGTGTGCACGACTCTGTATGTGGGTGTGTGTGGCTCTGTGTCCGCAAATACTCTCTACTACTCTCTAATGCTCACCTATTGCCATTGTAAATGACAATACCATTTATTTATGTTTTTTAAAAAAAAATGAAAAAAGATGTCATGAGCAATGCCAATAGCTCTACCTTTAATAATGCTGAGACCATTGCATTGTAAATGCTTGTTTTTTTTCTTATGCCTCTTTCATTCAGGAATATCCACTAGCTGCGCCTATATTGCACCATCATAGATTCTTTTTCATTTCTGCTTTCTCCCTTTGGCATTGTTCTTCCATCTTTCTCTTCCTCTTTCTTTCCACAGTTGCTACATTTCTCTCTCTCTTATTTTAGGTCAAAATCGGATGATTAAAAATAAGTCCCGGCCCCAAAAAGCGAGACCTGCTGGTGGAGCCCACTGCAACCACCAGCTCAGATTAAGCACTGACGAGTAGGGACTCTGGTACAGAGCAGCTTCACTTCTAATTTTCCATTTCAAGCACTGACCACAACCCTATCTACATTTACAACCGGTATATCGGAGAGAAGATTTAACTTATATTTCTAAACATGCAGTTCTGTGTGTCTGGTAGGCTAGACATTGGAGGAACATCCTGAATTTTTCCAAAAATTGTTTTTTATCCACAGGTGACAGCTGACTACTTTAAAACAAGCATTGGCATAGCCAATAGGTCTCACTTTTGGGATATTATAAGGGGCAGATTTATGAAGGGCTTGCGCCACGTTTACGCCGCCGTTGCGTCACGCAACGGCGCAGAAACGTGGCGCATCCCTGCACCCTATTTACAACGTGACGCATCTAGGAGATGCGTCACGTTGTACAGCACTGCGCCATGAGGAGGCGTTCCTGCGCAGGGGGGGCGTTCCTGCGCAGGAACGCCTCTTGAAAGTGGCTGAGTGAAATCTATGAGATTTCACTCAGTCACTTTCAGGGCAATGCTGCGTCAAAACCCTGCGCCTGCTTGAAGCAGGCGTAAGGCTTGAGGCAGCATTGAAAGAATAGGCCCCCCAGAGCATTGCTGGAGCTGCGTCGCGCTTGCGACGCAACTCCAGCAATGCGCCACATTTCCGGCACAGATGCGTCACGCATCTGTGCCGTTTTTGCCCCATGGTGCGCCGCATCATAAATGCGGCGCACCATGGGTGGCGTAGCTGTGGCGCACTGTGGCGCATGTTAACTGGCGCATCCCTCGGGATGCGCCAGTTAACATAAATCTGCCCCTAAGTGTTTAGTCATGCAACAGTTGATGTTGCACCAAGGGTATTGTGCTGCATAATTAAATACTTATAAGGTCCCAAAGGCGAGACCTATTGCCTATGCCAATGCCTGTTCTTTTTCCTCTCGAAAAGGCTTAAAAAAAATTGTAAGGGCTAAAACGCAAAACAGGCCTGTTGCCTTTCTCAATGCTTGTTACTCACTGTAACCTGTATGAGCTTGAACACACCTCTGTACAGAACTTACTTCCTGTTTCTGCTGATTCCCTCACAGTTTTGGGAAAATGTGTAACATGTCTAGGGCGGCACAAGGCTTCACCATTAGTTCAAAAATATAGATCGCCCTTGTGACTTAAGTGCAGATCATTCTTCCTGGAATATGCACAGTGAGGTTTAGCGCTTGCAAAGCGTGACCAAAGTGCCAACCATTCACAAGTTTGTAGATATTGATTTTGAGTGTCTGCCACAAGAACCGTGCAGTTTTGGTATTTAAAAAAAAGGCACCTACCACTTTTCCTACAAAAATGTCAAGTCGAATACTGAAAAGATTACAAGATTAGACAGGAGAAATGGGGAGAGCAAGAAAAAAACTGTGTAAAAGGGAAAGAGATTCGAATTTCCACGTTAGTGGGTTCCTCTGAGCAGCTTCACACAGCTGAAGTATCTTTTCACCACCTAATCAAATCCTATATTGGAGGCGTATAAAAAGTACTCCAGAGTTGAGTCACTACGCAGCTGCCCTATTGGATGTTGATAACTCTGATACTTTCCATAAAGTACCTTGGCTTAAAGAAGTGAGGAAACTACTTCAAAAACTTCACCTTGAACACTTGTGGTCTGCAGTAGACCCAGACGACTTTCCTTCAAAGTCTACATTGAAAAAATTGTACTGGGACATGATAAACAACGCTGCATTGTCTTCCAGTCAACCATCTGTCCTGACATCCCAGTTTTTGGAAGTCAAAACGATCCCAAAATTTGAACAGTACTGGGATTTGATCTCCAAGCCCCTAGATAGGAAATTGTATTTCCAGCTTAGAATTGGCTCTTTACCCTTAAATGCTTTTACGGTCAAATGGTCTCCCGATAATGTAAATACTTGTTTTTATTGTAAAACACATGTGGAGGATATCCCACACTTTCTATTTGCATGCCCCCTATATGCTGCCCCAAGGAACAGATGGTTGAAGCCTGTCTGTAGAAATTTGGGCACAAGGAAATATTTAGAGGCCCTAAGGATCTTGAAATTAAATTGTGCCCCTAACCTTGCAATTGCAGTAGCCAAATATATGGGGTGGGCATGGATAATACGTACGTGCACTTTAAAACTCTTATGAACTATTCTTGATTACCAACTCCCTCTTTTTAAATTTTCCAAACTTTGTGCTGTGCAATTATTTTAGGTAAAATGTGTTTATTTTTTAATGTGTTATTCGCCAACAAGTGTAAATCATATGGAATTTAATATCTTTTTATCCTAGATTAGTATTTATTTTGTCTAGCTTAGGGATATATGCTTTTATGACAAATGTTGTCGAATAAAGTATTTAAACTTGAAACTTGAATAAACAAGATCGTTGCAATAGCATCCTTCTTCAACCTCACTCCGGCATTGGCGCGTCAATTGGCCCAGCAATACTTGTTGTCATCATATTTCACATGATGTTTGTTGTATGATTCACATGGCAAACATGTTCAAGACTCGGCTCTTGCATGGGCTCTAAGAGACAAGCCGGACCCTTAGCTCGGCTCTGGCTTGGTTCACCATGTTAATCTGACGTCTAGCCCACATCTTACCTATGTCCCTCTAATGAGTAAGGTACAAGACAGCACCTCTAAAGCACAAACTAAGGAAGAGAATTGTACTCGTCCACCAGACGGTTGTGGCCCTCAGCTTCCAAAACAGAGACTCCACACTACTCAATTGTGCTGTGCCGAGGAACTACAGGTTCGAAACGCGTAGGATATCACAGTTGTGAAATAAACTAATTGAAATTACCAAGCGGGGTGCCAAGAGTATTCATTCTTCGTGTGGGATATATATATATATATATATATATATATATATATATATATATATATATCAAGCTTGGTAGTCCCTCATTCCTTCCCATTCACTCGCGATCGGGTGCTTTATGTATATATATATATATATATATATATATATATATATATATATATATCTGCACAAATCTTCAAACCTCCACTGCAACGCGGCGAAAGAAGAGACAGACCCCACGTGTTTCCAGGCAAGATGTTTATTCAGTTCCTGTGCCTTCCAAAAGATGCAACGTTTCGACTAACGATGTAGTCTTGTTCACACACCACATATATATATAAATATATATTAGAGCTTTCCAACATACAGAGTAGACGGTACACTTTCCAAGATGTAAATTTACATTCTGCACCAGCATACATTCCAGCATAGCAAGCACACTTGACCACGTGGTCCCGATATATAGAGAGCTGCATAAAAAATGCTCAGTGTAACTTGTCCTCAATATAGTAGTGGCATTAATTGTGACACTTTCCTTACTCCTCCTGTTAGGTGTGGCAATCTGTAGCTGCGGCAGTCTCGCATCTTTCCATTGGCCTGGAGAGCTAGGTGGGCGCTAAAAGGGCTCTCAATGCCTGATAACGACCTGAAACTGTTCTGCAGCACCAGGATTAGGAAATCAGGAAGAACATACTCTCAACTGAATATTGGAATCTGCTTCTTACTTACACCATGATCTTCACAACGGCTACAGGTACTTTAAGGAAAGCAGATTAATCAAGACATTTATTGGTTCTTCATTTAAAATAATCAAGTGAGATTGGTGTTTTTCTATTTTCTTCTCCAGGTTATCAAGAATTACAAACATTGTCCATCCGAGTCGATGGCCAAAGGTAACCACTGACAGTAAACAACTTCCGACGTATAGTGACAATTCACTACAACCATTGCTGATAGTTAACGCTGCATACATTCTGGGCACTTCCTATTTTTAAAAGAAAGTTTAATTGATGAATTTTGTAAACCAGCATACATATTTTTTCGATTTCACATAAAAGGTCTGTACAGCTCCATTTCGCGTGATAAGGGGTGGCGCTGTAGACAGGATGCCCCCAATCATTGGGTTTCTGGAGCTAAGGCATTGCCTCAAAACCTCATAGGGAGCAATACTTCTCAATTACTGGTTCTAAAAAAAAGAACGCTTTTGAAAGTGTTTTTTTCCGCCTTAAGTATATTGAAGAAAGGAGAGTGTGAAAGGTAGGGGTTCTAAATTAAGGACATTGATTATAGGATTAAACGTTCGGAATGCAGTGTTAAAAATTAAGCGTTTAAAATTTAGGGTTAATGAGTTCGAAGAATAGGCGTTAAGGGTCACAAAATTCAAAGGTTGTGGTTAAGGGTACAGGGTGTGGGGTTAGAAGTTGGGTTTAAAGGTAAAGATATGAGTTGGTTTCTAAGCAGTGGCGTAACAATAGCCCTCGTGGTGCAGGGGCCCCTGCCCCTGGAGCTCTGTGCACTGTGCACAGGTGGCAAGCCCCTGGACTGAGAGCACCTGACTGGGTCAAGAGCATGGGGTGCCCCATCAAGTTTAATTTTGCCACTGGGTAGAGGTTTAAAGTTTTGGGGTAAGGGTGTAGAGTGAAGTGTGTACGGGCCAAGGTTATTGGTTGCGGGTTAAGGGTTTGGGAAATAGGATGAAAAGTTTGAAGGTTAGGGTTAAGAGTTTGTGGTACAGTGTTAAGATTCAAGGGTTTGGGATATAGGGAGTTAAGATGTTAGGGCTAAGATGTAGGGTTAAGGTTTTGGGGTATAACATTCTGGTGGAATAGGGTTAAAGAGTATAGGTTTAGGAGTTTCCAACACATAGTTAAAGAGTTTGTGGTTAGGTTAAGGGCATAGAGTTTATAGGTTAATGTGTTATGGGTTGAGGGTTTAAGTGCTAGGGGTTAGTTTTATAGGGGTTACAGTTAAAGGTTTAGTTGCATAACATAAGGCAGCAAGTAAAGTTGCTGCGCTGCACTGCTTGAAAGGGCAGAACAGCGTCATATCTACTAAAATGTCGCACAGTTCTGCTCTCTCCAAGTGCTGGTACACTTTAGGCAGCCATGAGTCAACATAGACACCCTTGTGCCATACTGCAAGGGGTAATGCATTGTCTAAAGCATAGGTTTTGTACTGGACGATTCCCCTTCAAACACAAATCCCATGCTTTAAGGCGTTCCCACTTAGTATGTGTACTGCACAATTCAGTACAAATGTAAGTGGGCAAAAAGGAGGAGTAATGTAAATATTTCTCCTTGTTGCACCGGCCTCGAAGAGATGTAGTATTTTGCCTCAAATCCCTTTGTACAATTATTTGTAGATAGGGATATGCATTAAAACACATGGATGGTTGCATGGGAATGCCCATGCACCACCATGGAATGACCCGTTGGTGCAAAGTAGCACAAGGCAAATCATTGTACAACTTTGCCTTACTATGGCTTACTATCCAATGCAATTGTGTTTGATAGTGAATCCCACCTGAACACTTTGCATCACGTTTGCATCACAAAAATAATGCAAACCCAATGCAAAAGGTTTGTAAATCTGGGCCATAAGCTATAGGTGACCAGAATAGTCTTAACAGTTTGAGATATGACACCCCTGACCAGCAATGTCAGATTGCACAGACTCAACATATTCTCCTATGCCTACTACACCCAGCTCATTATCTTGCTGTCTGAAAACCCCTCCACCACCAGAGCAAACGTCCACAGATGTATGATGAACATCGTCAACTGGATAAAGGACAGCTGCCTCAGGCTCAACACTGACAAGCTGGAAGTCCTCATCTTTGGGAACAACACCTCGCCATGGAACGGCGCATGGTGGTCTGATGTGCTTGGCCCATCCCCTGCCCTGACAGACAGCGCCCATAATCTATGCATCATCTTGGAAAACAAATAACAATAAAAGAAAGGTAAATGCAGTCTCAACCACCTGCTTCCAAACCTTATGCATGCTTTGCAAGATCTTCAAGTAGCTCCCAGTCAATACCAGAAGGATTGTCACGTAGGCCCTCGTCACCAGCAGGCTGAACTACAGGAACACACCACTATGTAGGAATCCACGCTCGCCTCCTGAGGAGACTACAGACAATGCAAAATGCGGCAGCAAGCAGAGACGTTTTAAGGCAGGGGCAAAGTGGGATATGGCCCAGGGCCCCTGACTTTCAGGGGGCTCCCTGATAGAGCCAGCTCTGTTCTGTGGAGTTTTTCCCTGATCACCTTGAATATTTCTTAAACAGATTGTTTTAAACACGTTTTCCTTTATTTATTGTTAATGTGGAGGATGTGTAAGAGTCTATCACAGACATTTTGCACAGAAAGTTTGTTTCAAGTAAAATACATTAAAATAGTTTCTTTCCAATCAAAACCGGGCCTGACATATGAGAAATGAGAGGGTGTCACAGAGATTATTTTCAGTAATATTAGTGAGCTTCTGCTGTGTTACAATATTGAAAATACACACCACTATCCCTGAATATTAGTTGTAAATGCATTTAGAATTTGGACCAGTATCTTATGCACGGTCAGTGACCTGGACAAAGAGGGCCTTAAAGAGCTGAAATTGGATCATATATTCAATGTTATTCTGAGCAGGGGACCCTTAAATACATTTGACCCTGGGCCCCCAAATCCTTAAGATGTTCCTAGCAGCAAGACCAATCCTCGACCACCCCAGATGGACCCACATCACAGGGTACCTCAAGAAACTACACTGGCTCCCGATCCAGAAGAGATGCCAGTTCAAGATGTTGACCCATGTATACAAAGCCCTGTACAATGAAGGAGCAGCATACATCAACGAATGCATGATCTTCCACCAACAAGCTAGATACCTACATTTGTCTCACTCTTCCTCGCAGACATCTCCTGAATCTGCAGAAGCAATAGTGGAGGGTGCTTCTTCTCACACCTCGTGGTCAAAGTTTGGAACGACCTTCTACTGCACCCCATGACCCCTTCATTGCTCCAAGAATTCAGGAAAGGACTCAAAATCTGGATGTTCCAATAAACAGATCGTCATGTAGCAGTTAGTAATTCTAGCACCTTGAGCCCCTCACAGGTGATTAGACGCTCTTTACAAATCCTAATTGATTGATTGATTGGTACAATGTTATGGGTTATTGTCATAGATATTAGGGGTTCAGGGCAAAGAGTTAACTTCAAAAATTGCAATTTAGATACGGTTGGAAATGTGTTAACGGTCTGTGGATGAGTGGTAGTTATTTGTAGCCTATTTCCACCCAAAGAAATTTAAATCAACAAATGTACATTTTTATAGTAACACTGCACATCATTTAATTCAAAGGAATTGGAGGAGTTACAAATGAGCTAAAGCTATTTCTCAATAAAAATTGAATTAACAAGGTACAACCTGAACTTATATTTAACACTTGATAAATTTGATAGAGTAAGTGTTATCAGACCACTACTCTCTGTTAAATGGTCAGTCCCTCCTATAAATTTATTTAAAAGCAGCGGGTTTCAACATGGTCCCATTGTTTGAGAATATCTAAATGAATTACTTTGAAACTGATGAAAGTCTTTCAGTACATTTTGGATTTTATTACATGTACAGTTGATAACCTTGTGTAGGTTCCTTGGAACCTGTGACCTGCTTTGTGAAAGGTATCAATGACAAATGGTTGTTTTTTACATTTGCAATGGGTATTGGAGGAATATCACTAATGTTTACAGGTTACACTACATTAGTGAATCCATGTAACATACTGCATACTAATAAAACAAAATATCTGTTAGTATTTAGGGTTCAATCTATATGGAGGAACTAGTCAAGGCTTAGCCTCTAGACTATCTATTTCCTCTTTTGATAGACAAAGTTACACTGGTTGTAAGGTCCTACCAGGTTTACAACAATTTGAATCACTCAGAGACACAATACAATTTCATTTATATAACTTTATTTGTTGCAGCCGTGATTATGTCCAGACATTCACAGCAGGAATAAAGTCATAGTTCCACTATACACCCTGGTCTACAGTAGACCATTATGACAACAGATTGTTAAGGAACTGGGCATTCTGAACTGCATGCGTGCGCTCAATCCCTCTTACATTATTCTTTTGATCATATCCAAGAGCCTGGGTGTAAGTTTACTATATCCAACTGATAGTCCCTTTCCCCTGTAAGTAACTGTATTTTGACATTCATACAGTCCTACTTTTTAACTACCTTTCCCCTTTACAACTTCTTTGTAACTACATTGTGAACAAGCTTCAACATAAGTCAGTCATTTTGGTGAGCAGATTCTTCTAGTGAGCAATAGACAGCAAGGCTGATTTTGACCTTATTAACATTTTAGTTAGCTAAACCTTCTTTTATTTTATGATCACCACTTCCTCGTGGTTAGGGTATGGACATTCCTACTGTATACTGCAAATGTTCCTATGCCACTATGGTTAACATGCAAAATAATCCATTGTTCAATGCATGCAGTCTTGTTATATGTATTGGGTAAAGTACCATCTGTTGGATATTTTAAGGATAGTCAAAGTCACTGAGTAGTTCTGTGGGGATATGAAGGAATGAAGCCAGAGTCTGAGCTTCTTTATAAGGTCATGGAACTCTAAGGTTCAATACATGGCCATACCATAACCCTTATCCCAAAATTTGATGAACCGTCACTTAAAGCAATCCTTGACGGCTAGGGTATTAGGTACACGCCGGAACTGGCTAGCCCACCTCAATAGCGTTCAGTGTGCACTTAATAATATCCCTAGAAGGTCTCTGGGTGGGCGGACCCCATATAAAATGCTCTTTGGTATCAAAATGTTTGTTACAGACCTTGAGGGTCTAGACCAGGCGGCATCAGCCACTCCATTTGACATAGATGAACATTGTGCTGTTTTCCAGAATCTACAAAAGACCAGTGACAGTCTTGCAAAGGAACATTTGCCCTCCACATCTGATGCTGCGTTGCACATTCCGGTAGTTGGCTGGCTACCCCGAGATGGTGAACTGGTCCGAGAGAAGGTCAAGAACAAGAAGGAATTCGGCACCTTATATCGTGCTCCAGTTCCTGTACTTGATGTGCAGGGTACAAGAACAGTAATTTTACCTCCACTTCCTGGTCGTAAGGAAAACAGGTACATCTCCATTGACAATGTCAAACTACACAGAGTGGCTGATTCTACTTAGTATGACACCTGTGGTCTCTTGTCCTGCGATGCTGCGAAACTCTGTTTTGGCTCCGAGACCTACCACCAGTCCTGATGTTGCCATTGAGATGAATGCAGTTACAAATTCTTTATTGAATCCAACGGCTGGTGATCCTCTTGATGATACCGAGTACACTTATCCCACAGACTTATCGATGCCTGATTTAGAAATTTGTGTGGTCAATCAATCACGTTTTTTTATTTGACACTGGCTCTAGAACATCAAAGCCCCCTCAAAATTTTCGATTTTTGTTGTTTGGTTTGAGAAACATTTTTTGATTCCCCCTTGGACTTACATTTGGCTGGTGCTTTGCTCAATATTTTTATTCATGTCCATTGGATTTGTGGTGTATTTTGTACGTCTTGTGAATGAACACAATGTTAAAGAAAGAACTACAATTAGTCTAATTGATGGAACTTTGGCTCCCCAATCCTCAACACACAGAATGAAGAGGGACCAGACTTTTGTGAATATCACTGCTTGGCCTGTCTTAGATGGGATTGCATGGGATGCTGTTAAGTTTCAGATCCACGGACCCACAAAGGTTATTAATGTCCCTAATGTACTTTGTGTTTCGATGGGGGATGTGGTTTAACAAAATATACGCTCTCATGATTGGGACGTCCAATCCGTAGACGCTCTATTTTCTGATTTGAAATATTATGCTGCCTTTGATGCTGAGGATTTGTACATAGATTCTGCAAATTATGCTGACTTGTTTTGTTACCAACACTATGGCAATCATTTTCTGCAACAAGCAAACACATTTAGAAATGTGGTTAACTACACACAATGGGAACATTGTCCCACTCCTGTTGAAGGCAGCTCCAAAACACTTTTGAAAAAGTTCTCTTACTTTACTGATTTTAATCAATCAAACTCTGGTGCATTTTATTTTAAGATGGCTGAGAAGTCCTCTTCCAAGGTTAGACTTACCCACACCAAATTATTTTATTCAAAGTCCTTTATCGACCAATTGGCTGAATGAGGCAATGAGCTGTGGAAAGATACTATTGAACTTAAATCTGTTTGGGGTTCTAAAAGTTGGAAAGTGCAAGGCACTGAGGCTTTGCATAGTGCATGTCTTATCCCGAACCATATGTTGTTTCTGAATTCTAATATTTCAGAAACCACCTGCTTTGGATTGGCTACATCTAAAAAATTGAATGCTCCTTCTATTCCCGAGTTGGGGGCTTCTCTCAAATGGAACAATCATACCAGCTGGTACCTTAGTGACTTGCAAGTTCTGTTGCAAAACTCGTCCTTTAACCTTTCCAGTTTAGACCCCCAAGGTTGGTTGTTATGGCACAAAAGTGCAGATTCATGACAGCATTGTTTTCTGGGTTTGACCCATGGCTATACAAAGGTTAGGTGGATCCCCGTTTTGAAAGTGACCCTTTTGTCACTAACTATTCTGTAAGCAGGCTATGTCAAGACTGGCTCAAACACTCCACCGTAGCATAAGTTAAGCTTCATTTGTTTAAATTGAATGACGATGTTGATTAGAATGACTTTGTGAAGGGGCCTGCCAAAGGCAGGGCCAAAAGATGGATATATGCTGTTTATGACTAAGTGTGGAAACTGTCCCAAAATTAAGCTGCTTCTAGGTTGAGAGCTATTGATCAAGCTAATTTAAAAAAAGTGCTTGCAGTTGTAGATAATAGCATTAACACACTTTATTCTCGAATTTATACATTGGATAATATTGTGTCTTCTGTCATTGATATTGTGCAAGATGATATCTCAGTTTTGTACCATGGTCAAAATCAATTGTGTTCTATTATGCAGTTTGCATGGACTTTACAAACGTGAAAGGCTGGAAAGGTGCCTTGGGACTACATGAATACTTCTTCACGGTTTTTGCCCTTTAATTTGACTGTTAAACAATTTATGTAAATGAAAGATGCACCATTTTCTCTATTGCATATTGAAAAGTTAGAACCTTAACTATTTTCTCTGGACAAAACAAATTCTGCAGTTTGGCTTATTCATGAGTTAATAACGCTGCCTTTTCCACTGTTTAAATTTGAAGCATGCATGAAACATTATGCCATGGGTAGATATGAACCATTACGTAGCTCATATCTCCATGAAGTTTGGTCTCTACCCTTTACCTATAGGTGCTTGAGAGAAGGAAAGGTTTATTTAAAAGGTGAAGATTGCACTTCCACACCCGATCACTCATTGGTCTGTAGAAGTTTGCAATTGCATGGCTCGTGTAATTGAACCCCCGAATTTGGCCTGTATTTTAAAAGATACACCTGCCCCGGCTATTACACCGACTTTCACGTTGTTAGCGAACAGTAGTTATTTACTTTTAAATAATGAAGATTGCTGTGGTAGCTAGCAGGGATTCCATACATAGTGACTGCCTCCCAATGTGTTGTCTGTTGTAAGAATGTCCGGTTTCCTCCTCCGCATGGGAAGCTTGATATATCCATCTGGCCTTCCATTCCAACCTTGAAAGCAGAGTTCAACAAGATGAGTCGAATGAGGGCTCTTTTGTCTCAGAAATGAGTATTCTTTACATCTGCGCTTGAAACATTTGTCCTTCACATGGCTAATACTCGTACCGAGGTACATGCTTTATTTAATACTGAGCTCCCCCTGCATTTTGGGGCGTTGAGTCACACTATATTCAATGCCTCCTCGACCACAGGCTTGGCACATTTTTTAAGGTAGTAAGTTCTGGCCCTGTGACCTCATTCCAAACTTTGGGGCTCATTAGGATTGCAGTTAATCCGCATCCTCCGGGCCGGCGGAACCCACCGCCGGCCCGGAGGATGCGGATTAACCGCTGCGGACTGAAAAAAGACCCCCCACCAGATTAGGATGGCTGGGGATCTTTATTCCGTCCGCCTCTTTTCCGCCACGGTCGCCTTCCGATCGCGGCGGAAAAGCTCTAACATGGCTGGCGGTGTCTATCAGACACCGCCAGCCATATTAGGATGTCAGCGGTCCTATGCCTTTACACGGCGGCATTTCCGCCGTGGAAAGGCATACAGACTTTTCTTTGGGGGCCCGTTGCGGGCCCCCAAGGGTGAAGGGGGGGTGGGGGGTGCACATGGGGGGTACCTATGGTACCCCCCTGCCTTTGCGTGCAAGAAGCGGCAGGCACCACGCGGTGCCTGCAGCCTCGTGCACGCAAAGGAAAACATGGTCTTTTTAACATTGCGGCGTGTGCTGCTTCAAGCAGCACCCACCGCAATGTTAAAAATACAGGATGTGACCGCCAGGGTGGCGGTCGCATCCTAATTAGCACGGAGGGACCTCCGCTGCCCCTGCGGACGGTCCCTCCTCCTCTGGGGTGGCGGACGGATGCAGGTCTGTCCGCCATCCTAATAGGCCCCTAAATTTGGTGTGATACCAGCATTTTTTCATTCTATTTTTTCCAGCCTCTTTGGTGGTTTCCTATGAATTCTCGCCTTGGCTGCCGATGTACTGCTGTTGGTTTGCTTACTCCAAAATGGTTGCACATTCTGTGCCCCACGACGATCTGCTCCGGTTGCTCCAACTTCGCCACCTGATGCTTGAATACTATGGATGGCTACCTCTGGCGACTCTGAATGTAGCGTATGGTTTATCTTTCCGGTTTTCGTACCTTACATGCGTGCAGCCCGTTTTCCACTGCCTGGATTGCAGTTTTGAAAAAGCTCTGGATTTGTGTCTCTGCAACACGTTGTCTCCTAATCCGGATTATTATCTACTAATGAATCCCTTAGTTGCTCATGAACTAGACTGTTCTGGTGTCGGGATTATGGCCTGCGCAGCGAATCATGGAGTCCTAGGCAATTGGAATATATGGACCGCTGCCTATGATTTCTTGGCACACAGTTATCTCGAAGAACACCTGAGTTGTCCTCTGATGGTGCTAGAGGCTCCGGACTTTGAAGAACATGTGTGTTCTTTTCCATTACTGAATTGGATGGCTGAATTGTTCACTGACGAAAACAACAACTTCTTATTGGAGGCGGTTGCAACGTACTGTGCCTATACGCTGTTGGGTTGAAGTGACAATTTTTTTCCTGCTTCAGAGACAGGTACTGGACTCGTGATTTTTTCATTAATTTGTTTCTCTTCTTTACGCTTTATAGGTGTCTTGACACAATGCCCCCCGGTTGGGTTTCATGGGTTTTATGGCTACTAATTTGGATTTTACTCCCAATTATCCTGTTTGGCAAAATTTTTGAACTTGGTTCTGCCTCATTCGAACTTGAACTCTGTGTTCTAAAAATCGCCCCCCTTATTGTGCGTTCTCCGATCAAGGGAGGGTGTAGTGAGGGCTGGACCTTGTGTGCGCACATTGCTATATTAGCACAGGCTTATTAAAAGTTTAAACGCCATTTTACCTTTTGCTGCTTCTGCACACAACACTGCATATAGCTGTTGTTGTAAGTTAGTCTGCGTGAATTATTTCACATGAGAGTGGCTTGTTTTCGGCATCCCTAGACTTACATCGAGACCCTAGTCTGCACAGTTAGTGCTAAAGCCTCCAAGGTTATCATAACAAGGTAGCTGTTGTTCGGGCTGATCGGCTCACGTTTTAGACATAACATACGTGCAGCTGCTAGCCAACGGAGATTCTGGCGCCTTTAATATTGCACTCTAAGCAGGATTTCAGACACTTGGAAAAATCCCGTTTTTCCAGAAAGACAGAGAGCTTTTGCAGATCCTGAAGTGATACACTCCTGCTGATCTTAGAGGTATGGGGTCCCCCCCACAAGCCTAAGAGACCTTCTATATTTTATAAAACATAGTGGTCGATTAGGATGGCGGACGGACTTGCGTCCGCCCACCACCCCTGAGGTGGAAGGACCGACCGCATGGGCAGCAGCGGTCCCTCCGTAGCAATTAGGATGTGACCGCCACCCTGGCGGTCACATCCCGTATATTTTACATTGCGACAGGTGCTGCTTTGAGCAGCACCCGCCGCAATGTAACATACGCATTTTTAACTTTGGCATGCACAACTTGGCAGGCACCGCGTGGTGCCTGCCACCTTGTGCACCATCCACCTCCCAACACCCTGTGGGCTCGCAACAGGCCCCCAAACACAAAAGACCACATGCTTTTCCACGGCGGAAAAGCCACTGTGGAAAAGCATGTTTCCGCCTGCATCATATTATGGCTGGCGGTGTCTTGCAGACACGCCACCATATTTGGGTACACACACTGCGGATCAGCGGCGGACGGACTTGCCGCCCGCCACTGATCCCACCGCCATCCTAATGTGGCTGGTGGTGTTGTCGCAGTCCAAGGCGGTGAATCCGCATCCTCCAGGCCGGCGGTGGCTTCCACCGGCCCGGAGGATGCGGATTCACCACTATCCTAATCGGCCCCATAATTCCTATATAGGAGGGTGTTATACTAGGCACTATAATACCGGTTTTCACCATCATTGTAATATGATTTCTCCTTTAGTGTTTTATGGAATTGTAACAATGCTGATCATAATATTTCTAATCATATGTCTGCTTATGTTAGCAAAAATACTGCATCTTATAGTACGTCGTTACAATAAATATTTTAACCTTTCCCGTGTCTCTCTTTTACTCCTGTTGTGGATTGGTATAAGAGTATAACGAACTTCCCACCATTCCCGAGTATAAACTAAGTTGCATGTTTTGGGTTGTCTAATCATTGGTCCCTTTGCTATAGGACGAAGAGCTAATGTGACACTGATGCTAGCTTGTTAGGGTTTCTAGGCACTGAGGTGAGTTTTTGGTCCACCACAATTCTCTGAGGTCCTGGGTCTCTGTGCACAGTTCTGTGTAGGAGCAGAATCCTTGCGACAATACCATGAAGTGTAGTTACTAATAAAAATGCTAAATTACACATATCAATATACAACTCGTAATTTATTCCCAAAACATTATATGCAGTTTAATGTTCAATTTAAAAAATAGCAGGTGGATTCCTGTTTTTGGTTAATGACATATAGGTGTGCAAACAATAAACATGCTGCCATGAATGGCTCATTTCTGCTAATGGCTGTTCATTTCTGGGAACTTTTATTGATGCACCGGCAGTGCAAGGGGCTTCCCCATATTTACAATGCCATGTAAAGTCACCCTGCATGACTTTTCATGACCATGTAAATATGTTTTCCTTTCATGCATAACTCTGTGTGAAAGGGGCTTTCCATGGGTGTTGTTTTGGGTGTTCCCACACAACATCCATGGACCTTGACGCATTCTCCAATTGTGTAAACCTGGGAATGCGTCAGAATCCTATGCCTATCCAGGGGGAGGCGTATGGAGGCGCAAAAAGGCGAAATACTTATATTTCTAATACTACTACTAGTTTTTTCCCTATTTCTATACGCGCTGTATTCTGCAGCTTGCAAAGAAAGAGGAAATGGCCTTTTATGATTGTTTTGTGCAGGAAGGTGTCCTTTCCTGCACATAAACAATCATCCCCTCAGCACAGACACCCTTGCTATATGACCCAAGGGTGTCTGCGCTGGCGCACAGCTGCTGTTTCTGCATTGGCGCAGGGGAGAAGGACAGGAATGCACTGTATCTTGTAGATATGCCGCATTCCTGTCCTTTTATTTTGATGCATGGGAGTGCAGCAGGAAGGCTTGCTGCACTGCTGTCCGTCAAAATATTGTAAATGAGGCCCCACATTTACAAAGCCACTTTGTAAATATGGATCAGGGCATTGTGCCAGGTGACCGTCGTTACAGTGACATTCCTGCGGCGCAATGCCCTTGTTATTATGCACTTTTGTTTGACAAAGTCCTGCTACGTCCATCAGCATGGAGAGCTATATTTACTATTCCTTTCTCTTTCGTGTATGCATGGTTTGAATGTGTGGTCAGTTTGAGTGAGTGGGGCTGAGCAGCTAGATGCTGCTCCCGGTGGGGCCTTCTTTACTATCTAACCTATGACTATAAATCTACTTAATTACACCAACGGCTATTGGATTTGCTTACCTCCCAAAATACTTTCATCAATGTAACAGTGGCGACGATCGTGAAAGAACAAAGTGTGCAGGAACTACACTTGAAACATGGAACTACAAAGATGATTGCCAATAAACCGTGATAGAGAAGCTTAAACAATACAAGCAACGCCTTTGATGCCCCACCGGTGTCATTTTACATCTGACAGCCTACTGAAGACATCCTTTCTAAAGGTATTGTTTCGAGCGTTGGACATTGTGTGGCCTACTTGCTTTTTAAACTTGCTGATTTAATTATTGGGGCTGTCGGAATTTTACAGCAAAGACCCGGCCTCAGTTAGAAGTTGTTAAGCACTCGGTGGACTTGATTCTGCCAACCAACTGATTAGCTTCATAAGTGGCATTTGACATTCTGAGATTCTCTGCCTATTATGCGTAAATGTGCATTTAACCTTGACAACAGTAGTGGACATTGCGTGGCTGGTATGCCTGGAAATCTGTTGCCATGTGTGACGTACTGTGTTTTGCCTACTGTATTCTCCAACGTTCGTTTTGTTCAGCTGAAGACCTGCTTCTTTGCCAGCTGTGTATTGAATGATGATGCAACAGAATATTACCACGATATCGGTGATTCTGTAGAACGCGTCGTCATCTATGGACACACCTCTCCTCAGGTCACAACAGCGTCACGAAGGGTCAAGTTTACGCAGTGTTGATGCGCTCGTACGTGCATCATAGTCCACAACTGTCATGGCAGCGTCATCAAGCGTCGAGATTACGCATGACTGAGCGCTTAAGTCCTTCTTTCATTGTGCTCCTGTCCCCTCAGTTACACCGAGCGGACTTCCCAAGCGTTCTTCAAGAGGAAGGTACTGTTTCACTATGCATTTTAACCTGGATGGATTTTGAGACTGTCACAGGAGCTTTGATGTTCCCCTCCGGTGAGAGATCGCTCACCGGAGCTGTCTTCTTTGGGAACTTCCAACATTACGATTTCAATATTATTCACCTTATTATTGGGCACGCTTGAAGTACTGTATTTTTGTTTCTTTTCCAACTGCGCCACCTAGCGTTTATTTTTTATCATTGCACTTCTACAGGAAAATATTATCCACACGATTTAGACACTGTAGATTCAAATCTTTGAGTGTTATTTCTGATGCATTATTTCATGTCCCTTTGTGAAACATAGCTCCGCATAAAGTTCTTAACAAATGTTACCTGCCTTGCTGGAGAAGTGGAGCTGTTTATCGTGACAACGGTGTCTACTTTTATTATTTTTAATTTATTCTGTTGCCTTCAGACTTGTAGCTTATGCATATTGTTGTGCCTACTATGTTTTACTAAATTTATAGTTATCTGCTGCAAATTGTTGTCCCCTTATATTTAGTTGATATGGACGTCACATAATCTGTATCATGTTTTATTTTGGTGCGCGTTTCGGGTAGTCATGGAAGTCATGTATCCTATGCAGAGTCGTGGAAGTGCTAGATTTTTCTTTTATTGTAGTGAACCACATATGTGCTCAATTTATTTGAGGTGTTCATTCCTATTTGTATTTGCTTTAATTGTTTGAGCCATATAAGTGCGCAATTTGTGTTGGGGTGCTCAATTTAATTTATTTCTAGTGATTACTTGTAGGAGCATTTGATACTGCCATACGTTTTCGAACAACTTTTGTTAATGCTCCATTTTTTTGTACTTAAGGTGATGAGATTTGTTGATGCTCCACGTTTTTGATGAACCACGTTTTCTTAGTGCTCCATTCCAATAGAGGGGTTCACATTTTTACTGTGAGGAGTCGTTCAGGGACTACATTTTCTTTTATTGTATTGAACCACTCTTGTGCTCAAAATGTTTTGAGGTGTTCATTTCCATTTTGAATTTTCTGAAGATTAGTTTTTCCAGTTTGGATTTTTTAGAGTGTATTTTTTAGAGTGTACCTTTGCGGAGCAACATAGGTGCTCATTTTTGAGGCACTCCATCTGTTTCAGGTTTAATTATATGGGGCTGCAGAGTGCTCAGTTCTGTTCATGCTCAGTTTTATACATGATTTATATTGTTGAGCCACGTCAGTGCTCTATTCAGTTAGAGGTGTTCAGTTATACAGAGAGCCGCTGGCGAGTCATGTACCCCGTGCAGAGTGTTGTAATTTGAGTATATTAAGTTGGGTGTCATGTACTCTTTGAAGTGTGTTTTGCCTTGGTATGTGTTTGAAAAGTCATTTACCTGTGTGTTTTGGGTAGTCATATACCCCATGCCGTTTGTTCTTCCCTGGTGGTGTTCTATTGTTGACTGTGTTGCGCGATGTGTTGCTTAGCTTAGAACTGCGGAGTCCTGTCTTTGTTATTCTTTGGGGCACCATTTTTATTTAGTTATGGTTCTTTGTTTATTGCTTTTCGTGACAGTCTGGCCAACTGACATGATTTGTGATACTTAGGGTTTTGGTTTGTGATGGGGATGGTGGTTGTGTGAGGTCTAATTTGTCAGATTGAATTGTCATGTGATGTTTTTGCATTGGTTTTGTGCGAGGTGTTATTATGCCTCTTTTCATGTTTTGTGCAAGAATTCCTATATTTTGCTATATTGCTATTCTATAATTTTTATTTGTAGTCATACATTTATTCTTGTTAACTGCTTATTTGAAATCCTGACCTTGTCATCGTCAGGGCATACTGTATTTATTTTCTCTTGCTTTCTTTTGTTTTCATTGTTTCAAAGGTGGGAGATGTGTTATATTCTGGTTTTCTCCTTCCCTGCTGCTCAGCCTGTGTGTGTGTGATGTCATCAGAATGTTCGTGTATGCATGGTTTGAATGTGTGGTCAGTTTGAGTGAGTGGGGCTGAGCAGCTGGATGCTGCTCCTGGTGGGGGCTTCTTTACTATCTAACCTATGACTAATAAATCTACTTAATTACACCAACGGCTACTGGATTTGCTTACCTCCCAAAATACTTTCATCAATGTAACAGCATGTTTAGGATATTTTGTAATTTTAGCTAGGGACATCTATTGCTAGTGTTCAGATGAAGGGAAAAAGCCACAAGTATGACAGTGGTTTTCTAACACATATGTAAATAAAGACACATGCTTGTTTTGCATAGTAAAATACAAATATCTAAATATATTTATATCAGCGTGGAAGATACATTAGAGACACTTGAGTCAGATGCTGCCTCTAGCCAGCACCCCACTCTGAAATTTGCCCTAGCACCACTGGATATTGTACAGTTGTTCAGGGTTCTGGCTCCCATGCTTTGAGACGCAGTAGCTAAGATGATGCATCATCCTGAACACCCTCGTCCACATACTTGTCCACCTCTTTGCCCTCTCATTCCCCTTCTTCTCTTCCTCCTTCACCCTCCTAGTTTGCCTCCTAAATCACCTATGCCTATTGCTGTTAAACATGTCCTGACTTAGAATACTTTTTATGGGCCTTCCCAAGAGGCTTAGGGTTAAGTCAAATATCGGAAAGGGAACTTAGGGGCATATTACCAAGCAATAGCGATAATTATCGCTATTGCTTGGTTAGAGACAAAAATTTACCGCAGCACTGCGGCGATTTTTACCGCAAATAAACCTTGGTATTACCAAGGTTTAACGCAAATGCGGTAAAAATCGCCGCAAAGCATGAATATCGCTGAAAAGTCAGCGATATTCATGCATTAGCGAGCTAATGCTCTTAGCCATGTTATCCACCTCCCATTGGATAACATGGCTAAGAACTGCTCAGGGCAGGTGTTAGCTTTTGGAGATATTCCCGCTTAGCGCGAATATCTCCAAAAGTTGGTAATAGGAGATAGCGATGTTAGCGACTGTTTTCAGTCTCTAACATCTTGGCACGCCCACTTTGCATCTCATTAGTGATAAATATCACTGACATGCAAAGTGGGGCCCAAGATGGTCGCTATCTCCTACTAGCTGTCGCTAACTGGTGTTAGCGGCAGCTAGGTAATAGGGAGATAATTTTATCTCCGCTTTCTTGGCTTTTAAAGCCAAAAAAGCAGAGATAAACCCCCTTGATAATATGCCCCTTACTGTCTTATGTGTGCTTTTGAGATAGACAGACTATTGTGGCAGCTTCTTTTAAGGACGACGAACATGAACGGTGTATTCATTATTATCTCAAATCCTTTTCACTGAGTGATTAGAGTTATATTTGTGTGCAAATGGAATGTGTAAAAGGAAGGGCTCCTAAACCTAATTTTCAAGCAACACTCATTGGAGAGTTTGGTTCTGCAGTCTCGGCTTATGCTAAAATGGTCTCTTTGATTCTCAAACTTATGGGCCAATCCTCTATTGCAGCTGTAGCTTTCTCTCGCAGACCTTTTAATAAGAAGGCTGAAGGTGCCCTCTTAACCCTTTCGATGCCGATGACGAGCTCAGCTCGTCATCACCCACGGGTGTCGTGTGCTGATGACGAGCTGAGCTCGTCATGGTGCCACTAAAATGGCATTTTCCAGCACAGGGGGGGAAAACGCCCAGCAGCCATGTGGTTAAATAGCAATGCATTGGGGTTCAACCGCTGGAGCCTTCATAGAATTTTCCTGAGTCCGTGGTCCTGATTCATTCAGGCTGGGGTCAAATCGTGAACCCCTGTTGGAGACAGTTGAGATGATAACAAACTTTTTCACAAGGTATTTTCAGACACGGTTGTGCTGCATGCCAGCTCTGTTTTTTTGCCCACTGTTGTACCAGTTTTCACTTTCCCCTAGTCATTGTACCAATAGAATCTGGTGCTGTCTAAGGAAGTGGGGGGCTTGTTCAATAAATGTGTTTTGGCATTGACGGACTGTGGCCTAGCATGTTTTTCTCTTTGTGAAGGTTCTTCAATCTCTTTTTGAGAAAAGGATTTGTGCCTCATGTTCATAAGCTTTCTCTCCAACATTGAGCTGGCTGATCACTTTGCCTACTTCTATGGCCTTTGGGCTAGCTGGAGCTTCCTTTCTGACAGTATTGGGTGGTTGCTCTACCAAGCCTGGGATAGTCTCCTTGCCTTGGTTGAAATGATGGGCCATTGTTAGAAATGGGGGTCTCTGATTGGCAGAGGTAAGGGAGGTATACACTTTAGATAAACCCTGCTCACCCCCTTTTCAGAAAAATAAATTATCTTTATCTAAACTAAACAAGACCAAAATGACAAAAATCCAACATACATGTATTTAGATTTACTTTTAGAGCAGTTACTTCAACAATAGAACTTGTAGAAATAAAATAGCTCCACCTGCGGCTATTACAACGTTGTGACAAGCATAAATCCAAAGTATGGCGCCGACCGCAAGGTGTGCGGAGTCGGGTATAGAGTCACACAGACCCCAGACAACAGTATCTTGGACACGAAGTCTGTAGATGATGCACAACGTCATGGAGGTGAAGTGTTGTTGCCAAGGTGAAGCTGGTTGCCGTCTGCCATGGGGGAGGCAAGGCAGCAAGTTTGTCAGGAGATGAGGTGTTGAGTCTAGGACAGGGGAATTAAGGTGGCGTTGGCGGTGAGGCGTTGGCTCCGGTGAGGTGATGCAGCATCGAAGAGTTCCTTAAGTCACCCTCATCGGCTCAGCGCTAACAGGATGCAGAAGCTGACGATGACGACGTACGTGCGAGCACTGGCGTCGGGAAGTCCAATAACTGCAGGCGTCGAAGGGTACTGGAGATGCAGTGCAGGTGGGTGTGCATCCTGAACTTCGCAAGAGGTGCTTCTAGCCTAGGTGGAGGTCACAGTGTCACTGGCAGTGTCGGAGTTGTTTTTCTTGCTTTACAGCACCAACCACATAATTCTCAGGACCCAGGAACTTGAATTGGTGCCCTTTTGAATGCAGGAATTCGCAGAGGGGTCCAGGTGCTGGTCAGTGGTTTGCATGTGAAGTCTTTGAGGCCCTGAGACTTCAGAACAGGAGGAAAGCACAACAAGCCCTTGGAAATTCTTCTTCAAGCAGGTTCACGCAAAGTTCCAGTCTTTATCCCCTCATTGGCAGAAGCAGCAACTGCAGGCCAACCTGGCAAAGCACATATAGCAAAGGGGCGGTACTCCTTACGGATATCCAGCTCTTCTCCTTTGCTGAGGTTCCTCTTGCATCCAGAAGTGATCAAATTTCACAGGGTTTTAAGTTCCAATACTTATACCCCATTGTCATTTTGTTCTCTTTGTGGCAAGGGTGTCTGAGTCCAGTTCAAACCAGCACTATCCTCTCTGGTTCAGCATGACCACAGGGGGTGGAGACAGCATTGTGTAAAGGACAGCTAGCCTATTCAGGTGCAAGTGAAGCTCCACCCACCACTCTAAATACAGCTGAGGTCTATTCAACCCAGCTATGAGTCACTCAGGAAAGGGAGGACACACCTCAACCCCCCCTTGTGGCTGCCTACAGTGAATGCACATCGCCAGCTCCTGTCACTTCAAAACCAGACAGTCAGTACACAAACAGCAGAGGCACACAGAATGGTTAAACAAGAAAATACCTACTTTCTAAAATTGGCATTTTCAAACACACAATTTAAAAACTATCTCCCTAAAAAGATGCGTTAATAAATTTTGATTACAGAGAGCCTAAAGTTCATGTCTCTATCTTGTCCCAATGGAAAATTATACTTGTAAGATGTTATAAAGCAGCTCCCATGTAAGCCTATAGGACAGATAGCCTTTCAATAGTGAAAAAATAAATTGACAGTATTTTACTATCAGGACATATAAAAACACACCACATGTCTTACCTTTTACATAGACTGCACCCTGCACATTGGGGTACCTTGGGCCTACCCGAGGGGTTTCTTACATACATGTAAAAAAGGGAAGGTGGGGGTCTGGCCAGCAGGTGCACCTTCCAGGTCAACATGGCAGTTTAAAACGGAGTGTGCAGACACTGCAGTGGCAGGTTTTAGATACATTTATAGGGCTACTCGCGTGGGTGGCACAATCACTGCTGCAGGCCGACTACTAGTATTTGATTTACAGGCTCTGGGCACACACAGTTCACTGTACTAGGCACTTACCAGTAAATCAAATATGCCAATCAGAGATAACCAATCACGTTTACAATTTACACAGGGAGCACTGCACTTTGACACTTCTAAGCAGTGACAAAGTGCCAAACCATCTAAGCCAGAAAAAACTAAATACATCACATGATCGAAAAATGCAGGTGGTAGAGGCAAAACTCCAAGGATGCCAAGTCTAACAGACTTGATGGCAAGTTACAATGACATGACAATGGTATACCCCCTTCGCAGCGGGGGTAATTCCCCCGCTGTGCTGGGGTGCGGGGGGCACGCACATCGCCCCCGTGCTCATGACGAGCTCAGCTCGTCATGAGGCACAGTGCTTATGTGCTCATGACGAGCTCAGCTCGTCACGGCCACACCCGTTTCCGTGGAATGCTCAGCACAGCAGGGGAATTATCCCCGCGTGTGAGCGTTCCACGGCTCATGACGAGCTTAGCTTGTCATGAGCACACAAGCACCGTGCCTCATGACGAGCTGAGCTCCTCATGAGCATAGAAGGTGATACTTCTATACGTTTTATCAATTGTGCATTGGGCACTCATTCTCTGATGTTTTTGGTGCTGTAGTGCCGGATGCAGTTTCTGGTCGCCTTTCCGAATAGACTAAAAATAATTGGACCCAGAATTACTAACACTTTGTGCAGCTGTAAAGTCTTGCAAAACAAAACACAAATCAATACATTGGTATTTACTTTCCAAGTACTTTTCATTGGAAAGGTGCCTTTTTTTGCGTTTAGTGCTTCTTTGCATCTAGAGGGCATTACTGGGATGTTACAGTGCAAACACCCATTAGTTTTGAATTTGATGCAAAGCATAATGTTATATGTTATGTGATAAAATTTGTAGAGTGCATGGCTGCCTTAACAACGGGGCGTCCCAGTGATAGTCTTGACAGTGAACCAACTGTTAGGAGAGACCCAAGGGAAAAAGAAAAGGCCCAACAGAGTACTTAGATGGAAAACAACCAGGTCTTCAGAGATTTCCTAAAGTACCAGTGGGTCTGAGTGCGACCCAAGGGAAGAGAAAGGGCATTCCAAAGGGCAGGGGCTTTAGTGCGCAAAGAGCAGCCACCCGCCCTTACTCTTCTAACACGCGGCACACAGGCCACATTAGGATCAGCAGAGCGCAAGGACCATATGGGGAGGTTGGGTATCGGCAAATTAGATAAAATGGGGGCCCCCCGGAAAAGAATGACCTGATGGGCTGAGCACAGAGCCTTAAACTGAATATGCTTGTGTACCATGAGCCAGTGTAATTTGCAAATAGCGTCTGCAGTGGAGCAGTACTTTGGAAGTGGAAACAACAACCTTGCAGCTGCATTTTGAACCATCTGTAGTCAACTAATCAGAGGCTTGTTTGCTCCCAGAAAATAGATGTTACAATAGTCCAGTCGGGTAAGGATAACAGCCTGATCGATGACTTGATGAATGTGAGGATTAAAAAAGCCCAAAATGGATTTGATCCCACGTAAAAGCCCAAAAGAGGTGCCTGACACCGCTTACACCTATGCTTCAAAGTTTAGGGCACTTTCCACCCAAAAATCTAGATTCTTTACCACCGGCTTGGGACAAGAGGGAGTCCCAAGGGAAGATGGCCAGCAGCAGTCACCCCAGGTGTGGATATCCTTGCCTACGAGCAGGATTTCAGATTTGTTCGCCATCAGCTGCAAACAGGTAGAAGCCATCCAATCTGCAACCGCCATCATACCTTTTTGGGGAATTGACCAGAACCAATGAAGGAGTCCCTGAAAAAGAGAACACAAGCTGGATGTAATTAGCGTATGACACCAATGCGAACCCAAGAGCTTTCACAACTGGAGCCAAAGGCTGGATGTAGATGTTGAACAAAGTAGGTGAGGAGTGTTGGGGGCCAATGTGGTGTAGAGTATACCAGTTAGAGCTAAAAGGTGGGGACACAACCTGGAAGGAGCAATCGGAAGGAAGAAGGTGAACCAAGTTAGGGAAGAACCACCTATCCCAATCTCTCGCAGGCACTGGAGCAAGATGTTGTGACATACATTATCGAAAGCAGCACTTAGATAATCACAGTCAGTTCAAAGAGATGAGAGTGTCTGCACTGCGGCTGCCATAAAATACCCGTGGGCTCTGTCAGGCTCCTCTAGCGTCTTCTCCTGATTGGACCAAAAAGCCACCAATCAGAGCGAGGCAATGCCGACAAGGAAAGGGACAGAAAGCTATCTAAGATCAACAGACCAGGCTTTTCATCAAAAATTACCACCTCCTTTAATTAATTTCTCAAGACAAGCAGATGCATTGCATGGGTGCAGAACTTCCCATAACATCTGATGTGTGAGATTCTTCTGTGTTTGCTTAGACATAGGGATTTGTACCAGAAGTGTTACAGATCTAGTTAGCGGCAGCTGAAAGTAATATTAAACAATAGGACTAAGCTCAAACCAAGATGGTGGCTAAATTTTGCATTGGGTCAGCTTTATGAAATTGCCCAAAGCATTCCTCTAAAGCCCTATGACGCATCAGGCAGGCCTGCCTACAAGGGTTAAAAAAGACCTTGTCTTTGCCTGGCTTCGAAATTACGTTCATGGCCAGAAGAGAGGCTTAGTCAGGATGCAATGGTGGCTGCTTTTATTCGTTTAAGAGTGGCTGCATTCAGTCAGAGCAAAGGCACCTGCCCTGAGTCGGTTAGAACCGCCTGGGGCAATGAGAGTGCGCCGGCACCAGCAGCTCCAAGCGGGTGTCAGTGGGATTTGTGGATCAGAAGTAAGAGCAAATAGGTGCTCGAGAGCAGAATGAAAGGTATGGGAGCAAATAAATGACCTAAACATAAATTCTAAAAAGTATTAAACCATTTAAGCAAACACATTTACAAAAAAAACAGAAGAAGTAGAAATAAACAGGGGTTTGGTTCCATTTATTGGAAACCAATCAAATGGGAAAATATTAAATAACCCTAAAACAGCAAATTAATACCAGTGTAGGAGAAAAAGGAAATTAAAACCAAGCGCTACTTAACTGAGTGAAGAGTATCATTTAAAAGAGGAAGATCATCCATGCATGGACTTTTTATATATTGTTAATCTTCCATTCTAGATTGTTTATGGTTTTTGGTGTAATGTTCTTTAAAGTGCTGTGTGGAGTGGGATTAAAGGATAAATGCATAACGGTAGCCTTCGGTCTTGTAAATAAATTTGCTTCAACTATACTGCACCTGTTGTAGTGACTATGGAAGTGGGTTCTAGGGGTTGGAAGGCATCTATAGGGGAGGAACCCCTGAAAATGAGCTGCTCTCTGACCGAGAGAGTTCAATCCTCCAAATGTAAAATGTCAACGACAATACTGCTGACTTTACAAGCATTATCTCACTTCCTGATGTGAGAAGGCTTTGGTGGTAGAAGAGACAATTAAATTGCCAAGAGTAATGTTAACAGATAGGGAGGAACATCTGTAACTCAGATAGCATATCGGATATGTTCTTGGGTGCAACAGAATATTTTGAACCTGAAAGCTATCTATTTGCAGGGAAAGCAATGTTCTGGCAGACAGGCACAGTCAGAATTTGGTGTCCTACCTAGATTATCACCTGAAACAAGAGGTGTTTCAATGAATATTGTCCTTATTCGGAGATAGCTAGTTGGATCTATTTGTCTCTCTGAAAATTGCCCTGCTTCCCCTGTTTGGACACAAGCAGATGTATCTCAGGTGTAGGGCAGTAGTTGCTCTGTTAGTCCAATGGTCAGGTGGCATTCTACATGCATTTCCCTCAATTCCCCTCCTCCTGAAGGTACTTCAGAAAATGTGGGAGGAGAAGACACAGTTATTCTCATAACGCTGTTTTGTCCTTGAAGCCGCTGGTACCCATTACTAAAGTAGATGTCAATCAAGCAAATCGTTTTATCTGTTAATTCATCCCTCACCTCCCAGGTTTTCATGAGCTGATGCAAAAACAGATAACAAATCTCCATCTAATGGCACTGCTCTGGAAAGGGGAGCATTCCAGCACTGAGAATGTTCCAAGGACGTAACATTTGAAAGACAAGCCTCCAGAAAGCCATCAGCCTTATTCACCTATGCTAAGTACTGGAGAAACTTTTCAAAGTGGTGTGGACAAGGAGTTTGATGGCATCATAGTGTGATTCACTTCAGATTTTGGAATTTTTGAGGGATCTACTACTGCGGCCCAAAAGGCAGCAATGATGGGCTGAAGAAAGTCTTGTGTTATACTGAGAATTTAACATTTAGCTTTCTGACTCAAAGAGTTTCAGACTAGGAAAACTGGTCATTCTAAATCCTACTGCAACATGGGATTTGCCAATAGTATAAGATGGTGTACAAAAAGGACCCTTTGAGGCTCTTAAAGTGGAGGCTTCTTGGTGTCAGTGTTATAGGTAGCATTTTGTTAACAATCACATCTGCTAAAAGGCTAGGTGAATTAGCAGAAATAGTCATTTCTATTCACACCTTAGTGCTTTTTCCAGATAACCCAAAATTCAGGCCTAGTATTCAAAGTAACTTAAAGTTAGTTCAAACAATTGTTCTACCTGTTTTTGGTGCGAAATCTGTCAATTATATTCCATACACTTTGGATTCTAAAATACCCTTGTTGGTTTATTCAGAGAACACAAACACAATAATTATTACAAATGCTCTATTTGTCTCTTATGGGGTGCCAAAAAGGCAAAAAGGTCTCTCAGGTACCTTAAATTGCTGGGTCTGCCAGGCGGTTTTAGAGGCATACATCTTGGCAGGTCAAGATATACCCAAAAAATATTCAGGGGGGCTCATCCAGGGCTGTTTCTCCTTCCTGGGCAAAAGCACAGGTATATCAGTACAATAGGTTTGCAGACAGCAACCTAGTCCACCAAGAACGTTTGTTTCTCATTGTAGGCTAAGTGTGCTGGATGAGAATTCTGATTTAGTCGTTTTAAAAGCCACAATGAATTAATTGTGATGAACGTATATTTGTTTACTGTATGAAATAAATGTTGCTTTTGATGCATAGCTATATGGTATTGTCGGTCCAGATCTTAAGGTTTACTCAATATGTGAGGACGGGACGAGGAGCACGAATGATCAGGTAATGTTTCTATTACTTACCAGTAATCTTGGGTACCATGAGTCCTACAGCTCCTTCAAAATGATGGTACAGAGGCACCACTAATACAATTGTTAACTGGATTTATTACGCGCTTTTGTACAGATAGGCCGTCCGGAAGAGGTCAGGAGGAGGGGTGTGTAGTGCATGCCCAATAGGGATACAAAGAAAACTACAGCCAGTCTATTAGGAAAAAGTCACGATTGTCGGGAGAGGCTCTCAAGGGAATAAACAGGGCCACCTCAATATGTTAGGACTGGGATGAACAGCTCTAGGACTCAGTGTTATTAAGAGTACGGGTATGTAACTGACATTAATTAATCTAGAAAATACAGCTCAGATTCACAAAGCTGATGACCTTTTGAAAAAACATTATTATGGAACAAATAAAATATATATAAAAGAAACAATGAATTTGTTGAGATTGTTTAAGCTTTAAACTTTATTAATTTGGACAAACGACCTTATGTTACAGAGCGTAAATTGAACTATAATACTACAGTAGCACTTTATCCAACACAGCCTTAAAAGCAAGCACTTAAGAGTAAAAATCAATACATTAATACATTTTGACATAATTAACCAGATTTTTCATCTCATCCCATCTGGGGACCAGATTTGCAAAGGGCTAGCGTTGCTCTTGCGCACACAAGGCATCACACAAAGAAAAAGAAAATGCCTTTAAGGATTGTGTTCGTGCAAGTAATTGTCCCTTCCTGCATAAAAGCAATCCTACTCATAACATAGGCACCCTTGCCATAGTGTAAGGGTGTCTGCGTTGGCACTGCAACACACAGTGCGCCAGCACAAGGAGGCAGCAGAAATGCGCCACATCTTTGTAAATATGGTGCATTCCTGCGCTCTCTTTTTCACGCAGGTCAACAAGCTGCATGGCTGCGCTGCATTGTGCATATATGCAACCAAGACAAAAAAAATAAAGAGGAACCCCAAGGTCATGAGGGTTAAATATATGATTAGCGATACATGTAGCAATGCAAGGCAAGTATTAAAAAGTGATTGGCAATATATTAGTAAGTATTCCTTGTATATTTCTGGGAATGTAACATGTCTGAAAGGATAATACAGAGAGATTCTGAGAGATGGAAGCGCATCCGAGAGTTATTCAACAGCAGCATTTCAAAGGCAGTGAAACAGCAAACCATGATGTCAGATGTGCCCACAAGACACACACGTGTTGCAGAGCTGCTCACTTGCAGTGAAATTGAAGGGACACATGGGGGAGAAGCACATCATTGTGGCCTCCAGACCGGTGAACATTTCTCCAACAGGCACCAGTCTCTGCCAGGTTTTCTCTGGCTGCCAAAAGTAGGCACAATGTACAAGCACAACATAGGGAGAGGTGTGGCGCAGCGGCCAGAGCAGCCGCTTCCAGAAGACGGGCCCGTGATGCGATTCCCGGGGCGGCAGCTCAGCTCAGCATCATATGGCTCTTGTGCAATAGTTCACTTAATCTTCCCGACGGCCCAAAGCACCTTGAAACCCTTGGGGGGTGATATGTTCGTGCTTCACAAATACAAATGATTATTATTATTAACATTTCCTTATTTTCGGAAAAGCAACCTAATACTAAAGATGCACATTAATATAAAATCAGAACATAAGTGTAAGTTGATCTGCGAGGGCAAAAAAGCAAAATATTTCAAAATATTGCTGAGGTTATTCTGAATATTGACCAGTAAGAAGTTGTTCTTGAGAAGAGGATGGTCTTCGCCTTGAGTGAAAAGATTACTTTTTCTAACCAGATTATCTAAAACAGAAGTACAAAAATAAAAGATCAAACATAGCAATATTCCATATGTCGACCAATCCAATCACAAAGACTTCATCATCACAAAAACTGACAATAAGCTGCTGGTTGGGATAGTGGAGGTGTTTAACTAGCAGCTGTGCTCAACCAATTGACGGATGTGTGAGAACCTCGCTGCAGACAGCACAAGAACAGAAAATCCCTTGCGTTTTGGTAGTCACTTTTTGGAATATAATTCCCCTCTCTCTCCCTCTCTATTTGAGCACTTGACAATCAGAGGACTTTTCGAAAACTTTTAAAACTAGACTTTTATGTCATTTAGATCCTGATTATGAAATTTAAGCTAATTGATTTACGTCTGTGTCTGGACTACATTTCTAAAAATGTTGGACTTCAAAGATGATTCCAGCAGAGCTCCAGAGAATCTGTGACAATCGCGGTTTCCTAAGAATTTCCGAGAAGTAGCTCTGGAAGTCGATTGTGTATATCAAGTTTCTCACATTCAACTTAATTTTTGCATGTGTAAACTTAAAAGGTGTACATTTTGACAAGCATAAACACCGCACAATAGTGCAATTACACTTTACAAATTTTTTTTTTCTCCAAAGGGAATATTTGCTGCAGTCGAGGAATCCCTTCCATCTTACCCCCACTATTTGTGGGAATGTTGCCTACCTATTCTCACCATGGACATAGATTGTGGCTGGCACTTCAGTAAATCCACAACCATGTCCACGGTGGAAATGGGCCTCACAGGTTTGTGGGTGTTCACTTACTTTCCACAGCATACCTGCTTTTGGTTGCCCTACTCTTTGATACTGTCAGCAGATGCTGTTGTAATATTAAGTGTTAATAAATCACTTTTTAATTGTAAATTCGGGGTTTGTGTACACAAAACTGGGATTTACATCTGCAAAGCTAGTCATTTGCTCACAAGACAGACTTGGTGTTCAAATGACTGTGAATCAGGCCAAACGTGTGTGCCTTTCAGCATAACTTCTTTCACCTAACACCAAGAAGACCTTTTTAGGTTAGTTTGTGATTGATATTCAAACAGTACAAGTGGCTTGAGATCCTTTGCATTGCTATATGAAGGGGTGCTAAGTACCTTAGATTTGGGTCTCGCCAAAGTGTTTTGATATGTCCCCTTCTTTTGGCCTTCAGGGTTCTTTGTAGACCAGCCAGCTCATTTTACAATATTTCTGGATTATTGGTGCATTCATACATGTACCATTTAAGGTGGCGTATATTTTGCACTTTTCTTGCTGATTAGAAAGGATGATGCAACCTGTTTGCTGCTTTGTATGTGAATGATGCGTTACTTATATGTCAGGTAGAATTGAAGTTACAATATTTTGACAGTTCCATTCTGAACAGGTATTGGATGCACACTATAATAAAAAGAGGACACATTGCTTATTTTGTCATTGGGCCCCATTACAAGTCAATTGATGAGAAAAAGAGTGATAATACCAGGCCTGCTATTAACATTACAAGTGACCGGAATATGCAAAGGGTGCACTGTCCTTACTTGTGTCGCAATGCAACTTTAACTAGATGCGCCGGGCACAAACAGAGACAATGCACTCTATTGCAAATAGCGGACTGCCCCAGGGCAGTCAACAACGTTTGGCTGCTCTTGGGAAAGAGCATTGGTGAAAGTTAGAGCAGCGATTTGAAGCAGCCACTCCATCTTTCACAGGGAAGGCATGTGAAACAAAGGGGGGCAAAGATCCCTCTGCTGGTGGGCACAGTGAATGACTGCACTTGCCTGCAGAGGGAAGTCTGGGGTGTTCATGCGACCTCTTTACCCCCTTTCAGGGGGCGCCGTTGGGGCACACTTTTTGTGGCGCACAGTCAGTGAACCATCTGACATTCTCTTTGCACCTGCACCCCATCTATAATACAGCACTGAGGTGCAGAGGCAAAGTCTTTCCAACATTTGATTGTGGCGATGTCCCATGCAAATGAGGGAATATCCCTTCAGATCTCTCTGACGCTATATGTATGTCAGCACACTCTGTACTACAGAGCGTCTGAAGGCCCTTCTGTAATATCAAACTCTCCCAGAGTCGTAGAAACCAGGTGCACACGCCCGGTGCTGCACATGGAACACTTTATTTAATATGACCCCAGGTGTTATTTCCTTCTTATTTGCCGTCCACTAGTAGTGTGTGTCCTGGAATGGGAAATCGCATGCATGAACAGGATATACCGGGCCATTTACTGCATGTTTTTCATACATTCTGGGCCCTTTTCCTCTCACAAATTCCATCTGCTCTGAGAAGGTGGAATTTGGAAAAGGAAAAGCAAGTAGCAATGCTGGGTGAGACAAGACCACCTAGAAACACCACTCCCTGTAACACTAGTAATTATGATAACAACACAGAAAACCATGCAGTAATATCACTCTGTGCTACCTGTGAAAAGCACCATAATGTGCAAGGGTTCATTGGAAGAAAGGGGAAAAAAGATCACCTGATAGTCGATTCGTCTATTTCTTCAACTTGATCACTTCTCCCTTGTAAGGTTCCCTCTTGACAGCGACGGGCTGGCAGACCTGCAGAAGACCACAACATTACCAATCTTGTATTGTAGACACAATGTGCACATTTACAATATCAATGTCTCTTTCACTGTCAGCACAGTGCATTAGCCTCTTCTTGATAACCACTTTCTGATATCTTCACGTACCATAAGGACCAGCAGTGGTGGCTGGTATGGATCCGGGATGGCGGAGGTTGTATAAAAATAAAAATATAATGTACCCCATCACTGTGTCTCTCCTCTGTCGTCTCTGTGCATCTCTTTGTGATGAGTCCGACTGGAACGGAAGCCGGAAGCACACAGGCTCCCGTAAGCCAATCACAATGCTGCGGTCAACAGAGTTGTATTTGGTCTGAACACTGTGCTTCGGCACTCAGGCGGGGACTATGAGCCTGCGCATGTTTTCCAACCAGCTGTAATGCAGTCAGGTGGAGAACATGCTAATGCATGTTAGGCTGTCCCAAGACGGCTGGCCAAGCCGTCTTGGGACAGCCCACCTCTCCTGCCCACCTCTCCTGCCCCTGCTTCTCCTTACAGAGTGCCCGCCTCTCCTGCCCCTGCTCTGTGAGCAAAGCAACCCAGCCTCACCCCTCAAAATTGCATCAGCAGGGAAAAGAAAAATGATAATAACATTGTGTTACTATCATTTTATTTTTCCTATTTTACACTGCTGAGAAGCAGTGGGGTGGCGCTCCCCTGCCTTAGCGGAGGAGCCGCCACTGGGACCATGATACCTGTACCTACAGCTTTCAAGTGTGTGAGCCCAGGAATACACACATGCTCCTACTCCTGCTGTCAGCATCATTAGCCCTTCCTTGTTTTGCAAACCATAAAAGAATATACTCAATTACTAAACAATTTCAAAGCAAAGGAAAATATACTTAGTACTAGCTTACATTTTCTACTTTTCGGGAATTTTCAGATAGTTCTGAGTACCAGCGGCACGCTGTGAACGGCACAGCTTCCCACAGCTTTCACACATGGGTAAATATTTACTACTAAACAAACATATCCAGGCTACATTCTCATAGGCGTAAAGGCAGACAACAGGTGCATCTGCACTATTTAATGTTTTTTTTACTTGATCAGGACTATATTTCTGTGGGGGCTGTTGTGGGCGTCCCCTCCTGAAAACGAATTTATTCTTGCTTTTGACAGTCAGGATTTTAAAATACATGTAAATGCACATTTGTGGGTAGATGTACAAACATGTACTCAAGTTGCTCCATTGTGTTGTGTGAATGGGAGAAAGCAGACATTCCCAAACCTACTGTTCTGCTCGCTCCCTGCGCTGGCACACTTGGCACAGTTTTGGCAGCCATACGGCAATGCAGACACCCTTGCGCCATAGTGTAATATTGTATGTGTTATGGTAAGTATACTTTTTGTGCAGCAAGTTGCTCCTTCCTGTACAAAAACTGTACTTTAGGCATTTTTCTATTTGTATGCATGCGGTAGAATGCGGCACACATGCAAAGTGGGGTAAACAAGAAGGAATGAAAACATTTCTCCATATCGCTGTCTATAATTCTATAATAGAGATGTGCTTCAAAACCCATGGGCGATCACATGGGAACGCCTGTGCACCACACATAGAATACCCCCTTGATGCAAAGTGATGCATGGCAGCGCATTGCACTGAGTTGCACTTCTTTGGCCTGCAATCCAATGCAAATCTTGATTTGTTGATTTCCACTGGATTGTAAATCCCACCAGAAGATTCTGCATTGGGTTTGCATTAAAAATGTAATGAAAACAGATGCAAAGTCTTGCTAAATCTGGTGTAATTAACTCAGTTATGAGGGAAAAATCACACCATCTCTGTATTCTCTGGATTATGAATCAGGTTGTGCCCTATTAAATGCTGCTATCTGCAGTAAATGCCTTTTGATTCTGGCCTATGCATGCCATGAATTTGCCAGCAAACAGTCACACACATGATTGGTCCCAAGCTTTATTGAACAGACATGCATATAGAAACAGTGATGGAGCCAATTATGCACTACGATCCAATATGATTAGAATATGCCTACTAAGACATGTTAGGTTAGAACCTCCCTGTATGCACTAGACTGGGACATTCCTATAACCCTATTCTATAGAGCCGGAGAACTCATGGCAGGAGGGCAGCCATCAAGATGCTTCAAAAGGGGTTTTTGGCAGGTCAGCTAATTTTACTATTCATTTGGTCCTCTCTCCTTTGGACTATGGCAATTCTCTTTAGCTAAGAGCACCTAAAGCAACCATAAGGAAACTCCAAGTCGAGCAGAACTGCGCTGCGCGGCTGTTGCTCGGGATTCCTAAAACTCAGTCGGGTAAGCCGGCTCTGAAGACCCTACACTGGTTGCCAGTTTTGGAAAGAGTAAAATTTAAATCTCTGTGTATAGCCCACAAGACCCTATGGTGGAAGGGCCCAGTAATCGATAGCTCCCTCATCACCTTTTACCGCGCCAGAAAATGCCTTTGCTCGGCTAATCTTAACAACGCAGTCATTCAAATTAAGAGGGTAAGAAGTGGAGGAAGATCCTTCTCTTACAATGTAGCAAGACTCTGGAACACCCTGCCCCCACACCTTCGCTCGGAACCTCATCTTCTCCCCTTTCGAAAACTTCTTAAAACATTGTTAGTTCAACATCTCACCCTATAATTTTCTCAGTCCTCCTCCTGTTCGGCCGCTAGCGCTGGGATGCCTTAGTATAGCTATGCACTTAGTAAATGCTGAATTATAATAATAAATGATTATGCACCCAATATATATCATTCTTCCACATACTTGCCAGTTTTAGTGTAACTGCTAGTAAAATGTTAATTGTCCAAGTTGTGCATATATTTTTACAATGCTGTGCCACAAGTCCCCTGCCCTGAACAAAAATCGTCTTAAATCTCACTTCATAATAGGGACGAAGGAAACGTTTTATATTGTTAAATGTTGGGGGCTCTTTCGTTGCACCTGAAAGCGCAAATAAATGGAGATTTACATTAAGTCATTATGTTTTTTATCTAAATTGTGATTATAAAACTCTTGTGAGCTCAAGGGTGGTTGAAGATGAACAATCTAAAGTAAGGGTGAATTTAATGTTTGGTTGAAGATAAACTATCCAAAAAATGTAAATGTAACCTATGTTTTAGTGAATTGTGCAACATAATTGTTGGTCTGGAAATTTCTCCTTGTTATCCTCACATATCCTATCAAAGACAATACAAATTAATTTTTCTTTTAATTCATTTTTGCGTTTTTAAATTTCTTCAATTCCTTGTGTCCTTGTGAAAGGAACCTTATTTTAATGAATGCTAAGGTTTGCCTATCTATTCATGAATCTTAATTACAATTCCCGTAATCGTATCTCTCCTGATCATAGACGTAAGCAAGTGTTTACATATGTAGGTCAGATATCTAGTTTTTTGCAGTTTTAGTTCAAGTGCGTTAGAGCTCTTTACACGAGAGCCAAATTAGGTTAGACATATTTTTGGAACTTAGATGATAAAAGTCTCCTCTTAAGCAATCAACTCCAGAGAATGTATTGGAGAGTTATGCAAAATAAACAAATGAAATCAGTCCCTCTAATATGCATAGGGTACATTCAGAAGCTACAATCAAGAAGGTATGTAACCATTAAAAAAATAGTAAACAAGACAAATGGATTGGATCACATAATAAGTGGAATATGCTAAACAGGGCTACATTCAATAATAATTTAAGATTGCTGGGCCAGTAGTCATCTCTAAATTTGGCAGGCAGAGTACCATCGAGATGGTGGAGGGGATGTGCTCGGCCGGCCTACTTTGGCTGCAAACTCTAAATCAGGCCCAAGGTCATATTAGAGCGCCAAGAGGCTTCTACTGATACAACCCAGCTATATGGAGCTTTTACATGGCTGTTACATGGCATTCTGGTTGATTCGGGGGTGGGGAAATAATAGGACTATGAAATTTTGGGGAATAACAGGGCAGGAATTAGTGTTTTCACACTGATTCTTGCATGTTTACTGTGTTTATAGCACAGAGATTTCACTGTGTGTAAAACAAGAACGTGAACTTCTGATGGGTCCAGTAGCTGTTGTTCTACAATCCCAGTTCGGGGCAATATTCCGACTTATTCATAAAAATGATTTAAAGATGACTAAGGAAGTATTAATCTGTTTCCATTATTTGCACCCTAGCAAAAAACGATTCAACATTAATTTTGGTAAGGATCAAATTTAGACTCTCAATTAAAAGTGACTATAATAGGGCGTTTGAAAAAAAAACAGTGAATTACTCATTTACCCAGCCTCCTAGTTAGAGGTGGGAGGAGTATTGTGTTTCTAGCCCACTAAGCTGTCAAAAACGCCTTAGTGGTGAGCCAGCTTCTGCAGAAACTCCAGCTCCACAGCATCTGTAGGCCCACCATACATGGGTCAGAGCTTCTGATACCGGTTTTTGTCGTGCCTGGAGCTGGCACGCGCAACATGGCAGTCCAAGCCAGAAAAACATAACACTGTCCGACATGCAGAAGAAGAAAACACCCAGCATGTCTGGAACAAAAACATTCAGTCCCTTTTGGTGTGAGTGTAATACATTTTACAAAAAGCTGATCAATCTGTCATGGCATCATAACACTGGGTGTCAGCAGACACTGATGAATGTCAAAAAAAGTACCCCGGCCATGATAGCTGAATTCTATTTGGTGAAAATTCTCAGCCGGACTGGAGAAGTAGCTTAAAAATGGAAGGCAGGCAATGGGTAATTGGAGCTGGTGGTTGCAGAGGGGCCCACCGGAACATATGTTTGTGAACCAGCACTTATTTATTCTGAATAGACTTTGATCCAGAACATGAGAGAGAAAAACACCAAAGGGGAAAGAAAGAGGAAGGAACAGTAAGACTACGACTATGACAAAGAGAGAAAGCAGAAATGAAAAATTACTTGGAAAAGTAAGATAAAAATGCATGGAATGTCTGGTGGTGGATTACAGATCCATGAGGCAAAATCAAACCTACTCAGCCCTAATATTTGCATCCTCACATTAGATGGCACCAGCAGTGGGCTTCTTGGAAAAACTTTGGGCCTCTGTATTTACTCTTACAATTAAGCATGCCAGGTGAGTCATTGCAGGGTTACTGGTTGACTGGGGTTTGAGTCCTGGTCAAGTAGCAACCACAATCCTAGTCAGGGAAAAGCACAAGCAAAACCCAAAAAAACCTGCGCTCATCCACTGTTAGCTTGGCACAGAGCAGTCAGATTTAACTTACAGGCAAAGTGTTACATATTTGTGCAACACTTCAAACAGTAAAACTGTGAAAACACCACACAATAAGATCCCACACCAGTTTAGATAAATAGAGCTGAAATCAATAAATAAAACAAGACCTAAATGACAAAAAATCAATTAGTAGAACCGGAGATAATGAATTATAACGTTTTTGGAGGAAATAGCACCAAAAGGCGTGAAGCGCCAACTGTGGCTATCTGGTCACACTAGACCAGGACAAGGCCACAAGTCCAGGCTGAATGTGATGTAGTGCGGCCTGGCCACAAGGACATAATTAGGCCTGCTGAAAAGAGTACCTTAAATCCTGGTTCACGGAGCCTTGCTTTGATCCGCGAAGATGCATCGCACCGGTTCCGAGATGCCGTGAGTCTGCGGTGTGAGAACCTGTGTCATCGCTGAGGATCCTGTCGACGGTGCTTGTGATGCAAAGTCCGGTGACGAGGATGTGGCACACAGTCAGGGTGATGCGTCGGTTCTGAAGAACTGCGATTCTGCCATGCAGAGCCAGCATGATTGTTGAGACTCCCGTCAATGAGAGATGTGAGTGCCTCGTCGGGGATGGGTTCGTGCAGTGGCGGTTTCAAAGGTGATGCAGGCTGCGGTAGTAATGCACGTTTTTGCATTGGATACAATCCACTCAGCAGCTGAGATGCATCGGTTCTGCTTGGGGTTGTGCTGTGGAGCACAGGAGATGCAATGGTTCCGCTGGTACCATAGAGACTTGCAAAGCACTTTAAGCCCACTTCCAAGGGACGGGGGCTGGGGTAGCACCACTTGGCAGGGTAGATTTACAGATGGAAGAATCCAGGTGCAGATGCAAGGTTGTTAGGATCCTGTTATGTTTTTGAGGCATCAGATAAGGACGCCAGCCAACTAGCCCTGGAGTCACTCTGGTTCTGGGTTCTAGAGATGCAGGTCCATCTCCATCTCATCCAGCCAAGAGGGTAGTAGGCAACAAGTCAGCATAGCAGGGCAGCAGTTCCTCCAGAGTAGTAATCCAGCAGAGTGACAGTCCTTACATCAGCACAGCAGTCCTTCTTTCTGGCAGAATATCCACAGGTCCAGAAGTGTATAGAGTAGGTGGTTTATGGGGTCAAGTACTCATACCCAGTTGTGCCTCTTTTAAAGTGGGGGGACTTCAAAGTGAGGCCTTTGAAGTGCAGAGTCCCTGTACTTCCTGCCGTGGCTCCTGACTCACTACATGGGGGTATGCAGTCCTTTGTGCGGAAACCAGACACAGCCCTTTCAGGTGTGTCAGCTCTTCCCTCCCATTAGGATGACCCATCAGGATGTGGATGGCCCATCAGGCACACCTAAGCTTCCTTTGTGTGACACTAAACTTGGAGGTCAATCTTTTCCCAATTGGAAATTCCACGTATAAGATGTAATAAGGTAACCCCAATGTTAACCTATGGGAGAGATAGGCTATGCAGGAGTGATAAATGAATTTAAGAGTTTTTCACTACCAGGACATGTAAAGCTCAAAAG
Organism: Lissotriton vulgaris; assembly: GCF_964263255.1. Taxonomy (NCBI): domain Eukaryota; kingdom Metazoa; phylum Chordata; class Amphibia; order Caudata; family Salamandridae; genus Lissotriton; species Lissotriton vulgaris. Next base: position 1,773,482,428 of record NC_141691.1, read on the forward strand.
TATAAGTCCAACTTTTTAAAAACACTACACCGTGCCCCAGGGCTGTCCAGGGCCTATCTTATGGGTGACTTATAAGTATGTATTAAAAAGGAAGGTTTGGGCCTGGAAAGAGGCTTAACATGCTAGGTCAATAAAGCAGTTAAAAGCTGCACTCACAGTCTCTGAAATGGCAGGCCTGAGACATGTTAGATGCACTGGGAACATGTAGATCACTTCCTTATAGACCTCTAGAAGTAAATGTAAAATGCCAATTGTGGATAAGCCAATGTTACCATGTTTAAGTACAGAGCACATGCACGTTAGCAGTGATAAAGTGCCCAGAGTCCTAAGGTCAGCAAAAATAAAGTCAGCAAAACCAGAGGTCAGAAGGCAAACAAGTCCCCGGATGCCAGGTTTAACACCCATATTTGTAGTTCCTTTACCAGATTTTGATTATTTGTGTGTCTTTTTCCACGTTGAATTGTTCATGGTTTTTCAAAACTGTTTCATGAATTTTATTGTGCTATTTAATATTGTTTGGTTTTGCTTGATCTCAACATGCATTCTACTGAGGAATGGCCTGCAGCTTGCATGCTAGTACCGGTTGCTGAGCAAAGATGTTCTCGGCACTGTGTTGTAGCCTAATCAGATTCAATTTATTAATTTGGTAGAGATACCATCTTCTCTATCAAATAGCCCAAATTCTGACAGCAGACACACGCACCTATAGGGAATTTCATTGTGGCACAATCAGGGATCAACCAGTTGAAAAAGAAAGCAGAAAAAAACATGTGTTCACCGAAGATGCCATCTTGGAACAAATGTTGGAATTGGCAAGGGATACTGAACATTCAGCAAGGTGTATAAAATAAATGTCAAAGCCTTATGAGTGTATTCAATGGAATACAGAGGATTTCAGATACATTAGCCTTAGAGGGAGACCAAATGCAGCAAGTGAGTGTTATCGTTGGCACTAATTTGAATGTAGGAAATACCAAGACATGACCTGCTGTGATGCAACTATGTAATAGAACAAACGAGGACACTATGCATAGGTGTGTGTGTCAAAAAGAATGGTTTACAGCATAAATGTGTTGAAGACAGTGGGAGTTAAGGGGAAGGAAATAAAAGAGTCTGTACTACAGATGCATCATAAAAACAAGAGTGTGCTATATTGAAAGATATTGGTGAGAACTTTGACTCTAGATTTGACAACTCATATACACTGATTGGCAAAGATGATGTCAATAGGTTTCATGGAGGTGGGTTGCATGAGTTTAAAATAAGCTCATAGACATAGTAAAGGAAGTCCATACAATTAAGAGGGACATGTCAAACTGAATTAAAGTACAGGGACAGGAGGATAAAAGTGGTCAAAATGTGGCAAAAAAAGATGGGGAAAGCGACGTGTGCTGTGGATAATATTAGACCCACATCACCTTGATCAGATGGGATCTATGGTGACAGAGCCAAAATAAAGATTGGGGGATTAAAAATAAATATTTTCTGAGCGTTTTCAAATTACTTATGGAAACTGAAAGGTTTCATCAATAAAATAAAATAATTTGAAGGTGGTTGCAAATTTAAATTTGAAGAGGGGTGAAATAATATTTAATTTTGATCTACAAAAGAAATTTCTAAAGTTGTAAAGTGAGAACATCATTGAAGAAATCAAACATTCTGATTGGCTTGGACCTTTGTTATTTTATCGGGAAAACACTACGGCCCATTGTGCAAGTGTGTGAACGTGTTCATATAGACAAATCTCCACTCATTGCCCGATAGAACAGAAATCCTCAAGTTACTTAAGGTGGCCTGTGGTATTTTACACATACCTCAGGCTCCCGTGATCTTATTTACACTCCAGAGTGTGTGTTTGGTTCAGGGTGCCCTTCAGACTAGCCTCATCCTTTGTTGCTTTCAATGGGTTAAGCATGTTTTCTTCTAGAACTGATGGGGGATGGCGTATTTTCAAGATGATACATCCATCTAAGTAGAGGCAGTGGAGGAGCATGACTGTGACTTGTGCCATGTGCTGGAGATGTTAAAAGAAAAGTGGGTGGCACTCAAGAGTGAAGAGATTTGTGTAGAAGGAGTTTATTATTTCAGGCATAAGGGGGACGTTTGGAGCCTAAAGAATGTCTATTGTGAGCAGTGAGGGCAAGACATAGTAAAAGTAGCAAAGAACAATATAGATCTATTCTTATCCTGGCTCAGTAGTACTCCAAATATGTCTCACATTTTGCTTAGAACAAAAAAAAGCAATGTGAAGGATGGAAGTCTTGAATAATCTTAGCCTCTGGCAATCACATCCAGATGCCTAATGAGCGTATTGCTGAAGAAAACAGACCACCTTGTGTGGAGCACAGAGTAAGAGAGCGCCTTTGTGCAAGTGAAGAGAGGGTGATTGCTGTGACAATCACCACTAAAGCACTTGATGCCAGAGATTGCAGTAGGGTGGGTTAAAGGTGCAAGTGCATGTGACCCGGGGTAGTTCTTTTGCAGCGGCATGACATTCAGAAAGAGATAGATGTTCTCATTTGGTGAAATCGAGTAAAGCAGATATAAGTAATTCTGTCATTCAAAAATTGGGGTTGGCCTATTGATAGGCAGAACATCAATTTAGAACGTATTCAAGTGACACAGAATTTCTTATGTACCTTGCAAACATACAAGTGCACAATGAGTAAACATTATAGCGGATTTTCCCTTACAGAACCTAGTCAGGAGAAAATGAGGGTACATATGAGTGGGAAAATGGGGGGAATGCGTAGTTTTGCTGTGTGCATGCAGTCATGAAGGTTTTTTTGTGACGGATCAATGGAATAATGCATGTGGCTACAGTATTGGGTAAAGTAGGGATAACCATTTATGAAGGGTACCTGAGAAAGATATGTATTGAGGAAAAATGTACACCATATTTGAACGGTACAGAGAAATTGACAATTGAAGATAGTGTAATAAGGAAGTGAGATTTCTAGTTGTGCTGGTGGGGTGAGTGGAAGGATTTTATAGTTGACTACAGAAACACAATCCTAGTTGGAATACAGAAGTCAGCACTAGCAACACCCATGGCGATCCTACACTCAGCAAAAGGCATGAGAGAGAATACAAGAACATCACACAAGACTTCAGAGAGCTAGTCTGGCTTACAAAAGAAGATGGTATTCCATCCACCACTCAAAGTTAAGTGCTTACACTCTTCCAAAAGAACATCTGGAATTTTAAAATATTTCCAGGGTGTAAAGAATTTCTAAGTCTGGAAATCAAAAGACTTATGACCCAGTCCACTATTGCACAAACTTTCTCCGTAGCAGCCCGGTATTGTGAATCTCGCTTCTTGAACAGATGAGATGACAAGAAGATTTTAATTTTTTTCAAACACAACTGAAAAGCGAAATATTTAAAAATAACTTTTTTAGCAAGTCATTTTTTAGTTTTAAAATATAATTACATGCATAGATGGCCATCATTCACCATAGAAGATATTAAAGTTTCAGCTTTAGGTTCAATCCATAGTGACCATCATTAAAACAAAACCAGACCAACACTGGACCCCTGCACCAACACCTAAACAAGTAAGAATCAGTCTCTCTCTTCCTTGTAGAGAATGTTGGCCTTGTACTTAATATTAGTCCAACTGTGATGTTTGGCATGAGTTAGTGATCTATCAACATGTCCCCAAGTCATGCCCCTTCTAGCATCTTGGAATACAAATAAGTTAAGCACTCTAAGTCTGGATAGACAGTGTATGACTGAAAGGCTGATTGAAATAGATTGTAAAAGGGAAAATACATTGTTTTTAATTCAGTGTATTTCTCTTCAAGTGTCCAAGTTAGCCTTTCAGTTAACAATGGTCTCCAGAGCTGCTGATGCATTGGACTAAATATGGTGGATTCCTGCATTTTCAAATAAAGGCAATGTCAATTACAGCAACTCCCATACATTCCATATTTGATTGCGTTTGTCTTTTGAGCATCAGGTAATCCTGGCATCAGTATGCTTTTTCATTTGGACGGCGTAGCCAAGGATGGTTTTCATTAAAGGTAAAATCCTTGCCTCATAAGCCTTAACCAACTAGAAATTCAATTCAAATCCCACCATGTTAAAAGTCAACCCCAGCTTGTTCTGGAGTGTCAAAGAAATAAGTGGACAAATTAAAGATTACTCTCAGGCGAGCCAGGAAGAGGAGCATATATTCGATCTTGAGAGCATGGAGCCTTTATTTAATGTACTCAAAGGGGGTCTGCATTGTTGGACCGCCTGGGTATAGTCCGGGAAGTTCATGATCCTGGCATTCTGGAAGTGCACATCTTGGTGATCTCTAAACTCCTGGAGGATGACATCTCGATTTTGGTGACTGAGGATGTGCACAATCATGGGACGGGGCGACCCCTGGGAGGCATCTTAGCCTGGGACTGATACGCCCTTGCCACCATGAAAAGCGAGACAGCCTATCTGATGTTGCCCAAAACTGGAGTCACTCCTCCAAAAATCAATCCACAGTAGAGATCTCAACCCCTTCTGGAAACCTAATGAGGTACAAGTTGTTTCTCCGGAACCTGTTTTTGGTGTCGTCTGTTCATTCTTTCAGGGCAGCCATTGCATAGAGCAGTTACCTCATCTTCATCCATGAAGACCCTGCCATCAGCCTTCGTCACCCTGTCTGCCACTTTGTGAAGGTTGTGACAATGGAAGGAGGCTTCTACCCGTCCACTTTGGTCCCCACTGCTTCCCTGGAGTCTTGAATTGCTTTGAGGATGATGGACAGGTCTGTGTGTTGTGGCGTGTTACCCATGGGGAGAGGTGCCTCTGTAAACCCTTGGGTATCTTCAGTAGGTTTGGTGTATTGGCCCATTTTGGCTTGGGCCGGCTTTGGCTGTTGGGGGCTTGTTTCACCCTATTTCCGGTTACAAAGCCACGGCTGCCCCAGGAAGATATAGTCACACCCTACTGGCCCGCTTGTCCCCATGTCATCATTCAGTGTTGGTTGGTGCGTTGTGATCTTTGTAGAATCTTCTTTGTGGTTCAAGGCCTGATGTAGGCTTGGTGCGGGATTACAGGCTTTGATAGTTTCTCACTTTCATGCAAGCTGCACAGAGCAAATTAGTGGGTGTTCTGTGATCTTTTACAGAAGAGGATGTCTCTTGGAGGGGAGAAAGATCTCATGGAGAAACGGGGTGATGTTGGGAGTCACCCCAGCCTTGGCGGTTCAGCAGTAGTAATGCTTGGGTACTACAGCGTATCTCTGTGTCAGGTGTTGCTCTGTATAGCCTCTGGGGAGCAGGAGATCGATGGCTACCATCTGTATGTCTGCCCATGGCTGCACCACTATGTTCGAGTTGTGGTTTCAGAGGGCTTCACCCGCCCGGCCCAGGCCGTGCCGGGCCTAGGGTCTGTGTCAGTTAGCTGCTGTAGGTGGTTGCCTGTCATCCGGGGCCACACAATGCAGCATAAGTTTGGGTAAAAGTGGTCACTAGCGGTCAGTTTCTAGGTTTTGTCCAGGAGGCCGAGCAGTCTGGGCTGCTTCACACCACCTCAGCAGCACTGTTCCTGTGTGTGCCTCAGTCCAAGTGGGTCAAGTAATCATGCAGCATCAAAGGGGGTAAGGGCCACCACTTCCGCCTCAAGAATAGACAATATTCAGGGATGATCAGGTGTAGTGGGGTGCAGGGAGGCCTCAGGGAGCCAGGTTGTGTCATTCTACCTGCGGGCTGAAGGGAGCAGATCGCAGCGCAAGGTTGGTGCCATAACACGCTCCTTGGTTCTCACATGCCGCAACATGGGGGAGCAGCTGTTTTAGCAGGTCACCTGGGGCCCTGTCTGGGCTGAGTTTGGCATCTCAGAGCTGCAGCAACTGGCCGGTCGACCCCTGAAGGTAGGCCCTGGTACTGGCGGGGCTGGCCGACAGCAGTGTCAGCAGGCGCTACAGTACAGGCCTCACCTCACTGAGTGTAGCAGTCCAGAGGCAGCTCCCCATGTGTGTCGCCCTCTGTGTAGAGCCAGGGGATCGATGGGCCGCAGTTTTCAGTAGCCACTATGTAATGCTTTCGATTCTCAGTGCGAGGGCAGTCGCTACCTTGCGTTAGGCACTCTGCGGCAGTTGCTGCACTCTAGGGTCTCCATATCCCCACCTCGGCCACAGCCAGGGTCCACTGAGCCCCGAGGGTGTCCCAACAATGAGGAGAGATTGGGGCTGTCCGGGAGGATATTGGCCGAAACTTGCTAGGCTACGGGAGCTGGACGAAAGCTCTACCGCCATCTTGGCTGCCCAGAACAATTTTGATCCATCTTAAGTATCCACTTCCTACCTGCTGGGCCTTTATCTTCTTTACCTCCTCTTTCTTACATTAATGCCCCTACCAATTCTCTTCCATTGAATGATTAAACCGTTTCTATAGGAAGGAAAAATACATTATGAACGTTCGAACAGGCATTTTTCTGTCATTCTACTCTGCTCCTCTTAATGTCCCTTTGACCTTTTCTTCTCTCGCCAACTCTGCCTCACTAATATGTATTATAATTACTTTAATATTATATTGTGTTATTTATAGATGTATGGCTTACTTTGGTAATGTGTAGTGTCCTCGCTCTTTCCAGGGCATGCTTCTCTGTTTCAAGAATCTGTTCACTGACCCTCTGGGGCAGTTGCTGGCTGGAGGAGTCCAAGGCAGGACATTTCGTGTTTAGCTGTATTTGGTGCTTCCACTGAATAAACTTTAACTTGGAAAATTCAAGACTCTGACTCTACAACCCCTCGCCCTTTCTCTTGCTCTCATAAAATCTCTAACCTTTGCAACAGTGAAACACAGAAAAGTTTAATTTGTCCTCTAAGCTCTTGTGTCAACAACAGGCTTCAAACAGCTGTGCTTGTCTATATGTTCCATGTAAATAGGGTTTCAAATGTTGGATTATAAAGCACTGTAACACCTTGTGTATAGAGTAGCGCTAAATAAACACCTAAACAATAAGAGTAAATGTTCAGTGTCAAATGTGAAGGATGAAACCTAGAGTCAGTTGTTTGGGAATGATGTGGGGTACTATTAGAAGCTATGAACGTGATTGTTGAGTAGGATGTACGCAGAGGACAAGAATGTGGGTGTGTATAATTAACGTATTTATACAAAATGCAAATCTGTAATTTACGTATTTAACTAAAGCAGCACTGAACAGCTGCTCGCCTTCTGTTATTCCCCAGTGTAATGGACGCGTTCGCATTACATTTTTACCACTAAGGGTGCTCATTATGTGAAATGGCATAATTTTGGGAGTGTGGCGTAACAAGCGTAACATTAAAAATCACAAAGTATGCAGATTTCGCCAGCATAACTGGATATTCTCCTAGGCCTAGACAACACCTCTACCAAAGTATTTAGAGGATTATTAAATGGATAGAAATTACTTTTCCTTGATGTTTGGATTTTAGGCATAATGGGCAAGTAGATGGAAGAAAGGGGGTTGCCTATGGCTCTTGTACAACAGGATTCTCCAGCAAATAGCTTGTGACCTACTGGCAGCTTTGTAGCTACATGTTGGTAGCTCTCCTGTGAGCCTTCTAAATTAGAATTTTTTGCTTGGTTGAATTCATATACTTATAACAAAATTGAAAAGTGTGTTTTCGAGATGTAAATTTGCGTATTTTTGTTGGGCTCACAAGTGGATGTTTGGAGGAAAAAGGATGAATATTGAATTCCAAGCTTCTAGTCGTTGACGTGGGTTACAATACACATTATTTCAATTCCAAGATGCCCTTCAGGATTAATGTGTACTTCACAAATACATGTTATGTTATATTTACAGCTGATCTTTGAGTGATAAATCATGCTGTGTTGTCAAGACTTATTACAAACTTAGTGCACTAAAGCTATTGGTGTTTTGTACCAATGATGAGTTATTCCAAATCGATAAAGCATTTTTACATTAATAATCCACATTTGTAAAGCGCACAATCACCCGTAAGGGTCTCTAGGCGCTGGGGGCCGCTGGGAAGATTAAGCAAGCCATTGCCCAGAGTCACATGGTATTGGGCTAATCTGCCGCCGGCCCCGGGGATCGAACCGTGATCCCCAGATTACGGAGTCAGTCGCCCTAGCCGCGGCGCCACACCCTGCCTGATGCACTGGGGTGATGACTGCTGATAATCTTGCATGCATGCCCAATAATGTGATCTTGTATGATGTGGTCACTAGAACAACACTGATAATATTAGTAGCTTGCAATGATTTTCCCTGAACATAAGTAGCTCTTATTACCGAAAAGGTTGGAGACGCCTGTCGTAAAATGTATGTATGCCATAGAAAGTTTACTATGAAGTGGAATATTTACTTTAGTTTAGGTATTTGCTGCTCGAGTCATCTCCTTACGAGGATGTAGTCATCTTGGGGAATAACATGCTCACTCACTTTATCTGGTCACTTCTATTATTATCTCCCCATTGTGCAACTGAGGCTGGGAAGTCAAATGAACATTTCAATGTGTAATGAATATGTTTCTGTGTGTGTTTGGGGATGAGATTTGAAATGTGATGGGAAGATACTTGTTTTGTATAAACTGACATACTGTAAACATTTTCCATTTGTCTGACGTCTTTAAAGTCCGAGATAATGATGTAGCGTCGGGAAGGTATTCCTCAGTCACTGTTATAACATCCTACAAAATCACATCCAGGCACTAATAAATATTATTAGCCACTTTGAGGCACAAAATAAGTGGCATAGAGCAATAATATGAAAGACAAACTGCTGTATATTATAATCTCTGAAATAATATATTGAGAATAGCTGACCTCATCTCTCTGATACATTCTTTTGTAGACGTAGTCAGCAAATGGCGGGCGCCCAACGTATTTTCCGTGTCCTGCGTCAACGTTGAAGACTCCTCTCTCATACACCACTCTGCCTCTTGAGATAGTGACCAGAGGCACACCATGGCAGACCATTCCTTCAAACACATTAAAGTTAACAGCTTGGTGGTGAGTTTTGGCAGAAATAGTCCTAAGGAGAAAAAAAAGAACATGGCTCCTCAGCGGCTAGATCAACAAATGATGTTTCTTATTTAATTGAAGATCTTTACCCTCTAGGGGTAGAAGGGACATTGACAGTAAGGATGTCCCCATCCTTGCAATGGTACCAGAGGAGTCACTTTAGTGGTGCTCTCATTACTTTACTTAGATATCCCTCTTTTAAGGGAGGTCTTGGTGATGGTGAGTAGGGGTGAGGCATAGTCTGCATGGAGTGTTTTAATGAAGGATGAATTGTGTAAGGCATAATCTTCATAGGTGTAGGTTGGAAGGGAGGTGAGAGTGTAAACCAGGACTTTGAAAGACAGGGCTTTGAAGGATAAGCACTGTGGGATGCAGCGGTGAGGAGTGGTTGGTGTCAGAGAAGAAGTGTGTTTGTGGTTGCGAGGTACTGTCGGCTCTTTTGTATGTTTTCACTAAACAGTTAGTTGACAGCATTTCACGTGCCTGTAAAGTGTGAAATAGAAGGGCCAGGCAGGGTGTTGATGCACTACATGAACGTTTTGAAGGTTGATAACATAACATAACTATAACTTAACCACATTTTAACACAACACATCATAAGAAAACATAACATGATTTATGAAGAGGCATACAATTGCCGCAACCAAATACCCTTTCCTTACACCGCACTGTATGTTCTCCGAGCACTGTGATGTCCTTCTGGATCAATGTTGTGCTTTACAAATACAAATACAAATAACACAACACATCATAAGAAAACATAACGTGATTTGTGAAGAGGCATACAATTGCCGCAACCAAATACGCTTTCCTTACACCGCACTGTATGTTCTTGAGCACTGTGATGTCCTTCTGGATGAATGTTGTGCTTTACACATACAAATACAAATAACACAACACATCATAAGAAAACATAACATGATTTATGAAGAGGCATACAATTGCCGCAACCAAATACCCTTTCCTTACACCGCACTGTATGTTCTCCGAGCACTGTGATGTCCTTCTGGATGAATGTTGTGCTTTACAAATACAAATAACACAACACATCATAAGAAAACATAACGTGATTTGTGAAGAGGCATACAATTGCTGCAACCAAATACCCTTTCCTTACACCGCACTGTATGTTCTTGAGCACTGTGATGTCCTTCTGGATGAATGTTGTGCTTTACAAATACAAATACAAATAACACAACACATCATAAGAAAACATAACATGATTTATGAAGAGGCATCAATCACCGCAACCAAATACCCTTTCCTTACACTGCACTGTATGTTCTCCTGGTGCGGTGATGTCCGTTGGGATGAATGTTGCGCTTTACAAATACAAATAACACAACACATCATAAAAAAACATAACATGATTTATGAAGAGGCATCAATCGCTGCAACCAAATACCCTTTCCCTTCACTGCACTGTATGTTCTCCTAGCACGGTGATGTCCTTCAGGATGAATGTTGCGCTTTACAAATACAAATACAAGGCTGTGCAAGGTTACATTAGTACATGCTTGGGCATATGAATAAACTAGTGTTTGTTTTTTATTGTACTTTCATATCTGATGATGTGTCTTGACAACTATAGCAGTGTCTGGACATATGACTCTGCATCTAAAAATAGGAGGCTGAAGATACTTTTTCCATTGACTTATCTGTCAAGTTGCTCCCATTGTCAAATCATTAGGCTTCATCTTAGACCAAAATTTATGAACGACTTCCCGGATTTACAGACTTACTAAATTACGTCTCATAAGAAAACTGAAAACCTCCATCCCTTCATCAAACTTGAAAACTGCCATACAGGGTCATCCTCCCTGCTGCATCAGGCCTGGTACAACAAGCATGAAAATCTAAGCATATCACTGCCCTTATGATGGATCCTCCCTGGCCATTCATCTCAACAAAATGTGCATCCTGGGAAGAATGAGATACACTAAAAGCAAATCACGCCTACTCCTTGAAATCCCACTTGCAGAAAAATGAAAAAACACCCAAAAAAGCCTTCTCCTGTCAAATTCTCAGACTCTGTAACCACTTACCTGAAGATCGCTGACTCAACATCAACCTGCTCGGTTTCCACAAGCACCTTCCAGAGTCAGACTTTAAGACTGACACTTCACTCATACCTGATGCTAAACAAGTTCACTCTCTTTGTTATATTGTACATTTTTATTTCACGTGAAGTGCTCTCTTGCCCGTGTGTGCAGGTCCATTATATACAATCTGCTTTGGGAAAATAAATTGCAACAAATCACAAAATAAAAAAATTTGACTGTAGCTTGACATGTCAGAGTTTACCTAAGTAAAAGATGGGCTTACCAGGCTTTTAAACTGCAACGAGACTGTTCCTATGCATTTGATGATGTATCTACGTTTATGATGATTGTGCCTGAGCATAAGAGTGTGTGCCAAGGCATACCTGACAGTGTATGGGCATTTAGTACTGTGACTGTGCATTATGAGGTTTATATATGAAGGTGTAGTGGAACATTTGAAGCTTCACCAGTCATATGATGACAGATGACACACAGGTGTAGCTGACCTTTGATCTACAGAAAAGTCATGGCTGCACCCTGTGGTAGCACACGAGTTAACATATGCTAAATCAAATAGCCTTTAATACCTTTTCTTAATTTTCTTAACCTTAAACATACTATGCTTTAATTACTTGAGTAAATCAAACCGGATATGAAGCGCTACTAAACATCTGCTAGGATATCAATATGCTGAGAGCCATGCTGCTTGGGTGAAATCAGTACAGCAACCAGGTCTTGAGTCTCTTCTGAACTCCTGAAAAGAAGGTGAGGTGCAGAGGTGGAGGGAGAGGCTATTCCAGGACTTTGCAGCGAGGGAATAAAATGAGCATCCTCCACTGTTGCTTCGGAGAAGGTGGGGGGTGTGAGCAGGGGAGGTGGAGCGCAGGTGTCGGACGTGGTGGTGGAAGCTCAGGCTGTTTTTGATATATGCTGGTCCTTGATTGCGCAAGACTTTGTAGGCATCGGTAAGCATCATGAATTGGCGTCTTTTGTGGATGGGAAGCCAGTGAAGTTTCTTCGGGTGTGGTGTGATGTGGGTCCATTTGGGGAAATCGAGGATGAGTCTGGCCGGCTGAGTTCTGTATGGTCTGCAGTCTCTTCAGGAGGTATGTGGTAACTCCAACGTAGAGTGTGTTGTTTTAGTCCAAGTAGTTGGTGGCGGGGGCTTTAGTGACATTGCAACTGGTGACTGTGAGCCATTTGAAAGGAGCATGCAAAAAGTGAGGAAGTAGGCAGTGAAGACTGCGTTGATCTGGGTTTTCATGGTGAGTTTGCTGTCCAGGAGGATGCAGAGGTTCTAGGTGTGGTCTATAGGAGTTGGTGAGGCAACTAGTTTGGCAGACCACCAGGAATCAATCGACTGGGAGGTGGTGTTCCCGAAGATCAGTACTTCTGTTTTGTCTAAGTTGAGTTTGAGGCTGTTGTTTTGTATCCACTTGGCGATGCTGGTCATGCACAAGCAGAAGTTGGCCCTTGTGGTGGATGCGATAGGGAGAGAATGAGCTGGTTGTCGTCTGAATTCGGGATGATGTTCAGCCGAAGGGTTCTGACAATGTTGGCTTGGAACATCATGTAGGTGTTGGACGGAGTAGGGCTGAGGGATGAACCATGAGGGACATTGCAGATGATGTTCTTGTGTCCTGAGGTGAAGGGTGGAAGGAGGATTCTCTGTGTTCTGATGAGGAAAGATGCAATCCATTTGAGGGCCTCCTTTTGGATTTTGATCTGATGAAGCCTCTCGATCAGGGTGTGATGGGACATGGTGTTGAAGGCTGCTGAGAGCTCGGAGAGAATCAAGGCGGCCATTTCTCCATGGTCTAGAAGGGTTCTGATGTCATCAGGGACTGCGATCATGGTGGTTTCAGTTCTGTGGTTCATGTTGAATCCGGATTGGGAAGCATCCAGAAGATTGCTGTTCTCCAGGCATTCCGTGAGTTGGCTATTGAAGGCCTTTTCAAGGACTTTGGTGGGAAAGGGGAGCAGGGAAATGGGCCAGCATTTCTTGAGCTCTTTGGGGTCTGCAAATTTAACTTCATCATATTTCCATTCTTCTGGGAAGGTGGCAGACGTGATAGATGCCAGGCATATTTTCAATTCTTCCATGAGTCTTTGACCCATTGATATCTTGGACATATGAAATGGCGGATTGGTGTCAGTACAACGCGATGTATTACAACGCGTTCCGTTACAACGCAGATTTTACAACGCGGGATACATTACAACGGATGTCATTACAATGCATGGCATTACATCGCAAATGCTATTACAACGCATGGCATTACATCGTAAGTATAGGTAAGTATAGCTTTTTTTAAAAATGTTATTTAGTTTATTATAATTAATTTATTTAAAATAATTTAATTAAAACACATTTTAAAATTGTCATTACATTAATTTAATTAAATAATATCTATTTAATAAATAATATCTATTTAATAAATGTAATTTTAATAAAAATAGTAATTAATTTAATTTAATAAAAAAGGTAATTAGTTTAAAGTACATATTTTTGATAATGAAATTAAATTAAATTAATAACAATTAATTATTTAATTTAATTAATTTAATTAAATTTAATTAATTAATTTAATTAAAAAATGTAATTAGTGTAAAATAATTAATTTAATTTATTAAATATATTTTAATAAATTTTAAAATAGTAAATATAAATTAATTATCCCTAAACACAAACCCTACCCTAAAACCTAAAAACACCCCTGTACCCCAAAACCCAAACCCTGCCCTAAAACCTAAAAACACCCCTGTACCCCAAAACCCAAACCCTGCCCTAAAACCTAAAAACACCCCTGTACCCCAAAACCCAAACCCTACCCTAAAACCTAAAAACACCCCTGTACCCCAAAACCCAAACACTGCCCTAAAACCTAAAAACACCCCTGTACCCCAAAACCCAAACCCTGCCCTAAAACGTAAAAACACCCCTGTACCCCAAAACCCAAACCCTACCCTAAAACCTAAAAATACCCCTGTACCCCAAAACCCAAACACTGCCCTAAAACCTAAAAACACCCCTGTACCCCAAAACCCAAACCCTGCCCTAAAACCTAAAAACACCCCTGTACCCCAAAACCCAAACCCTGCCCTAAAACCTAAAAACACCCCTGTACCCCAAAACCCAAACACTGCCCTAAAACCTAAAAACACCCCTGTACCCCAAAACCCAAACACTGCCCTAAAACCTAAAAACACCCCTGTACCCCAAAACCCAAACACTGCCCTAAAACCTAAAATCACCCCTGTACCCCAAAACCCAAACCCTGCCCTTAAACCTAAAAACACCCCTATATTTTTTTATAATTAATAATAATTAAATCAATTATAAAATATTAATTATAAAATATTAAATAAAATTAAAAAAAAATTAAATACTTACCAATACTTACGATGTAATGGTATGCGTTGTAATAGCATCTGCTATGTAATGCCATGCGTTGTAATAGCATGCATTGTAATGGTATTTGCGATGTAATAGCTGCGTTGTAACAGCATTACGTTGTAAAAGATGCGTTGTAGCAGTAACACACCGAAATGGCCCATGTGTTGATTAACCGCATATTTCTACCTTCGCACTATTAAATGCAGGTTATGGGCTTATCTTTGCGGTTTTTGGTGAGGACTTTGGAATTTATGGTCTTCACCAAATTAAGATGGCCGCCATTATTACTAGCTTTTTAGCTGCTTATTTTTACATCACCACCCGAATATTATATCAATAGAGTACCACCCCTTGACTTAACCGTTTTCGGACCTCATAACCTACCCAATATTTCAATTTCTTTTCCATAGCCCCATTTTAAATAAATACTTCACGATAAGACCCCTGTATAGTTTGTTCTTGTTTTTTCCTTTTGCTTATTTTATAATACTTGAGATGTATGAACATGCTTGAGCCTCTTATTGGCTGGTTACACATTTTCATACGAGGCTCCTATTCTTTAGATGATTTCAATTGTTTAGGTTTAAACTTCATACTGTACCATTGGCGATGCAGATTCCCATTGCTATTTGTGGTGTTATATGTTAACATGAAGTACCCCTTGCCATAACCACTTTTAGTCCTCATAACCAACCTAATATTTTAATGTCCCCTCCATAACTCTATTTACTATGAATATTCGTTCCTATTATATTGCCACAATTTTATTGATCTCAATTTTTCCCAACTGATTATGTGTTCTTGATTGTGAAGTTATAGTAAGCGTTGGCTCTTGACTTTTTTGTGCTTTTCGGTCAATTTGACATTATCATTTAAAATTCAGCAATAAAACACATGACACTTAGGTAATAGGTACAATTCATGTTTCAGCCTTGAATATGTTCGTGTAATACAATATATTACATGATATATACCTTCTATACTATATCATTTTTATTTGGTGATATCAATTTTTAGGTATTAATGACAGGCAAATAACCCCCGATCCTGTAGTTATTTTATTTTTAGTTTTTTGTTTTATATAGCTCGAACTCGACCCAAAGGTATCAGAGTGCTTTACATGAGCACCAGTTTTGTTACAGATGGACACATTCATTTTTGTTAGGCACGGGGAGATTAAGTGATTGCCCAGAATCACAGGATGTTGAGGGTCCCTGCCGAGACTCCAACCCAGTGCCACAGCTTCGAAATCCAACGCTCTAGCTGGAAGGCTACAGACTAAGCCATTGTGAAATATTTCTGGAATTTACTTGACCTATTCCAAGAAGGAAGTACATTTATGTATCTATTTATATATCGAGCAATTGGAACAAACTCAGAGTTATTTATGAGGAGGAAAAGGAATATTCTGTAAACATCATATATATGAGGTATGTTTGGATTCCCCGTTGTTTTTTTTTTTTTATTCTGTGTTTTTGAAATATTTCCACATTGTGGCTGGGGGGTATTTAGAGTAATTTGGATGAAGTCTGAGATACACATTATGGGCCTCATTAGGATGGAGGATTTTCCGCATCCTCCGGGCCGGCGGAAGCCACCGCCGGCCCGGAGGATGCGGAAAATCCTCTGTGGACCCACCAAGGACCCACCACCACATTAGGATGGCTGGTGGGTCCTGGTTTCCGTCCGCAGCTTTTCCGCCATGGTTGGCTTACAACCACGGCAGAAAAGCACTAATATGGTGACGGTGTCTCTCAGACACCGTCAGTCAGATTAGGATGGGCTCTGAAACATGCTTTTCCGCGGTGGCTTTCCGCCGTGGAAAAGCATGTGTAACTTCACTGCGGGGGCCCGTTGCGGGCCCCCTGGGTGAAGGGGGGAGGTGGGGGGTGCACATGGGGGGTACCTATGGTACCCCCTGCATTTGTATGCAGAAAGCGGCAGGCACCGCGCGGTGCCTGCCACTTTCTACATACAAATGCAATGCGTGCATTTTTAACATTGCTGCGGGTGCAGCTTGAAGCCGCACCCGCCGCAATGTTAAAAATAGAGGATGTGACCGCCAGGGTGGCGGTCACATCCTAATTGCACAGGAGGGAACTCCGCAGCCCATGCGGAGGTTCCCTCCTACTCTATGGTGGCCGACGGACTCAGGTCCGTCCGCCATCATAATGTGCCCCATAGTACATGATGTTAATGGTAAACATTATATTTCTCTTAATGTATGCTTTCATTAAAACCATTATTAGGTGTAACAATACATTTTATAACATGATTGTTCTGGTTGCTGAGGGGTTGGAGAACTCCTCGACAATGCTGAAAAGTTATTTGCTGTAGTTGGAGCTGGCTTCGATGCAGTTAGTTAGGGCATTCTATTATGTCTCCTTCAGGAGTCAGTAGTAGTGGCTGAGCAATGTCTTGAAGGTGGTGTGGTCTGTGGGTTTCTTTCTGGCGCTCTATTTCCTTTCTAGTTGCTTGCAATTTCGTTTTGTGGCTCTCATTTTCAAGGTGTACCAACTGACATGTTTAGCAGATCTTTTGAGTTTGGTGGGTTTGATGGGGTGACTCTGTCGCCACTGACGGTGATACACGTGGTGAAGTTCTTGACAGCCTGTCCTAGGATGGTTGTGGTGTCAGGGTGGGAGGTGTTGAGGGCGTTGCCCCATTGGCTATCGGATACTTTGTTCCAGCTGTTGTGTGGGGTTCTGGGTGGTTTGGTGGCAGTGCTGGGGGCTGCTTTGATGGTTAAGTGGACAACTGAGTGGTCTGTCCAGGTGAGCTCGGTGACATGGCTCTATGGTTAGCGGTCATGTACTAGCACTTGGTATGATGACATGGCCAAATGTCATGTGATGGAATGTCCTGTAATGTTGCCATAGAGAAGCGGTCAAAGGGCCATTCACTTCACTTCTGCAACACCAGGCATTTTAGTAAATTGATGTCACAATATAAGATGAGTTTTATTTTTTTTAGATTTGTTCTTACCTTGTAGCGACTGGATCCCAAATAACAATGTCAGCATCTGATCCTTTTGCTATTCTCCCCTTCCTGGGGTACATGTTAAAGATCTTTGCTGCAGTAGTGCTTGTAACAGCAACAAATCTGTTCTCATCCATAATGCCACTGTGCTGAAAATCATAAAAAAATGAAAGACCATGTTACTTAAACAATATACAGCAGACTTTAAAACTCTAAAAAATGAATTTGTAAATACACCACTTCTGCTAACTCTTTTGTGAAATGGTTCACATCTCTTTCACTATACCACACGTTTAACAATATGAAATCTTATATGATGAAAAAATATATCAGCAATATATCAAATATTTATGCTATAGGTAAAAAAGTAATGTGTTTATAAACGTCGGTTATTGAATATGCTAATAGGGACCTCGACATGGGGAATTTAGCACCTTCAGACTTCTGTTAGAGTCAAAACACCTCTTTAGTAAAACCACATCAACACATTTTTTAAAGGGGATGAGCACTTAAAAAATAATTTTTTCTTTCCCTTCAATTAAAGTTGACTACTTAGCAGGAAATACACAAATGTTAATTTAAAAGACAGCAAAAAAAAAGAAAACATGAAAATTACGGTGATGCAGAGGATCAGTAAGTAACCTGGGTGTATTGACCTTGCACGGGGCATCTCTGCATCCTTAGTGATTTAAAAGCCCGGTGGCTGAATTTGGTCGCCCATTACCTCCTCGTCAGAACTCCCCATCACAGTCATTACCATATGAGCAATAGCTGCTCCCCAGAACTTCCAAGCAAAAACTCCTTAGCCCATCCCTACCGTCCAGGCCACTCCCACATCCTGTGGCACATAACCCTTGACCCATGTAAGCACATCCTGTTCTTTTTTTCTGGAAACTTACTCCTTGCAAGACTCTGCAACTGATTACAGGTGAGTGTGCGGTGGTCTGCTATAGCGACCGTTGTGTGGGTATTATAGGTCAAGTCTCTGCTGTAGCGGGACTGTGCTGTCGATTGTATGACTCACTGCCTCTTGCCCTTG
Source organism: Lissotriton vulgaris (assembly GCF_964263255.1). Lineage (NCBI taxonomy): Eukaryota > Metazoa > Chordata > Amphibia > Caudata > Salamandridae > Lissotriton > Lissotriton vulgaris. The sequence goes on from NC_141691.1 coordinate 1,773,500,847, forward strand.
TAGTTCTTTTATAGACCTGGTGTTTCAATGGTTCCCCTCTTCCAGGTATAATCCCCCGCTGTAGCGGGGACCACCTGATGGGTGTAGGGTATTTGTTGAGCGCAGGGCGGCCCCTCCTCTGGGGAAGGATGGCTTTCATTTCAGAGCGTGGGTTCCAGCAGAAGCGGGTTCGCATTGGCTCTGTAATTACGAAAATGACTTGCTGCCGGCGCCTGCAAAGCATGGAGCTGGCTTGTTGCCTACGGCTCCATAGTGCGACTGGGTACAAGGCCGGTCTGCGGGAGGTGGTGGTAATCGCAGGGAGTATGTAATTAGGCAGTTTGCAGTTTACCGCTGACCTAGGCAACGGGAGCGCCTTAGATTGGAATGAGTCACTGTGGCCTAGTGGGTAAGGTCTTTGACTCTTATGCAAAAGGTTCTGTGTTCAGATCCTGGTGTTTCAATGGTTGTGATGAGGAGATAAAATTATAAGATCAATTAATGGCATTTCTACACAAATCACACACTTATCCAGGAAAATTGCAGGCTATTAGGTTTGGCATACAAAGGGGTGTTACTTACTGGTTTCAGGGGTTAAATCCCTTGGAGGTTGACCTGCATAGGGGTTGTATCTGGTACTCTGCCTTGAGCCCTTAGAGCCTGGGCCAAGTTAGGTCATTGGTTTTATATTATTTAGGAGACCATGATTGGTTGTCTTCTGTATTGACCTCCAGGCCTGGTGGTATGGGCTGGTTTCACTGGAGGCTGCCTAAAATTGGTCCTTACTTTGTCATATTTTGATTGGTAGTTATAAGTATCTATAAGGCAGTTTGGGCTCTTCTGGCCCTTGTTCATCATGGATGGGAGGCGGTCAGAGATGAGTGGGCTCCAGGAAAAGGAGGAGGTGGTGATTGCTGTGCCTTCCACAGCTCCTTCCTGGTCAGATGTGCAGAATATGATTGAACCTGCGGTGGCAGCGGCCTTTCTAGCTAGGGAATCCAAGGGGCCTAAGAGGCAGAAATTAGATTCCCCGGCTGTCCCTGTTCCTGATGAGGAGTTGGATGAGGAGGTGAAGGGTCGTTTTGTCCAAGGGGCTGACCTCCGCAGTATTCTGTAGCATTTGCGGGAATCCCTCAGAGGGATATGAGTAGGAGGACTTTTTTGCCAATTATCACCAGGAGTCTGAGTGCCTTCCCATTCATAAATCTGTGAGGAATGTATTGGAAGGGGAATGGAAAGATATTGACAAGCATACTTTTCCCCGTTTTCTGGCTAAGAGATATCCTTTGCAGGGGTTCTCAGAGGAGTTTCCGCCTGTGCTGAAGGAGTATTCTCTACTGGCGGGACTTGCATCTCAGAACCTGGTAGTTTCTGAGGATTCGGTTCCATTTGATCCTGGGGACAAGAGGTTGAAAGGGCTTTGAAGAGTCCTCTGCAGCCTCTAACCTTGCTGTTCTTTCTGCGGCTTACACTAGCTACCTGGTTCAGCCTCTTCTGAAGGACTGTCATGGTAATCCAGAGCAGCTCTTACAGGATGAGGACCCCTCTGAGTCTCTGACAATGTTGGAGCAGCAATTGCGCTTCCTGGCTGATTTGTCCTTCGATTCCCTTAGTGCTGCGGTGGCTGGGGCCTCGGTGGTGGCTAGGAGACAGGTATGGCTTAAACCTTCGAAAGCAGAGGCAGTGAAGAAGCCTGCCCTCATTAAGATTCCTTTCGCAGGCTCTAAACTCTTTGGGGATCCATTGGAGACCTTGATTAAAAAGACGACGGAGGAAAAAAGTTGTTAGCTCCAGTCCGCTCTTCCCAGAAAGGCAGGTTTTCTGGTTATAAGCGGGCTTTTGGGCAGGCGCTTCAATCTAAAACGGCCAGCCAGCCCTTTAGTGGTATTTCGCGTGGCCTGGGTGTCCCTTCCTTCCTCAAGTCCCGGGGTCAGAAAGGTGCCTCCACTTCTTCAGGGCTTTCAAATCATGACAATCTGAGGGGTTTGGAAGAGACGCTGGTTGGGGGTCACCTCAACTCTTTTTTCCCGGTATGGATAAAGTTCACTTGGGATCAATGGGTCCTGCAGATTATCAATCTAGTTTATCAGATCGAAAATGGGGTTCCACCGGAGGATGTGTTTCAGACTAAACCTGTTCCCAGACCTCAGGTCAAGTGTCGGGCTCTGTTGGAGGGAGTTCAGGACCTGGCTTCCAAAGGGGCTGTGGTAAGGGTGCCTGTGAGTCAATAGGTTCGGGGGTTTACTAGATCCTGTTTCTGATCCAAAAAACAAATGGGGACTTCCGTCCTCTTCTGGATCTGAAGGAGGTGAATTTGTGCATCCCTCATCGGTCCTTCAAAATTATGTCGCTACAGATGATTTTGCTGTTCCTGTCCGTGGGGAATTGCCTGGCTTCTCTGGATCTCAGTGACGCCTACTTTTATGTGCCGGTTCACTAGGCTTCCCAGAGGTTCCTACAGTTCTGTGTTGACGTCGATTACCAGTTCCAGGGATTGACATTTGGGCTGCCTGCCTCACCTAGGGTGTTAACTAAGGTGCTGGCACCCGTGGCAGGGTTGTTGCATGCTTAGGGGATCCAGGTGTTTCCTTACTTGGATGACTGGTTGATCTCTTCCTCTTCTTTCCTTAAGGATCAAGCACATACCCAGGAGGTTTGCTGGCTCCTTCAGCAGTTTGGGTGGATTCTGAACTTGGAGAGGTCCCATCCATGCCCCACTCAGAAACTGCTGTTCATTGGGGGGCCTTCAACACCAAGATGGGGAAGGTTTTCCTGTCAGAACCTCGCAGACTGACTCTGGTGCGACAGCTGAGGAAGGTGTTGGTAGCCCAGTCTTCCACGGCTCAACAGTGGTTACAGGTTCAAGGGTTAATGTCTGCTGATTGTTCATTGGGCCCATTTGCACTTGTACCCCCTGGTGAATCATGGTCTGGGGCATTAGAGTCCGGGGTCTCAGAATTACGAACAGTTGGTTGTGGGTGTGTAAATTGTTGGGGAATTGTCCTGGTGGCTGGAGGATCAGACATTCTTGCGGGGCTCTCCCTCTGTGTCCCAGAAGAGGTTAGTGCTGATGACAGATGCCAGCGAGCTGGCTTGGGAGGCAGTGTTGGACCAGGAATCCGTTCAAGGGATCTGGTCAGTTCAGGAGGCAGAGCTATCTTCGAATTGGAGGGATTTGAAGGTGGTGAGGTTGTAATTGACTCCTTTTCTTCCTTGGGTCCTGGAGCGGGATGTGCTGGTGCGGTTGGACAACACGGTGGTGGTGTGTATGTCAACTGCCAGGGAAGGGCGAAAACTCAACTTGTTAGCACAACAGGTTTGCCAGTGGGCAGAGTTGAACTTGTTGTCTCTGAGACCGTTGCATCTGCCAGGGGTTTTGAACTCGGCGGCGGATCACCTGAGCAGGTTGTTTCCCTCCCTGTCTGACATGTGCCAGATGCAGGAGGTGTTTGGGGGCCTGATGGAGAGGTTTGGGGTCCTGCTGGTGGACCTGTTTGCTGCCCAGGGCAATGCCTTGAGGGAGAGGTTTTGCTCTCTGGCTCAGTCAGACTGGGTTCGGAGTGTGGATGCGCTCTCCTTTCAGTGGGAGGGGGGACTGATGTATGCCTTTCCTCCGAATGCCTTGATTCCAAGGGTCCTGCTGAAAGTCAAGTTGGATCGGGCCTCAGCTGTGCTGGTGGCTCTTGCTTGGTCCCGGAGGCCTTGGTTCCCTTTGTTGTTGTGTCCTTGCTGGCGGTTTCCAGTGGTTCCTTGTCCCCTGCCTTTTCCCCCTCTGTCCCGGGATTGTCTTGTTCGCTTGCAGCCGGCGGGTTGGCTGTTGAAAGGATGAACCTGGTGGCTTTGGGGTGTTCTCCTACTAAGGCTAGGTTTATCCAGCAGTCCCGGCACCCTGTGACTCTAAAATCCTATGTTATGTTATGTTAATTTATATTTGTAAAACGCCAAATCACCAACGGTCTCTAAACTCTACAAACCATAGACCCAGGAAAGCCATAATACTTGCACCTAGAGCAAGAACTTGGGGTAGACTTATCCAAATGCCTCAGTGAACAGAATGGTCTTGTTTCTTCCTAAATGGGAGGAGAGTCGCCTCCCCGCGCAGAGTCTCTCGTAGCGTATTCCAAAGCTGGGGGATCACAACCGAGAAGGCACCTCCTCCCAAGGTGGTTCTGTCAAAGCGTAGAAAGGTCAACAGGTGTGTCTCTGATGAATGGAGGCAACAACCAGGCACATAAGACTTCAGACGGTCTTTAATGTAGCTGACACCGCTCCATACTTAGCTTTGTGTGCAATGCACAGGCCCTTAAATCTGATCCTCTGCTTGATAGGAAGCCAGTGTAGCTGCTGTAACAAGGGTGTGGCGTGTTCTTCTTGGCAGTTTAAGGATCAGTCGTGCTGCATCATTTAAAACTACCTGAAGTTTCCCCAGAAGTTTATCAGAGAGTCCTATGTATACTGCGTTGCCGTAATCCAGACGTGACAAAATAAAAGCTGACACCATGGTACACATGGTAGCAAATGACAGCAAGGGTACAAGTTTCTGTAGTTGCCTCATCATTCCCACACAGCTTCCAACTATCGCAGCTACCTGATTATCCATCACTAACTTGGAATCTAACCTAATACCCCAGCTCTTCACAGCTGGCACTGGTATTGGAGTGGTGCCAAGCTCTTGTGGCCAAAAGAGGCTGGGCCAGGGGTTAGCCCCGTTAGTGAAAGCAAGAACCTCCGTCTTATCCGGATTTACTTTGATTGAGTTCAAAGTCATCCAGTTTATAGTAAACCGAAGGATGTTCTGTATCTTAAGCTGTGCCTGGGAGGAGTTATCAATGCAAACAATTAGTTGGGTGTCATTGGCTTAATTATATACCTGACAATCCAGTTTGGCCAGAGCTTCTATCAGTGGCTGGAGATAGATGTTAAAAAGCAAGGGGGACAGCGCAGAGCCCTGCGGAACCCCACATGGCAAGGTGCCATGCCTAGATGTACATTCCCCTATTTGGACTTTTTGGGGCCGATCCTCCAGGAAGGAGACAATCCATTGGAGGACTGTCCCAGTAACTCCCAGCCGACGGACACGGGCCACCAATTGTGCATGGTTCATTGTGTCAAATGCGGCTGAGAGGTCCAATAGGATCAGCACTGGGGAGAGCTTCTTATCAGCTTTTAGCCATAGCACATCCAGTACTGAGAGCATCACCAACTCGTGCTATTGTGAGCTGTAAATCGCGCCTGCTTAGCATGTAGCAGCTGATGCTCTTTCAAAAAGGATGAAAGTATTCTAAGCGCATGTTGCTCAAGCACCTTAGCCAGGTACGGAAGTCTGGAGATAGGTCGCAAGTTCTTCAGATTCCGAGGGTCTGCCCCTGATTTTTATAGCAGTGGGATTATCATGGCTTCCTTTAATTTGTGTGGGACCTTTCCTGTTGTCAGGGACAGGTTCAGTAGGGATAATATCTCTGGCCCTACCACTGGGAGACCCATTTTAAACACTCTAGGAGGGCAGGGGTCTTCCGGGGACCCAGAATTTACTTTGGCCATGATATGGACCCAACCATTTAAATCAAGTGCGGATAAGACAGAAAGTATGCCTCCTTGAAAATCTGGTGGATCATGCATCGGGAAGGGACATTGACTTATGCGAGTAGTGCCTTTTTCTCTGATGCTCTGCATTGGGTGTCTTTTCAGGGTTGGTGTGCAGATTGGGGCTGGTCTGCTTTGAAGTTGGATCCTGTGCGTACCTTGTATTTGACTTGGGGCTGGCTGTGTCCTCCTTGCGGGCTCAGTGGGCGGCTGTGTGGGCCGTTAGGGGTTAGGCCTGTGAGCGTGTGGTTCTGTTGGTGTTCTGGTTATTGCGGAGTTGTTTCCTCCAGAAACCCATAGTTAAGTCCTTTACGCCTACTTGGGATCTTCCATTGGTGCTGAGGGGCTTGCAGTCTGCTCCCTTTGAGCCTGTGGGTCAGGTGTGTCTGTGCTTTTTGACGATCAAGGTGGTATTTCTTGTCGCTATTACCTCGACCCGGAGGGTTGGGGAGTCGGCTTCCTTGCTTTGTTCTGAACCCTTTTTGTGGTTTTTTTTCCAGATCAGGTTGTTCTCCGGCCTGATCCTTCCTTTGTTTTCAAAGTCCCTTCCTAATTTCACTGCTCGGAGGATCTGGTTTAACCCATGATCCTCTTTCGGTTTCGGAGGAGGAGGTGCCGCTGCACTGTTTGGACATTAGGCAGGCTTTTGAGGTGTACTTGGTGCATTCTAAGCCTTTTCTTAAGGTGGATTCACTTTTTGTGACCTTTGGCCTGGCTAGTCAGGGTCTGAAGCCTTTTGGTGCTACTCTCAGTCAATGGCTGAGGTGGGCTGTGGCTGTGGCATATGATACTTGTGGCGTACTGGCGCCATGGTCAGTGCAAGGTAGATAAACTCGGGGTATGGCTCCGCTCAGGGCTTTTTTTCAGGGAGCGTCTATGGCTGAGATCTGCAGGGCAGCTTCTTGGAGTGCTCCTCACACCTTTACGTCCCATTTATCGTTTGGTGGTGGGTGGAACAGGGTTGGCTGGATTTGGGGACACAGTGTTGCATTCTGTTTAGTTGGTGTGACTTTCTGCTTGTATTAATAAAGTCCGTTTCCTGCTCTCTGTTGAAGCTGATTCTTGCTTTGGTATCTGCTCATATGGTAATGACTGTATTCATTACTCCGAGTTGTAGACCTCCCCGTCACAGTCCTGGTTCCCATCCCTCCATCCCTGTTGAGATTCTTGTGCTTGGAGGTACAGGATGTGCTTACATGGCTCAAGAGTTATATGCTATGGATGTCGGAATGGCCTGGAGGGTAGGGATGGGCTAAAGAGTTTTTTCTTGTAAGTTACAGGGAGGAGCTATTGCTCATATGGTAATGACTGTGACGGGGAGGTCTACAACTCGGAGTAATGAATATTACCGGTAAGTAACTGGTCATTCACCCCTCATTCAAATGTGACGCCGTGACACGTGCTAACAAGTCCATTTGCTTTACTATGTGCTAGAAAAATGTATGGTTCTTTGCCTTCCTTTGTCCTTATTGTAACAGAAACCCAGCACGCAATTATGGGATCACAAGGAACACATTGCCCTCAATACAAGAGCAGAAGTAATAGAGGGAGGTAAAATCAATTTCCACTTGCGTCAGATTTACCCTTACGCTTATCATGTATGCCACTCTGACAGTGGCGTTGCCCCACTAATGCCACGGCCAACTGCAATAATGCCAGGGCCTTTAAATTCTTAATCGTTCTCCTTCTCTGACGCTAATTCTAATTCCAATCAGGACTCCTGAGTGGAATTAACGTCGGAGAAGTAGAACGAGGGAGGGACGCTAAAGGGGTGGGAGGAGTGGGGCTGGCCGGGCTGTGGCAGCACTCGAGGAGTTACAGCGCACTACTGTCACAGCAATAGTTAGTGCGCATGTTCCTTTTTGGGCTGATCATTTTTACGATCAGCCCAAAGATGCACACTAGCTTTCCCCTTAAGAGACCGAGGGTTGCTTCATGCCACAGCCCCCGGTCTCCTAATGGGCAGGGAGTATCTCTGCCCTCAACCAATCCTGGCGCTGCTGGAGCAGCGTCAGTAGAGGGGTTGGCAGTGACGTCGCGGCTATTCCTGTTTTTTGAAGAGCGCGCGTGGGACCCCTGCCCCTGAGCTGTCGAGGTGGCGCGGACTGATAAGTTTTCTTTTATATTATATTTCAATTTTAAACTTCCCCTGCCCCCAACCCCGGAACACAGCCCGGTCTGAGGCTGCACGTCACATCAATTTGTGACCCATTGTGTATATTTGTGTGTATGTGTGCTGTATGCATTTTAGTGGCCGCTTGTATGTGTATGTGTCCTGTGTCCATTTTAGTGGCTGCTAATATGTGCGCCTCTTGCCATTTCTGTGCCTCACTGTGTTGCTGCTCGAAGTGTTCTGTGTTTCTTTCACAGTGATGCTCGTATTGGCTCTCTCTCTATGCACATCCTTATGTTTGCATCTATCAGTAGTGGTTTTCTGGTTGCTTCATGTGTACATTTCTTGGTCTGTTAAGAGTGGCATGTGGTTCTTATACCAGCGTTTGTCTCGATATTACATTTGGTGTATTTTTCTGTTTGTGTCTTTAAAAGTGTCTACCATGTCCCATTGTGTGTTGTTGCCTACTATTGGTTCTTGAGAGTCAAATAGTATGTTTCTCCCTGTTTTTTCTTCCGCTGAGTAGTTGTTGGTATGTTATGTTAAGTCTTCTTCTATACAACATTGTTCCATACAGAGGAGTAGTGGTGTTACCAGAAATGTTTTTTAAATACATGTTTGCCAGTAGAATCCTATGGAAATGATTTATTGGCCAGGATGTAACAGTCAAGTTTTCAATGTGTGAAATTTGAAACAGTGCCGGCATGTTTAGATGGTCTCTGGGACAGAGCTCAATGGACAGGTGTACCTAATTCTAAAAAAAGTTATTTGCCCTTGCATTTTAAAAGCTGATAAAATGGGTCTGAAATCCTATGTAAATTCCTATTATTGTATTTTACTTATTCGCATAATTTTAGTTTTTCTTCTATGTACGCTTTTTTACATATTATTAACCCAGTGGCTTGTGGTAACAGTAAAAAATGATATGCGCTGTTACTTCATGAGCTGTGGTAGAAAACTTCACCACATGACTTTAGTGGTCAAGGGTATACCTCTTGTACAGTTTTCACATAGAAACCATCACTTTTTTGCATATTAAGTCTGATTTTCACAAAAACTATACTTGGAAAAAAAATCATCTGCACCTAAATCCACCCTGGCTCATACGTTCCAAATTTGGCACCAATATCAAGAGGTACCAGAGCGGACAACACAAATCCCCTGCAATTTCATCTGGAAAATACTAATGAACTACGAAGTTCTTTGAGTAGGAGTCTTGCTATTAATAGTGTTGACTCTCCATGTTTCTAGTCGAAGCCAACTCTGAATCTTGCAAAAGGCTGCGTTTCGTTTATCTACATTCTACTGTTGTGTTCTGTGTGATGTCCTGTGTGTTACTGTTGTAGTCTGTGTGTTGTGGCACGTTTTCTCTTAACAACTCACCGGGCGAATGATGCTTGTGTAATGTAACTGGTGCTTATGCAAAGTGTTCTTTTATGCCCCCTACCACTTTCAAATCTCACCAGCCACCACTGCACTCTGAAGATTTAATCCTGGTGGTGAAAAGTATGCGAATGACAACTAGTAACAGTGAAGGTTCTCTTATTGCCAATGAACTGTATGCTGTGGCTCTCTGCTGCACCCTGGTGTCATACTGGAGAACTTCATCTGCTGTCTAGAAGAACTGAGATTCCGTTCTACACGTTATTCAGTGATGGAGCTGTTAAAGGGAGAATTTAATTCCCTTAGAGAAACATGGTCATAATCTAATATTCTCTCAGGTGTGTGGCATCCTAACTAATAATCCACACTCATTTGTGTCTGGAAGAAATACCTGACACAATCTGAGACATACAGCCTCATTACAAGTGACTCGTAATAATTAAGGACAAATTAAGCCTTCCTAGTGAAATACCGCCGCTGCTCTGATTGTGGCGAGGGTTTGAACCCCTTCACAAGTTTTGCCTTTTGCAATGAGGAATGACATGCATTTAATGAGCCTCGCAGATGGGATCACAAGCACGTTATTCCCTTTTGCGCTCATTTAGCCCGTGCAAGTCCGTCCAGGTATAATAAGAACGTGTGCATGAAAACACGTAAAATAAGAGAAATTGAGCAAGATCAGGGATCAGAAATTCTACGCGATAACTGCTCCTTATTTTAAGTTTACTGTGTGACCACGAATGACGTCGTTCTAAGACGATTCTAGACATTGTAGCATTTTGGAGCCTCTCATTAAAGATTCCTAAATTAACGTGTATGACCATTCTAAGTTGTTCTTCCCATATATTGTCTTGTTATCTCTCTTCCTATACTTAGGAGGGCTGTTTTACTAATATTTGATGCCATGCTGCGCAGTCACGGTTGGATTGGGATGATAAATTGGCCCAGCACCCAAAAATAAGTGGCCCCCAACTGCAGTTCGCAACCATTCATGTCGAAAATGGTGATTTCCTCTTATCCGTTTCTAGTCAGATTTTTTTTTTATTTCAAAGTTATTTAAAACTGTTGTGTGTCTTGTGTTTTTTCTCTAATTTCAATGCACAATATTTTAATGAACCTCCTAACCTCAATCCGAGAAAACTGGCAGAAGCCCCCTGAGGCTTGTCTGTCTGGTCGTTGTGACCTGCTGTGGGGGACAAAATGCCTCCTTCCCACGCCGACGACTCGTTCATTGCACTGCTCAAAAGGCACACCTCTTTCAAAGGCTCACTGACACCTTCTGGGGCCCAGGGATGGAAGGAAGTCCACCACATGATGTGTGTCCTCCTGACGCCCTATTATCATTCTGCAAATAACAATAAATGGGCCTAATATGTGGGTCTCAGACTACCTACCACCTGAAGCTGCAGGTCTCTGGGGGAAAATCAGCCCAGGTATATGGAGCTGCTTGATCCACAGACTAAAACAATACGGCCTACAAGCTGGCCTCTGTCACAGGCCCTGCCACGCCCTGCCAATCCGACCCTGAGCACTGCACACCGAAGTTCCTTTGCAGCATTGCATAACACGGTGAGTGCAGGTCAGGGCCAGACCTACCAAGATAAGGCACTGCTGCTCTTTTCCCAAGCAGTGGCGCATCATTTGGCTGCCTTGTACCACGCACACCATTTGAGCACCAGTAAAGTTGTATGTTAGTCTAGCATACGTTTTATACAATCCATCCAGTACAAAAGTCTATGTTCAACTATTTTTAAGGTTTTTTCGCAATACAGAATACACAATACATGAAAACGATTGGATAAAATAGAACTTTTCTACTACTTTGCGTCTGCCTCAAGGAGATATATTTCGATGCACAGCCCTGTCTACAAATGTTAATAGATAGTGCCTTGCTTAAAACAAGCGTTTGCAATGCAATAGGCCTCGCATTTGCGAAAGTTAGGGCGAGTGGTATTGTAAATGTCAACATCTTTTTGTATGTGTTTTGGTTTAGGGTGGAGTGGATGTATGTTGTTTGGAATGAAATGATGTGTTTTGAATTGGAATTGTTAGTTTTCGATTTCTGTGGGGTTGATTTGGGTGGTGTGTAATTTATTAGTGTAGTGGAATTATAATGTGATATGGTGATTAGATAGTGGTAAGAGCTGCACAGACTAGATAGAAAGGAAGATCGAGAGGGATAGTTAGTTTGTGCTTGAAGTGATGATTGAACTCTAGAAAGAGGAGCGGAAAGAGTGAGTGAGAAAGAGAGAAAGAAGGGGAGAGCAGGCTATAGATGCATAAAGAGTGTATGCAGAAGTGACCCTAAGTAGCGGAGGGCATCGTGGGTTTGAGGGACAGAAATGTTCAAAAGGCACATGAAGAAAATTGAGCTTGAAGATCTGAAGTGTGGCAGGAAGAGTGTGTGAAAGAACAAAAGAGGTGTGAGGGAGAGAAAGGGACTAGAAGAAGGTGCACCCAGTGGGTGGGGGGGGCATAAGGTGGTACAGGAAGGTACCATGTGTGCGTAGGCACTGTAGAGAGGAGATAGGAAGTGTGAGGGAGGGTTGAGAGGGGGTAGTGGAATTGCGATATGAGAGTAGGTAGTGGCAGTGTGATGAAAGAGGAAGTGGGTGTTGAGTGATGCTGAGGAGATGTTGTGATTGTGCTGAGTGTTGTTGAGGTGGTGCAAAGTGATGCTGAGATGATGCGGCGCTGATGCTGAGTGATGTTAAGGTGGTTGTCATTTAACAGTTAAAAATTGCTGAGGACCATTACCCTGAAATTTGAAAACTTCTATCATTTACATATTGCAACTTGCCTAAGTGCATAAAGAATGTAATCTGGTGACTAGTAATGTTGATGGAGAACAATGAGAATATGGCTACGAAGTGTGTTCTACCTGGCATGTGAACTGCGCATCAACTTGCATCCAATCAGAGCTTAGAAAAAATACTTCAGCTTCGTCTCGTAGAGTCATGTTGTAGCTCCACATTACATTATGACTTTTAAAAGCTTTGTCTGCTATTTGAAATGTTAGAATTAAAAAACCAAGCCCTTTTTACATGTGTGTTGTAATGAACCTCGAAGATACATTCTAAGTGCATCTTCATATCCCACCAACCTAAACATCAAACAGGACGAATCTATCTGATAACAGATATTTGGACTTCTGTTTGTTTCAAATAATTCCTGGTTTTTCCGGCCCACCCCAGAAACAAGCAGAATTGTGAAACAGGAAGCAAACCGTCCATCTTTCAAAACAAATTTAATATCAGGGCACATGAAGCTGCATATTGAGCACGATCCCCTTCCTTGATAAGGCAGCCTTGAATAGCAGGCAGTATTAAATGAAAAGCAAGGTTGCAGATCAGAACGGAAAATATGCAGGTAAGTGGTAGGACTTAGCAATAACACAGTCTGTTTGTAGAACTGACATTGATTTATTATCTTAAGATCCTGTGAGGTATAAACAGGGTTTGCGCTTTTACTTAGTGCAGATCTTCCAATGTGTCGATGCTTTTATAGTTTCATTAAGAATTTTTCATTGATTAAGTCCCGCAGATCAGTGGTTTGATCACTTTAAAAACAGAGCTGGAAATATGCAAGACATCCTTTGTGTAACATTTACATAATCACTCTGCAGTATATACCACCTGAGTAGGTTTTACAGCACAGCTCACCTCAGACTCAGGTGAACATTGTGCTGGGCTGTGCTGTTGTGACGTGTAAGCCTTTAGTTTAGTCTCAGGGGCAGCTCCTCCACTAGGGCGGAGAAGCTTTGCTACACTGCTTTAGTGTGAGAAAGCCAAAACATAAAATGGTAATAGCTTTTGGTTATTACCATTTTATGTTTCTTTCCGCATTTCAGGTGGGACGGCAGGCAGAGCTGCAATATGCATGACTGGTTTGGTCGGCCCTCTCTGGCTGCCCAAACGAGTCATGCGCACTGTGCACTTCTCCATGCTTACTGCATTCCAGCCTATATGGAGAACATGCAATCCCCAAAAGCCCCTTGCTGGGCGGCATCCCAACCAATCACAACGCTCCAGTGGAGCGTTGTGATTGGCTTAGGGGAGGGGAGGGAGGCTGCCTGCTTCCTGTTCCTGCCAGGGGCAGGCGAGCAGGAGCAGACCGAGCAGTGAAGATGCGTGACCCAAGCCGGCAGAAAGGTAGGTTTTCATTTTTATTATTGAATACCACCCTGCCACACGCGATCCCCCCACCCCTTGCGACCCATTGCTCACACACCCAACATGACCCCGTGCCTGCCCCCACCCGTGAACCATGAAGTTTCTTATGTGTCTCTGCCTTTGGTGTACTTTCCTGTACGCAAGAACGTGCAGTAATCATTGCATGGGGTGCAAATAATGTTTGCATGTTCCTAAAAGATGAATCTAGCAGTGACTCTGTGCCCCAAAGAGCAACAGCCGGGTGGCGGTGGGGGAGGAGACAAAGATGTGCACTAACACGAGCATGAAGCAATGCAATCTTAAACAAGCCAGGAACATATCTTTTTTTCCTCAAATCGACTAACTGTACTGAGAGACATAAGGAAAGCAGAACTTAAAATGTACATCACAACATCTAATGCGCGTGTTGTAATGACAGGAAACTCAAACACAACAGTTAACACAAATTGTCAACGCACAGGCTTCTTGGCCTCTTGTTAGTTGTAATCGAGGGGTTCTCTCCCAAGGAGCACACATACAATTTGCTGAACCACTACAACCACGGACATGTCACTGCACTAAGAGTAGAGATTGTGCAACAGAATTCAAAAATAATAAGCAGCAGTTATAAAAGAAGAGATTTCTAGATCTATAATACACTGTGTGGGGTCTGAAAGCAGGGTTAGCCCTTCACTGAATAGAATAGTTTTTGTTTCGAAATAATATACTTATGCTTTATATCATAAGAAACGTTAACTATGTTACATTCAGTCCATACATGGCTAGATCACCTTAGTAGACAGAAAACAAGGCCTAATTTGTTGAGATTACTATAGAATAAAAACGCTGAACGAAATAAGTGATTGCTCTTTGAAGAGCATGGAGTCTGTGAAGCTGTGAGCGACACCGGCTGACTTACTATTCTGAAGGTGCCACAAAGAAGAAGGAGTAAAGTTTGGGGCGACTTACAAAAGCTACTTTAAGGCTCATTTTGAAAGGAGAGTGGGTGGTTGGTAAGATGTTTGGAAGCAGCAGGGCACTTCTAGTCACAGTTGCAAAGCTTCGAACGCTCTTAAATAGTGATGCGCTTTTCCCAGCATTAATATTTGGGGAAAATTTGCTTTTTAATTACAGAGAAAGTGTTGATGATCGATCTACACCTAGCAGTGCTGAAGGGCTGATTGATAGGGTTTCCTAAAAAGCAACTACCATGAGAGAAGAGAGAAACTTGAAACACATACCCTCGCTGTTCTTCAATTTGCAAACAGGAAACTGCTGGAGTCCTTGGTCTCGACCGGTGGAGCAGATGCTGGGAGGGTCAATAAACTAGGCCGCACCAGCCTCCAGTTCACATGCAGAGCCGCCCCTTCGCCAAGGAGAAGTAAACAACAGCGGGCAGCATCCATGGTAAACTGAAGTTTGCCCTTGCATAAACAAACATGTGAAACATGCGTCACATGGAAGGGTGAATATCTGCACCCGCCTACAAACGTTGGCGCCATGGTGAACCAAAGCATGGTGCCCGTCTTCATTAAACGTATGCGTGACAGCTCGTAAATTGGCCGGTATGGTAATAAAAAACATAAAAGCGGGCATTGTGTTCAATGTGAAGCGCGGAGCCCAAATACATACAAGTTACGCATGTGGTAGCTGGTAAAGTGGCCACTGTGGCCCGTGGTGAAAAATAAACAGCGCAAGTAATGGTAACATGAAATTAAGTAAACAAGTAGTCCCCAAAGAACACATAACTCTTACGAGTGTAAGGGAACTGTAATTGGCCGGTGCTCCTCTAGTAAAACCGGAAATTATGTATCCCTGAGCTAACCAATAATGATCCAGGGTATAAAAGTGATGCAGGATTGAACCAATTGCAAGAAGCAGGCTGGATTACATCCTGTAGAGTGATTACAGCATGTCTTGCAGACAACGCATGCGCACTGATGCTCGACCTAAAAAACAAGGTTGGTTGCATGGAAATACCAATGTAACACCCATGGGATGCACCCTTGATACAGAATAGCACATAGTTTAGGCAACTATCCTATGCAAAACAAGTTTTGCACTGAAAAGTAAATACCAAGTCAAAATTTTGAGTGGGCATTTGGCTATTTTCCCATTTAGAACACATACATTCAATTAAAAACTCTCAGATTTTGGTGCATTGGCTGCAGACAGCAGGGTCCGGAAATGCATGGCAGTAATTGGCTCTTAGTGTTTCTGGGATCTACTGTCAGCAGCACATGCATTATCTCGAGATTTCTCGAGTGAATGAATGTGCCGTAGTTGAGGAAAACATTCTTCTTTGGCCCAGCGCACAGAAGAGGAGCATGAGACAGCCCTGCAGCGTTATGCTGGCATAGCATTTCATCCATATAGACCCATGAAAACATGAGCTGCATACACACAATTCCGGACAATGGCGTTGACAGTTTTGTGATATAACAATTGCTATGTTAGACTTGAATAATGAAAAAAGATCTAAATGTTTTCTCACCACTCCTTTTTCCCATACTACAGACATCCTGTCCTCCACGCCATTCAACCCGCTGGGTATCTTGGTAAAATCATCTTTCCCCAAAGCCTTCTGGCAGGTACTAAAGGTGCAGTTGTCAGTCGCTGCCAGGCTGAGATCATCGCTGGAAAAGAAACATCATTATGTCTTTAATTATACATCAGAGACGATCCCCTGTTCTTAAGGGCTTAATGGCATTCATTTTTTAAAGTCTCTGTTTCCGAGCTGTGCTGTAATAATCATAGATGGAGCAGATACAGGTTATGCCCAGTCCTGCAGAGCTCTTTGAGCCATCGAACATGTTACTCACTCTGGCACTTCCTATCCTTCATTCTGTGACATCATGGGATTTTGAAATGAGTGCACGTCTTCTGCATCAACAGGAGCACTGCTCAACCACATAATTACCTGTGCCCCTGTCCTACTAGGTGACATCCCGACGAGTTGTGGGGAGACACGGACTTACCAAGTCACTAACTAACTAACTGGGGAGAGGATGTGGTCTCATGGCTAGACTGCGGACTTCGGAGCTGGGAAACCAAGGTTTGAGCCTCGTGGTCGACTCCACATCCTGTAATTCTGGGCAAATCACTTAGGATCAGATATATGACGGCCAAAATAGCGCCTCACAAATTACGAGTCTTTTGCAACTCGCAATTTGTGAGGTGCTATTTAGGATGTAGAACAGTGTGTAACACACTTCAGGGGAGAGGAGTTGGCCTAATGGCTAGGGCGCTCGATCTCGGGCCTGGGGAACTGGGTTTGAGTCTCGGTAATGACGCTAATCCTCCTGTGATTCTGGGCAAATCACTTAATCTCCCTGTGCCTAACAAAAATGAATGTGTGTCCTCATGTAACCTAACTGGTGCTATGTAAAGCGCTCTGATACCCGATTCAGGTCAAGTTCGCGCTATATTAAACTCAGCAAAAAAAACCAAAAAAAAACTGTTAGCGATTCCCAATGGGGTCGCAAATCGAGAGGCTCATGAATATTAATGAGCCTCACGCAATTTGCGACGCCATTGGGAATGGTAGGCCCTCCCAGTTATGGTGTCCTGCTGGGCTCAGCAGACCACCATGTCTGGGACTGCTTTTAAATAAAGCAGTGTTTTATTTCCAAATGCAGCCCGTTTTCCTTAAAGGAAAACAGGATGCGTTTTTAAAAAAAATGAAACGTTTTAGTTTCATTTTTTAAGGACAGGCAGTGGCCCCAGGGACCACTGCCTGCCCTTAAAAAATATTTTCTCCTGCATTTCAAAAGGGGAAGGGTTCCCCTGGGGACCCCTTCCCTTTTGCGACTTCATTACCACCCTCTTGAAGGGGGTGGTAATTTGCAAGTGATTTGTGCATGCATTTGAGGCCACAACACATTTGTACGTAGGGTTGCGCATGCTATTAGGAAGGGATTGCCTCTTCCTAATAGCAAGTTGCAAAACTCTATTTTGCAAGTCGCAAAAAATTGTAAGTTGCAAAATAGGGTTTGCACATACCCCAAGGTGTTTTTGCATGCGCAAACAAGTTCGCAAACTGTGTGAACATGCAAAAACCGTCATACATCTGGCCCTTAATCTCCCCGCACCGTCCAAAGAAAAAAAACAATTGAATGTGTCCTTGTGTAACGTAACTGGTGCTCATGTAAAGTGCTATATAAATCTGCAAAAAAAACCAAGACATGTTACTTTACTCTCCGGTGCCTATGCTGCATACCACACACAGGTGCTGTTGACATGATGAACCTAGATAGCAATACACTCCAGCCCTACCAGCCTTCAAGAGTTACTGAGCTGACTTGCATTATTTCAGTCCAGCCTTGCAAGCCTTCCAGGGGCTGTGACAAGTGATTGAACAGACATTTTTCCTGGGAGTGTCACAGGGATTTTAGCTTGTAATTTAATCTCTGCTTCAGACAGCATAGCCCCTTTAAAACACCTGCAGACATATGGCTCACTCTCCCTCTTCTAAACCAGCCTCTCAGACGTGTAACTGCTCCTCAAAGCCTCATGGCCCCAAATCTATGCTTGGAATGTGACAGACCTAAAGGACAGCTTAGCATTCAGTAGACTTTGTGTGAAACTTGCATTGTATCATCTTTCACTCTTTGCAATATTTCACTATTCTGTAAAAGAATTTTAAGGCACATTGCTTTTGTTTTGTGCACAAGAACTTAATAGTATATCTAGGATGCGACCTATATCTACTGGAAAATGCCTCTTCTCTCTTTCTCTCCATCTCTCTCTCTCTGTCGTGACTGGCAAGCTGGCATTTCAAGGCCTAATTTGACAAAATCCTGATGAAGTTAAGTAATCCTTTCACAAAAACTTGCAAATAAATTACTTTGTTAGCCTATTTAAGGTATCAATTCTTTGCTTTAAATAAATAAATAAATAAATATATATACATATATATATATATATATATATATATATATATATATATATATATATATATATATATATATATATATATATACACACACATACTTCACTTAACGAGAGTAGCACCAGTATAGCTATAGTTAAGTCAGAGCTTCTGTGCAAAAGGATTTATTTTTTTATTATTACCTTTAGCGCAATTTGATGAATCTGCATGAACCATTCTAAAAAATACATAAAGAACATCCACTTTTGATCTTTCATGGTATGTTTCACGCAGATCGATCAAGTAGAGCCAAGAAAAAGGATGTGCTGAAAAGTGAAATTGCCTTTTTTATTCCAATATGCGTTTTTTCTCTTCCATACAGAAAAAAAACAATTAAACGGAATTATATTAAATTTGGTAGAAAGGATTGGGCTATTCCAGCTTTGGTCTAGATCTGTCCAGCAGTTTTTTGAGAAATAAGCATTTTAGAGATATCTAGAACAGTAATTTGCAGAGCCTTAGCAGATTTGCAAATCCATGGATGATTCAGGACTCCATTTCAAAACATAAAGGAACTAGGGAGCGCTTTCTCCATTGTTGCATTGCAGATTAGTGAATCCAACTTCAGATTCCGAAACAAATCTGCCAGGTTCTGATTGGCTGGCTGTCATAGAAACAATTCTGGTGCGGTCACCAATACCCAACTCAGTGCAAAGGAAAAGGGAATAAGCAGGCAGGGTGAACCTACCATGACCTCCAGACTGATTTGGTGTTAAAATAAAAATCAAATAAATATTTTTTATCACAGAATCGTGGATCCCATTGGCTTTGCAGATCCCATGCCTCCTGTGGGACAAGCAGACATTACATCAGCTTATAATTCACAAATTCAGCACAAGATTCACTAATCCTGGAACAAAATGAAAAAATTAAGTATTTAGAGCACTAATGCTGAGATTGGCTGATGGCCACAAGTGGAGGTTGGCTGCTTGCGGCAAACCCCTTGCTGAGCAGGGCCAAAAGCCATGTGCTCGGGGTACTGACTGCCAGTGGATGGTTGAGCTCAAAGCTTGCAGCTAACCCACTCTGGGCATGGCCAAAGGCCATGGGCTGCGGGTGTTGACCAACCCAAGAGAACTGCATGCATAGGCTAGCCACAGGCCAGGACTTATGGCCAACACCCTGCTATATGTGATCAAAGGCCATGCGCAAAGGAGGTTACCCACCAGTCGAGTGTTGGGGGAAAGGCTCTGGGCGTTGGCAATACATGTTGGCCACTTACGGAGAGTTGGGCGCTGGACCTGGTTTAATGGCAGGCCTTGTGACTGACCCTACTGCACATGGGGCTAGCAGCGGCGGCTGTTGACATTTGAAGGTGGCGGTTGTGGAGGTCCAGGATGCCCGGTGGTGGGAGGGGGGAGGGGGTGAGGGAGGGTTCTCCCCCTGAAAATGTTTTGAAGGAAGGAGTGGAACACAAATTAGATGGGCTCCACCTGTCGGACACCAAAATAGAATTGCACTTACCTGTTGTCTCACGACTCGCACCCCAGCCTGTCGGTAGTCTTCTGCAGTGCTCTGATGTGACTGCGGCCGGTGTCCGTCCTGCACTGTGCACAGCCAGCAGCACAGGGAGTGCAGCGGACCGGCTGCGTGCCGATCATCAGTCCTGCCGCTCCTTCGACTGCTCCTTAATCCACACAGATTCAGGCTTCACGCACGTCTTTTCATATTTTACGAGCTGCTTTTCATTCACTTCGGCAATTGGCCATTTATACAGTGGAGTGGCTTGGCGCTGTCTGTTAGAATGCGGTGGGTCACGGTTATTTTCAGGCAATGCAATGGGGCTCAGCTTTACTTTAGGAATCTGATTACCCAAGCTTCGTCCATGATGTGTCACCTCTACGCAAGCTGTAATCCTAATCCAAGCAAGCCATTTTCCACGCAGGATTTTTGTAGTTTTTGGTAAATTCAGTGCCGGAGTCAGAGCTGCGGGGCGGTCAGCGGGCTCTTCCGTAATCCGCAGCCAACTCCCTCACCTCCCACTGTTCAATCAGGAGGTCTAGGACTAGCGCAAAGGCAAGGGAGTGCTCCGGTTGTAGCCACCCACTGACCTTCCCCTTGACATTCATTTCAGTGGCACGCTGCTGAAGTCGTGTGGGCCGCAGCATAGGTGCCCCATTTGAAACCAGCCATTTTCAGCTTCTCTGGCCACTTCTTTCAGGATGACATCACTCCTCTCAGATGGGCTTCGAGGGTGAGCAATAGTCCTTGCCTTGGCCAGCACATGCGTAGGAGGTGTCTCTGACCTGTGACCTCGTCCCTTCCTAGGAAAAAACTAAAAACAAAGCTGAATGTTTGATTTGTGTTCGAGTCCGACATGGGGCAGCGAGCACTTCATTTGAGGCTGCTCCATTGCGTGTGGTGTCTCTCTTGTCTCCTCCCCGATCCTTGTCTCGAGTCTAGTAGGGCAACGCCCCTTTCGCCCCTGTTCACCAGCCATCACTGGGAGCTAGGCCTGGAGGTTAGGCTCAGTGGGAACACCCACTGCGTATGGTGATGCATAGTGGGGTTGGCCACCCATCGAGAGTTGGAAGTAGGGCCTGGACAAAGAACAGTACCCAATGCCAACTGCCACTGCATATGGCCAAAAGCCTTGCTGCTGGAACCCCCTGTTAGGCCTGGCATCTTTTGGCGTCATTTTCCCTGTCTTTTTGCTTCTGACCTGTTTTTGGCTGAGCTTCATTATTGTTGGTTTTAGGACTCTGGGCAGTTTACTACCGCTCACCAGTGCTAAAGTGCATGTGCTCTGTAACTAGAAAATAATGGCATTTGGTTTCTCGATGATTGGGGTATTTGATTTACTAGTAAATCCCTAGTACAGTGCACTACGTGCGCTCAGGGCCTGTAACTCAAATGCTTCTAGTGGACAGCAGCACGATTTGTGCCACCCACCTGAGTAGCCCTTCAAACCTGTCTCAGGCCTGCCACCTTAGCACCTGTTAGGTCTTAGCAACAATTAGTTTCTTAGGCTCTTAAACCTTTTACATACACACTGTAAAGGATTAGTGCAGTTGTGTATAACATACAGGTAGGCCTGATTTGTATGTAACATGCACAGGTTGCTTCAATTCACTGTGGGTTTTCGGGGCTTGCAGAGAGATTGGCACTGGGAATGGCAGGAGTCCAGGCCCTGTGACCAACCCCCACTGCACATGGCAAAAAGGCATGTGCATCAGAGATTGGACGCCAATGGAGGGTTACGTGTCGATAGCCTACCCCAAGGCCAGGCCTTGCAACCAACCAACGATGCAAGGAAAAGACAGTGCAATTTAATTGTTAGCCGATCACAGTTTCAGACCAGCACCTGCGGTCAACCCCCTGCTTTGTACAGTAGAAGCCTATGTACAGCTAGGGATGGCCACCAGTGGAGGGTTGGACTCAGAACTCTTGTATGTTGTGAGAGAGCGCAATTTGAATAAAAAATATGTATGTACCATATTCACAAGCATATAACGCAAACGTAGAATCTATAACGTGAAGTTAGCACTTGTAGCGTAAAGTTAGCCGATGTAACCAATGTAATGGGAAATGTATCTGTATCTATTCTATAAAGTGTATTAGAATTAGAAAGGCCCGTATACATAGTGGGCTAATATAGAAATGTATAGTAATGCTTAAGAACAGTAGAACGTGCAAAACTGAATATACGTGTGTGATTAATAAACGGAGAAAAGAAGGCGAAACGTAAAGCGAAGAAATGTGTAGAGCATATATAAAACGGTGTAAGCACGAGAATATAAATGTTGTATTCTATGTAAAATGCATTCGCGTATAATCATTGCTTTGCTAAATTCGATTATATATAAAAGTGTGTTAAAGGTTATACTGTGTAGAAGGCTTGTTGTAGGAATGTTAGAAGGGTTTGGTCATGTGTGATTTTAACCTAACTGACCAAGAGTTCGTAGGAGTGTAGTCCGCTGTATGTAATTTAGTGGGCTCACAGGAATTGTGGATAGTCTTGATCTGAATGTGCGAGACAAGAGTTAAAGGTCTTGCTAGATTTAAGGTGACAATGTTGGACGAAGTTTATGGCCTAAGTGAGATAAGAGACGCTTGGAATTTGGGTCTTGTTTAGAAATGACCGTTCACAGGACCAAATGAGGTTAAGAACATAGTCGTAAAGAATAAAGGTCTGTTGAGGTGATAGACTTTGCTCCGAAAGTGTCAATTGGAATGTCAATGAAGTCACCAGCAAGAAGACGAAGATGGTGCCTACGAAGCAAGGTCAACTTAACGGACGACTCGAAGAGATGAAGCTATGGAAAGAGCCAGAAATGACATCATATGTGAAGGAGTACGTGGTGGGCGTCAAGGGGCGTTCCACCCATACTGTGATTATGTATTTAGGGACAGTACCCCGGGGAGAAGTTAGCGCAGAACTGAAGATCAGAGAGAAAGAGCAGAGCGCAAGAGAGCAGTAGGCCGAGGACCCTTAGAGAGCGGATGGGTAGGCAGAGAGGGTACTGCTTCTCGACATAAGTTACCATTAGAGGCTAAGAGAGTTTGAACTTCTTTGGAAGTCAAACTGCTGACACCTTTTTAGGTAAGGAACTTGCGAAGTAGGGATGTCACCTAGTACAGAGTAGGGACAGAATTAACTTGTTTATTCTTTTTGTAGATGACGCAACGGAACCACTTTGTGTCTATGCTTTTTAATCTGCTGATTCTGGAATTGACTTTAATTGTATTCTTTTGTAGACTGAGGTTCTTTAGGGAATTTATGTTCCTTTTAGTTCCTGTATACTTGTTGAATCTTATCCTGAGAGGATTGTATATGCACCTTATTCTGATTTTATATTAAACTTTTAAAACTTCATCAGTCGTAAGTGGTTCTTCAGAGTTGCGTCAGTTTATGGGGTTTATTTAACCTATGCGGGGTTTGTCTTTTACTCAATGACAGAAAATAATCGATCCAAATAGATGAATGAGGTAGGTATCTAAGTGATCAGAAAAGGTATCAAAATCTCATTCCCCGCAGTTGGTAGCAGAGAAAGATGGTTTTCTTCTTGAGGAAGACAACCTAGGTCAGGTCTAGATTACCCCAAGGTCCCTAGTCATCGACGACCAGAAGAAGAATCCCTGCCGAAGAAGGTGCTGACGGTGCGTCGAGAGAAAAGCAGCAGAGTCGGTCGAGAGTGAGTATAAGGGTCATGCGTTGCCAGATTGCGGTATTTTGTGTTGTACTTGTGTTGTAATGTCAAGCGGAGTTGAATGCCTGCAGTGTGATTGAGGGAAGGTTGTGAGCGCGCGCAACCGGATAAAATCTTAAGTTCAAGGAGAGCTTAAGTGGTTCGGGTGTATCGAACACCCAGAGTAATTGTCTACCATTGAAAGGGGGTCATGAGGTACCATTGATCGCCCGAAGGACCGATGATAGGGGGAGCGTAAGAGTGAGTGTATGAGTAACGGACGCTGGTCGGACGTTTACTGTGTGTAACTAACCTATCAGTTAAGGCAAGCGTCTGACCGTGAGAGGAAAGACGTCTCGTCAGTAGAGGTGACAATTACAGTTAGACTGTGGCCGTACAGTCAGAGAAAAGTGATCGCTTGGACGGAAGTAGTCATTTTTCGGCGTATGAATGAAAACGCATGCAAGACCGTGAGACGAGTTGAGAAAGGAGGGGAACTGCTGCAGAGGGGACGAGTGACGTCAGCGTAGAGCCGCGCTGAAATTGGTCGGTTAGTGTAGAACCGCGCTGGGATAGGCTGATCAGCGAGAGCCGCGTAGGGATTGGTTGGTTTGCCAGCGGGACGTAAACAAGGAAGAGAATTAAAAGGAAAATCGTAGATTATCGAAAATGAAGTGTTTTAAACGTTTAAGGGCGATCTTTAAGAGAGATAGAGGAAACTTGTATGCAGGAGAAGAAGCTCCACCAGAAGGCACACCAGCTTACCATATGGCAGTGAATGTAGGCTTACACTCAATACTATGGATCTCTGAGTGGAATAAGCTAACAGAAGGGAATAAGGAACTGACGTTTCCGAGATACGGGACGTTTAAGCTAGAAGTATTAAACCAACTGAAAGCGGTAATGCTAGCAACGAGACCTCTACCGAGGCCAACACAGTTCGAAGCCCTTAGTGCATGGTTTAGAACGGCACACGAAAAGAGCTTGAATAGACGCCAAGAAAGAGTGAGACGATCGGTAAAAGCAGTGCAGGATGCTAAATGGGACGATGAAGCTAAAAAGTGGAGGGTGCAGAAAATAGAAGCAGACAAACTGTTCACAATGCTAGAGACTACGGGAGAAAAGAAACCTCTAGAAGAAGATGAGGATAGCGAGCCAGATGAGGATCTGATAGATAGGCTATTATTAGATAGACCACCTCCGTACAACAGAGAAGCCGAAAGTCCCGAACTACAGCAAGGGGACGGAGCTAGATGGGGGGAATATAAACCGCTCCCAGTGTCAGAGTGGGATTCCAAGAAAGGTGAGGAAGTACCTCAATCTAGTCCCGCACAGAGAGTAGTAGGAAGATTCGTGGTCCAGAAGGTGCCAGAAACGGAGCGTGCAAGGTCGTATCAAATGCCAGATGCTCTACAAGTACCTGTTACCATAGGTCCTATAGTGTCAATCTACAACCCAGAGGGAGTCCAGCAGGAGGAACAGGCACGATGGGACAGGGAAAGGGCAGAGATGGAGAGTAGGAATAATACGATCAATTCCCAAAGGCAGTTGCTAGGACCAAGGAGTCGGAGTACCCCATTAGATTCAGCAACGGGTCCCTGGACAGAACAGAGGGAAAGAGGACAGATGGATCTGAGGGGACCGAAACCAAAAACCTTTAGGGAATTAAGTGAGTATTTGAAGGAATGGGATGCTGCCGAAGAGACTCAGAATAAAAAGTTAGAAACAGAAGCAGAATGGAGAGATCAGGATAACAGGATCCTCTCTCATTGCGGAGCTGGCGAAAGCAGCCCGGAGTGGGAGAGAGGGAGTCAAGGAAGCAAAGGAGATACTTGCCATACCACTAGTGGCAGTAGACAAATGTGTGATGACAAGAGTGCAGGGTGTGGGGGAGTACCTCGCGTCATCCTTAGTGAGGGAGAACGAAAGACGCAGGAGTACCGAGATAGTTTCAGGTGCTTTCGCCATGCCCCGAGAGAAAACGTGCGACATTGGAGTCACGAGAATATAGAGAGTCGCGAAAGGTCTCGCCATACATCCAGTGATCACGGACGGGATCGCGGGAACATGGAGGACCGTGAAGGACCTTTCCATTTATTAAGTGACACCAGACAGCAAGGAAGTTGCAGTGATGTGGAACAGAACGGAAGATCCTATCTCGCATCTAGAGAGACCGAGCCGAAAAGACAGAATGTAGTGATGGGGAATAGATCATTGTTCCATCATACCCCAAGGGAGGATGGGAAAGCTTGGGATCTAGAGAGGTGGGAACAAAGAGAAACAAGAAGGACGCCTCATAACTCACCTGCACCGAGACGTAGGGCTCGCAGTGGGGGTGAGAGGGATGTAAGCGAACCACCTAGGACTGAGGTACTGAAAGCTGAGATAAAGGCAAAACGGCTCGATGTAATGAGTTTAAAATCAGACTTGGATGAAATAATAGACGGCACATTGCCAATGGAAAGGATAGAGCTGTATGATCATGATGAAATACTGTTTATGTCTAAGGACGTTACTCGAAAAGCGAGGTCAGTTCATGAAAAATTATCCGAGTTGGCGGACAGGTATATGATAGACATGTCACGAACTAAAGCGTTACAGGGTAACCATAGGCTAAATTGCACGGATCAAGATCTGGATGATCGTAGGACGATTGGGCTGAAAGTACACATAAAGGAACTGATCCTGAGTATCAGAGTATGGAGGGATTTGGATAAATGGGAGGAAAGATGGTCTAAGAGGGGATCCGTCAGAAGGAGTACACTTGCGAGGTCCCAAGATGGAGAGCTAATGCGAATGGAAGCTTTTCCTTTGCGAGAAATCGCGAACGGAAGCTACGTGCATGTGCCCTGGAGTAGGGGGGATTTAGCGGCATTTACCAATTCCTTTCCAAACCTCAGAGAGAACCCCGTTGAGTGGTATAAGCAGGTAGAGAGGTTTGTGAAGATCTCTAAGGTGCTGTGGATCGATTTGAACACTCTGTTTGATATCATAGTACCCGGAGATTTGTGGACGGCATGCAAACTTAGTATTGAATGGCCCGCTTGTGAACCCCCGAGGGATGCCCAGACAAACGGTCCATCAGAGAGAGTAATGGAAAAGTACGAGAGAGTAATTGCATGGTTAAAAGAGAAAGTACCAGTGCAAGATATAGACTGGGTTAAGATAGATCGAACAACTCAGGAACCTAAAGAGACCGTTCACGAGTTCTATGAGAGATTGCTGAAAGCATTCAAACAGTACAGTGGGTTGGATGTAATGGACCCCAAAGACATAGGACAGTTTGTGTCGAAGTTTGTCCTAGGATTAAGGCCAGACATAAGCTTAATGATTCAACAGCATTTACTTTGTTGGCAAAACAAACCTTTAGATGAGATTCTGAGGTATGCAAGGTACTGTAGCGATGAAATAGACTCAAAAGCAAAGAAACTTAAGGAAAAGCTGATGTTGGTGCAGATGCAATCAGCCGGAAAGGGTGGACAGCGGCAACAGGGAACAGGAACACCAGTAAAGAAACAGAATAATCAAAGCAGAGATGAGGAAGAAAGACCGAGACCGAGGGTAGATATCGCAACACTGAAAAAGACAACGAGGTGCCATCAGTGTAACGAGGTGGGACATTGGAGACGCGAGTGTCCTTATAATGTCGAGACGGGGGAAATAGAACAGGAGGAGGATGAGGTTCAAACCAGCATGGTTAAGGGAGCAGCAGTCCCGAAGGGAAAGTTTATCAAAGGGGGGACTCAGACTCCTCGAGCCCCGTTCCCTCAACCGCCTCGCATTGCAAATGGAGGAAAAACCTATAGACAACTGCCACTGTTCGTAGGAGGAGAAGAATGCTACTACGTTGATCCTCTTACAGGGCAACGAGTGAATAGGGAAGAAGACTGTACTCTAGGAGCAGCCCTGGAGGTAGACCAGAGAGGACCATACGTAGAAGCTGAGGTGGCTGGATGTCCTACGACCTTTTTGGTAGACACGGGGGCAACACGATCCACTTTGAGATCGGCGGTAGTCCCAGGTTTGCCAATGTCGGGAGAAACGATTCAGGTGGTAGGAGTCGCAAACAGGAGAATGACGAATCCTCTGACTGAACCAGTGTCAGTGAAGATAGGGAATTACAGTGATGAACATCAGTTTGTGATTTGTGATTCTAGCCCTGTGTGTCTGTTAGGAAGAGATCTGTTGTGTAAATTAAATTGCACCATATATTGCACGCCTGAAGGAGTAGAAGTGCAGACTAACGATGATGATGCCGATTTTAAAGTTGTAAACTCGCAGGAATGCGTGGAACTATATCCTACCCTAACGGTGGAGGAGCTTCCACAGGACTTGAAGGAGACAGTGTCAGCTGAAGTGTGGGGTTTTACTGGAGAAGAAATAGGACTGATCAAAGGGGTAGAACCGGTAAAGATCATGGTAAAACCCAATGCTGAGTATCCAAGAACACCACAATACAAGTTGACACCGGAGACGATTGCAGGAATAAAGCCTGTGATCGAATCCATGATTAAACAGGAAATACTGAAGGAGATCGTGGGAAGTCCATGTAACTCCCCGATTATGGGTTTGCAGAAGCCTAGTGGAAAATACAGAATAGTGCAGGACCTTCGAAAGATTAATAATATCGTTGTTTCATGTTGTCCAGTGGTACCGAATCCATCAGTGATATTGTTTCAGATACCGTTCCAAGCTGAATGGTTCACAGTGATAGACTTATGCCAGGCTTTCTTTTCGATTCCGTTAGATGAGGAGAGCCAGTATCTTTTCGCTTTTAAGCTGGAAAATCGCGTTTTAACATGGTGTCGTATTCCCCAGGGGTATACAGAAAGCCCATCGATTTTTAACCAGCTGCTGAAGAAAAATCTTGAAAGTCTAGTACTGCCCAAGAACTCGGTTCTAGTCCAGTACATAGACGACCTCCTAGTTGCGTCAGAAACTGAGGAAGCTTGCAAGGTAGACACCATTACCTTACTAAATCACTTGGCCGAGAACGGGCACAAGGTGTCTCCAAGTAAATTGCAGTATTGTCTCACCGAAGTGCAATACTTGGGCCACAGGATTGAAAAGGGAAAACGGAAGGTGTCTCCAGACAGAATAGAGGCGATCATGAAAATGAACGCGCCTAAAACACAAAGAGAAGTCAGGATGTTTCTAGGCATGGTTGGTTATTGTCGGCAGTGGATAGCCAACTTTTCACTGAAGGCAAAACCTTTACTACAACTGACGCACAAAGGAGTAAGTGATCCGGTACCATGGGACAAAGATTGTTTGATGGCATTTTTGCAGCTGAGGGAGGACTTGTGTCGTGCCCCGGCTTTAGGAATGCCTGATTACGAAAAGCCATTCTTGCTTTACTGCTGCGAAAGAGAAGGTTGCGCTTTAGCAGTTTTGGCCCAGATACACGGCAATGCGCGTAGGCCAGTTGCTTACTTTTCGGCTACATTAGACCCAGTAGCCGCAGCGTTGCCCGGATGTCTCAAATCCGTTGCTGCAACGGGTGTCAGCATTGAAAGATGTGAAAGTGTGGTAATGGGACATCAGTTAGTGGTGTACGTACCGCATTCTGTGGAATTGTTAATGACCAGGACTAAGACTCAGCATTTGACAAATAGTAGGCTCACACGCTACGAGCAAGTCATATTGGCTGCTGAGAATGTGACCCTAAAGAGATGCTCTGTCTTGAATCCTGCTACTTTGATGCCACTTCCAAATGATATTGATGATGAAATTTGTACAGATCATGACTGCCTTGATGTGACTGAACTATGCACCAAACCGAGACCAGATATCGTAGATGAGCCATTGACTGACCCCGATGAAATATTCTTTGTTGATGGTTCATGCGTAAGAGACGATATCGGTCAGCTGAGAGCAGCATATGCAGTTTGTACAATTACCAGAGTTGTGGAAGCCGCTTGCCTGGAAGGAGTGCATTCCGCTCAGGTAGCTGAAATTATTGCTTTGACCCGTGCCTGTTTAGCAGGTAACAAAATTCGAGTCACCATATACACCGATAGCCAGTATGGTTTCGGGGTAGTTCAGGATTACGGGCAGTTATGGTCTCAAAGAGGTTACATGACCTCCTCGGGTTCTCCAATTAGGAATGGAGAATTCCTGAGATTATTGTTAGAGGCATTGCAAGGTCCGACAGCCATAGCGGTCGTCAAATGTGCCGCGCACACGAAGAATGTAGACTTTGTGTCGCAAGGCAACCGTTATGCCGATGAGGTAGCACGTTACTGTGCAGAACAAGGTTATTCTCACACCAATGTAGAAGTGGGGGGAATACAGGAAAGAACTGAATTGACTATGTTGTTAGACACTGTAGATACGTGGGACGAGTTGAAATGTGTTCAGGAAAATGCACCAGATGATGAGAAAAAGAGCTGGGAAACAGCTGGATGTACCAAAAGTGAAATGAATTTTTGGATTTCTGCAGATGGGAGAGCAGTTTTACCAAACGAACTTGTTAGTCCAATGGCAAGGAAATTGCATGGATCAGCACACATAGGTAGAGATGCTATGGTGAGAGTATTCAGACAAACGTGGTTTAATCCGAAGTTTAGAGTAGCGGCAGAAGCAGTATGTCAGCGTTGTGCGATCTGTCAGCAACTAAACGTAGGAAAGAGAACACCAGTCACTTTGAGTCACATAGGGAGGTCTGGGGGGCCTTTTAATAGAATGCAGCTGGATTTTATTGAAATGCCCAAGTGCAATCGACTCAGATATGTCTTAGTGATTGTCTGTATATTTTCTAGATGGGTTGAAGCTTACCCGACACGTAGGTGCGATACACTTACAGTAGCAAAATTGTTGCTTAGAGAGTTGATACCGAGGTTCGGGGTGCCATCCTCTTTGGAATCGGACAGAGGGACTCATTTCAACAGCGAAATAGTGAAGATGCTATGTTCAGCCTTGAGTATTGACCAGAAGCTCCATTGCAGTTATCGACCAGAAGCTTCAGGGATCGTAGAGCAAATTAACAGTACGATAAAATCCAGACTTGCCAAAGTTTGTTCATCGACATCTATGAGTTGGCCTGATGCACTTCCATTGGTTCTTATGAGCATACGTAGCACACCAGATAGAAGAACAGGTCTCTCTCCACACGAGGTGCTAATGGGAAGAGCTATGAGATTGCCATCGGTTCCGACTGCAGCGTTGTTGAACATCACAGACGATTTGATCTTGGACTACTGCAAGGGACTATCTGATGCCATTCATTCTGTGTCCCTCCAGGTCCAGGCTGCAGAGGTTCCATCAGCACAAGACTTGTGCCATGACCTGTGTCCAGGGGACTGGGTCCTGGTGAAGAAGCACGTCAGGAAGAGCTGTCTAGACGTGCGCTGGAGAGGACCGTTCCAAGTCATACTAGTTACGAACACTGCAGTAAAGTGTGGAGGCTTGCCCAACTGGATACACGCCTCACACACCCGAAGAGTGCCAACACCTCTGGAAGAAACAGCTCCTCTCTCGGATGAGAATCCAGCAGAAAGCGGAGAAGCCACAGAGGGGGAAAGCCAAGCTGTAGAGGTGATCGAAGAGACTGAGCCTGTGTCGGAACAGGTTGACGACGGTCAGGACACCAGTGAGACCGAAGTCGTCTCAGAAGAAGAGAGTACCTGGGAGTTCGAATCAGATATCGAACAAGCTGTGAGTGATCAAGAAACAAGTCCAAGGACAAGGAGCAGGAGGACAAGGAGTGACGAAGCTAGTTGGCCAGAGAGAAGGAGAAGGCCAAGCTTAAAAGCAAATCCAGAGAGAACCCTTGTCCCGATCTCTGAAGAGTCGGATCAAGAAGAAGAAACTACGGATTCAGGATCTGAGAGTCCAAGAAGATCAAGAAGGGTACGTGTGCCCTGCAGAAGGTACGCCACCCCAGAGTGGACTTATCTAGCAGATGTCTTGGGGACAGAAATCTGGGAGAGTGAAAGAAGTGAAAGTGATCAATCTCGATCCATTTGTGGCAGTGGAGATATGGATGTTGACGCCTGGAATCGAGACTGAGGGGTTACTGACTTTCACACTTCCTATACCCCCTTACCTGAGTCGGATCAAAGATCTAGTGCTAAATCGATTAGAGTTTCCAACTTTTGGTCATCAAATACCAGAACAAGAAGAAAAAGTCATTCGCTTAGAATTATTGGAACATGTTATTAGAGCTGCAGGTACGAGAATAATTGTAGATGCATAAATACTTTTTGTGTTTAAGCTATAAAGAAGAAGATAACCTAGCGCCGAGTGGAAAGAAGAATAAAATTAGGGATTACATTTAGAGGACGGAGAAGGGTTAGGGTTGTCTGTTGCTGAAGAGAAAAAGACATTGTTGTGAAAAGAGACTTTTTGTTGACTAAAGAGCACTTTACAGACTGAGAAAGCAAATAAAGCAAACCAAAGACTCGAAAAGAAACTTTTCTTCGTAAAGGAAAGAGCTACGCTGTTTGGATAACATGGAGAATGGCAACCCAAACCGAAAAGCCAAATGCATAATAGGTACACTAATAGCGGTAGTAATTTTTCTTATTATTACAGTAGTTACCACATCATACATGGTAGGACATGCAAGTGAAAAAGAGACAACAGATGTAAAGCCTGTAACGACTTTGAAACCTGCTCTTGTTGGGAAGAAGGAGGAGAGCAATGTCATCCGTGAAAAGGCGTTACTGGCAAATGAAGCTCGTAGGTTACACGTAGACGAGTCGCAGGGAAATTTTAGGTCAAATGCATATGCCAAGCTATTGTATGAGTATATCGATGCCATGGAGGCCAAGGATTGTTATGTATGCATGCAATTGCCGGCTTCCGTAGATGAAGGCATCAGATATCATCATCTCCCACTGACTTATGGGATAACATGTAGTTTATTGCTCAGTATATTTTATGGTAGAGAAGGGTTCGAGTACTACTTTTCAAATTATGATTCGGTACTGCCTGAAGTCCCGAATTATAAACAAATGAATAAGTGGGACTATTACAAAAAGGAAGATCGATTAACTAAGTTCTTTCTTCCTTGGGATACATTAGATACTTCATATGCACACAGAAATAATCTGACTTGCAAAGTGTCAGAGGTAGAGAAAAAGTTCATAGGACAAGTAGATGACCGATACAGAAGGCAGAAGATTCTAAAAATGTCAGGACAGTGGAAAACAGATTGGACCGAAGAAGAAAAAGCACACAAGAAGAAGGGTAGCAATGGTCCAATAGCTTTGGATAGAACGCAGAAAGGAAAGTTATGTTTAACTCGAAGCAAGACGTATTATGAGAGTGTATTTGTAGGTGAAGTAAATTGCGAACATGCTTTTAGATTAGAGTACTATACGAAAGATTTTATGAAAGGGATGCAAGCTATTCCTAATGTATATTTTGTATGTGGAAGAAATGCCTATGTAAAACTGCCTGACAATTGGTATGGTTCGTGTTACTTGGCAATTGTCTTCCCCAAAATATATCATGCAAAGGATTTAGCGATCATAGAAGGAAAGGCTTCGACAAGAACGAAAAGGGAAATAGGAGATGCTGAAGTAGTTGGAGACATATTTGGAGCAATGTTTCCTATGTTAGGTTTAATACTTAACGATGTTAAGATCAGGAGACTAGCTACAGTTGTAGATAGATTATCTGCAAGTACTGCAAGGTCATTGATGCTAGTAGAAGGAGAGATGCAGTCGATTAGAGCAATGGTTCTTCAGAACCGTCTTGCTTTAGATGTACTGCTAGCAAAAGAGGGCGGAGTCTGTAAGGCTTTGAAGGTTCAAGAATGTTGTACTTACATTCCAGATAATTCAAAACCACTTGAGAAAGTCATACGGAACATTACACAGATACATAAAGAAATCGAAGATTTAACAAAAATAAATGTTTGGGAGAAAGTAGGTCATGGAGTAGGAAAGGTTGGAAGTTGGTTTGCCAACCTTGGTAAAAGCATTGTGTGGTACATATTAAAACCTGTATTAATAGTATTGATTAGCATAATCACATTGTTAGGATTAGTGAAATTGTACAAATGGTATAGGTCGAACCGGTTACAAAGGTCCATGAGAGAGCAAGAAAGGAGATTAGCTGCTTTACAAGATCAACAGTACAAAAGTTTAAGAGCTCTTGAAACGATAAAAAGAGGGAATCTTGTAACTAGTTCTGTGTAAAGTGTTATTCAAATTGCATTTAGTGATGACTCCTAGAGGTCATCAAAGGGGGGAACTGAGAGAGCGCAATTTGAATAAAAAATATGTATGTACCATATTCACAAGCATATAACGCAAACGTAGAATCTATAACGTGAAGTTAGCACTTGTAGCGTAAAGTTAGCCGATGTAACCAATGTAATGGGAAATGTATCTGTATCTATTCTATAAAGTGTATTAGAATTAGAAAGGCCCGTATACATAGTGGGCTAATATAGAAATGTATAGTAATGCTTAAGAACAGTAGAACGTGCAAAACTGAATATACGTGTGTGATTAATAAACGGAGAAAAGAAGGCGAAACGTAAAGCGAAGAAATGTGTAGAGCATATATAAAACGGTGTAAGCACGAGAATATAAATGTTGTATTCTATGTAAAATGCATTCGCGTATAATCATTGCTTTGCTAAATTCGATTATATATAAAAGTGTGTTAAAGGTTATACGGTGTAGAAGGCTTGTTGTAGGAATGTTAGAAGGGTTTGGTCATGTGTGATTTTAACCTAACTGACCAAGAGTTCGTAGGAGTGTAGTCCGCTGTATGTAATTTAGTGGGCTCACAGGAATTGTGGATAGCCTTGATCTGAATGTGCGAGACAAGAGTTAAAGGTCTTGCTAGATTTAAGGTGACAATGTTGGACGAAGTTTATGGCCTAAGTGAGATAAGAGACGCTTGGAATTTGGGTCTTGTTTAGAAATGACCGTTCACAGGACCAAATGAGGTTAAGAACATAGTCGTAAAGAATAAAGGTCTGTTGAGGTGATAGACTTTGCTCCGAAAGTGTCAATTGGAATGTCAATGAAGTCACCAGCAAGAAGACGAAGATGGTGCCTACAAAGCAAGGTCAACTTAACGGACGACTCGAAGAGATGAAGCTATGGAAAGAGCCAGAAATGACATAATATGTGAAGGAGTACGTGGTGGGCGTCAAGGGGCGTTCCACCCATACTGTGATTGTGTATTTAGGGACAGTACCCCGGGGAGAAGTTAGCGCAGAACTGAAGATCAGAGAGAAAGAGCAGAGCGCAAGAGAGCAGTAGGCCGAGGACCCTTAGAGAGCGGATGGGTAGGCAGAGAGGGTACTGCTTCTCGACATAAGTTACCATTAGAGGCTAAGAGAGTTTGAACTTCTTTGGAAGTCAAACTGCTGACACCTTTTTAGGTAAGGAACTTGCGAAGTAGGGATGTCACCTAGTACAGAGTAGGGACAGAATTAACTTGTTTATTCTTTTTGTAGATGACGCAACGGAACCACTTTGTGTCTATGCTTTTTAATCTGCTGATTCTGGAATTGACTTTAATTGTATTCTTTTGTAGACTGAGGTTCTTTAGGGAATTTATGTTCCTTTTAGTTCCTGTATACTTGTTGAATCTTATCCTGAGAGGATTGTATATGCACCTTATTCTGATTTTATATTAAACTTTTAAAACTTCATCAGTCGTAAGTGGTTCTTCAGAGTTGCGTCAGTTTATGGGGTTTATTTAACCTATGCGGGGTTTGTCTTTTACTCAATGACAGAAAATAATCGATCCAAATAGATGAATGAGATAGGTATCTAAGTGATCAGAAAAGGTATCAAAATCTCATTCCCCGCAGTTGTATATGATGAAAAAAACAATGGTTGAAGTACATTTCTGGTTAGAGTTAGTTATAATACCTCAATGTATATTGAAAAAAAACTGGGATATTCACCTAAACAAATTCACAGTTAAAGACCACTTAACTTAAAAATGTAAACCGAAAAACCACTCAAATGTACATGTTGTGGTTGGGGTCACCATCCACAACTCACACAACACCCTTGTTTTTTAAGTGACCTTTACATATGTTATATATTTACTGCAAAAACAACAGTTAAAATGACGTAATAGTTAGATGTTGGAATGAGACACAAGCTAACGCTAAGAAAACCCTAAAACCAAGGAAATACGCCAGTTATAGCTTAATGACTTAACTATAACATGCGCCCCCATCAAGTACTGCATGAGTTGTCACAGTGGCACTGGCCGTGCTTGAAGCCACATTAATGCTCCCGACAGCAAGTCGGAGTCCATGATATCTTAAGTGCTCTTGAGCACTACCAGTTTGGCCATCAGTTGCACAGAAACTTGGTATTAGTTCTTGTGAATCTCACCAGTACATAGCGGTGTAATTGCATGCTCTAAATATCAGAGCATTTTTTAATGCTCCCCATTACTACATCTACTCAGTGAGAGGTATCTGTGCAGTGGTGCTGGCTTCAATGGGAGTTTAGAAGAATACTGCTATTTTTATCATGATTTATTTACACTTGTAGTAGCAGAAGGGTTGAACCCTTAACAACCACCACGTGAAAGAGGCTCACAATAAGGCCTATATTATCTTACAAATATTTGGCTCGAAGCTTTTTGTCCATGAATGCTTACTTTGTTTTACCTACCTGAATCTAAAGTTCAGAACCTCACTCTTGATATAAACGGATTCTGGAGGTTTTCTCAGACTGCATTTCTTGAATTTCTTTGGACAACTTCCACCTTTAGCTGAAAATAAACTCACATTTGAGATTTATTTTAGCCTCTTTTCATTCTCGATCCCAGCATTGAACCCAACACATCCTTGTATGCCTTGCCACAGACTTGTGTTCTTCTGTTTTTGCCTGGAAGTGGGTTATGCTCTCTTGGAAATATCCGTTAACACCGTCTTCAGAGGGCATTAACCTACTGTTAGCTGGACAACACACAACTATGATCAAGCAGTGAGCGTATGCAATAAGGAGAACGATCAATTAAACTATTCACTCGAGGTAGAATGTGAGTAATATATCTGTTATCAGCATCCTTAAATCCCCATCAGCTACCAGCAGATATAGAAACCCCACCTACTTCCCTGCATCATATCTAGACCTTGATTTTGAGTGGTCTGGAGCTTTCTTACTCCTGTACACTCCCCTGTTTGAGCAGGGGTCAGAATGCGATTTTCCGAGAAGTTTACCACACCAAATATTTACCTAGTGTGAGAAAGTATGCACCGTTTGTTAAATTTTGGCAAGTCAAATCGGCCAGAATTTAACAAGGGAAAAGACACAGGGGCATATCATCAAGGACTGAAGATATAAATATCGCCGCTTTAGCGTCCATTTTTGGGCAAAAAGCGGCTATAACTATATTGCCTTATTTGCAAGGCCAAGCTAGCGTGTGTTTCCTTGCTTCGGCTCCCGTTTTGTTCACGCCTTGCTTTGCATCTCTAATGAGATGCAAAGGAGGCATGACTAACAAAACACCACGGGAAAATATTGCTACTCCAGCTTGATTTTATCAACGAGGGGTAGCGATATTTTAAATCCCATTAACTATGCCTTAACGCAGGAATTTAACGTCTGTTAAATTCCTGACTAAGGTATAGCTAACATGGGAGGTGGACTATGGTGATACGACCACAGGGTTGTATCACCAAGGCTACCTCCGTTTTGGGTGCAACATCGCTGGTTTTCCAGCGGTTGGCCCATTTCTCTTGAATATTATTACCCTGGAGTAATGCGTTGATAATAACGCGTTACCAGGGCGATAAATTCCTGCGATGGAAAGCGATAAATAAACAAGTGCGTTTATTTATCGCTGTCCTAGTAAATATGCCCCACAGTGTTTACCATGATGTGGATTTTGGGGTTGTATGATGTTACAATGCGTGTTATTTCAACGCGTGCTGTTACATCGCATTCGTTACAACGACTGCGACTGACCTGTAACGCCCACTCTCTAACCCCCTCCTCAGCTAGATCTACCCGCACGACAATGTTTGTGTGTGATTAAATCCTTTTACAATTGCAAAATCAACATTTGAACATCACAAACGTGTTTTCGCTTTGTGACAAAGTCAATTTGTTTTAGGCCACTGCATCGTCAGCATTTAATGAAGGCTTTGAAGTTTGTGTTGGAATGCAAGATAAACACAACTTTGGCTCGTGTGCTGCTTACTTGGCCAGCATTTTCATCAGAAAGTCGGGGGTGGATGGGTCGGGCCGGAGAGGCGGTCCCATGACATGGTGTGCAGCGTGGGCCCAGTCCTTGTTCCAGTAGTGAGTGCCGTCCGTGGCCAGGCCGGCCGCAAGCGGTTCCCCGAACACCACCTTTCCTGCAAGAGTAATATAAAAAGTCACGTGTTTGATTTCATGCATTACTGAATCAGATATATATCAAGACGTTCAGCTGCCCTTTTAGACAATATATTATTTATGCAGTAAATAAACATATGGCTAGCTGAAATACTCCATAGTTGCAAAGGCTCTGTAGCTTTTGTGATTTGTGACTTTAAATACTATTACACTTGAAACACGTAAGTCTTCGCAATCGGAACTCAAGCTTCCAAAGTCAAAATGGATTCCCATCAACAATGAGCGCGATTGATGCACATTCTGCGGTGACTTCCTCACGCATTCCTGGTTTACTCCAGGGGCCTCATTTATGAAAAGTGATGCATCGCTACGAGAAAACAGCGATGCGTCACTTTTCATTGCGACCTCCTTGTGCCCCAATGATGCGTCATATTTACAATATGACGCATCATTGCGCAAGGAATTACAAATACGTCAATATTTCTGACGTATCTGTAAGCTCAAAAGTGACGCATTGCTGGAGTGTGTCACAAAAGTGACGCAACTCCAGCAATGCGTCCTTTCACATGGGGAAAGCCCCATGTGAAAGGGCTTGCGTCAGTCTTACGCCTGCTGTGAGGCAGGCGCACGATTTTGATGCAACAGCGTCCTAAAAGTGACGCAGTGAAATCTCATAGATCACTATTATGAGGCTTTTTGCGTGGGAACGCCCCCTCTGCATACATTATACCTGACGCAGGTATAATGTAGAGCAGGGTTTACAAAGTGACGCATCTGCTTAGATGCGTCACTTTGTAAATAGTGCGCAACAGGAGGCATGTTTTACGCCGCCGATGCGTCACAAAAAGTGACGCACCGGCGGCGTAAAAGTGACCACGGCCTCATAAATGAGGCCCCAGGAATTCAGTTTTAAGTCAGACATACTAGGAAAGAAACCCACAACCTACTCATAGCAAAACATTTATAAATCAGGTCCTTGGTGTTTGGTATTAGCAACAAAAAGGATCTAGCTTTTAAGAGGTACACATTCCTAACTGA
This sequence comes from Lissotriton vulgaris, assembly GCF_964263255.1. Lineage (NCBI taxonomy): Eukaryota > Metazoa > Chordata > Amphibia > Caudata > Salamandridae > Lissotriton > Lissotriton vulgaris. The sequence continues at coordinate 1,773,539,432 of NC_141691.1, forward strand.
CAATAATGTGCACCGGACACTCCAGCGCTGTTTTTCAATGCAAAAAGTGCATAAATAATTAGAAATTACTCACAATGATTGCGTCAGTGGTAATGAATGCTATGCAAACACAAACAACGGCTTGGCTGAAAACGTGGCATATCCAAAGGGGATGATGGACGGAGTGTTGAACATTGCAAACGCTCAGCCCCAGTCAACTGATCTGGGTTTAATCCATCATCATTCTTTAGCTCACTCAGCCACCCTAGTTAAGACATGGCCATTTGCAAATCAGTCTCACCCTGTGCCCCATGGGAACAGTTCAGCCCGAACTGCCAAGCCATGTCTTCCCTGGACCGGAAACAAGCATCCTGGGACCGGTTTCTGGCTAATCAGCCATCATCATCCAGGCTAGCTTGAATCCAGTGGCAAAGTGAGCAAGGGACCCTTGTCTGGGCATACCCTGCCAACTTAGGAGGAACAAAGCAAAACCAAACGGGATGATGGACGGAGTGTTGAACATTGCAAACACTCAGCCCCAGTCAACTGATCTGGGTTTAATCCATCATCATTCTTAGCTCACTCCGCCATCCGCTGTTTTTCAATAGAATATGCAAAAAGTGCATACATATTTTGAAATTACTCACAATGATTGTGTCAGTGGTAATGAATGCTATGCAAACACAAACAATTGCTTGGCTGTAAACGTGGCAATGGTGGAAATGGAAATGTTTACTCTGGGATCCCATACATTGGGGACAGCAGAAAGGACATTGATTCATGAGGGTGGAGCCCACTGCAGAGATTACTCTTGGAGGGACCTGACTCTGTGAGGTACAACCTTGTCAGGACTGAGATGGCGTTGGTAATGCTTGGGCCATTTTCCACTAAGGCCCCGGTGCCTCTCAGGACCTTGTCGGTGTAGCAACTTCCAGACCATCTCTCGTGCGTGGATTCCCTTGAAACCTGTTCTGATAGGTCATCACTAGACCGTGTGGACTGTGAAGGGCTAAGTGTGGGCTGCCTGGGGGCCACTACAGGATCACCGACAGAAAGCACTGCCAAGTCATTGGTGCAACCGCAAGCGTGGATGGAACATGGTTGGTGTGCATGGCAATAGGACTCAGGTGGGGGTGGGCTGTCAGATAGTCTCTGGACAACTGGTCTGTCATATTGCCAGGAGTGCCTCATTGGTTTTTTGATGTTTCATGGGTGTAAGACTCCACCCTGGTAATGAGATGCTCCTTTGGTGGGTCAGGTGATGCACATGGCAATGAAGGTGTGGTTGCAGTTAGACAGGTGGCACAGACTTGCGGGGAGTGAGGGTGACTGTTGGGACTCTCCTTCTGGCACGTGTGGTCATTAGCAGGGATGCCATCTCTCACCAAGAAGCCAGTTCCTGGAAATGGATGGTTGCACTGGGAAGCATGAGGCAGAGATGCAGTTCGCGCTGGCCAGGGACTTACATTTGGTTCTTCATCTGAGCTGTCACCAGGGACATCACTCCACCTCGGTGTATGACTTGTGTCTGTTGGTGCACTCTTCGGTGGTGGCACAAGTCCTCAGTCTGTTCACCCTGTGATCTTTTGCACATCTGTGGTCAACAGGTCTTTCAGTGTGACAGGTCTGGTCACACACTCTTCTCTCCTTTATAACTCTTGCTTGCAATGTAGCGTCCTGACATGCGTTGCATGTGATCTGCTCTTCAGTTTGTGCGAGGTGCAGTCAGGCCACATGTCAATGGTTCTAGTCACTTGGACCTCCTTCCAGCCCCATCCTGTCTATAGGACTGTGCATCTCCTCCCGTCTTGGACCACTCACAGGTCCTGTCCTGCCTGTAGGGCTGGGCATCTTCTCACAGGTGCGTCAGCCAGGATATGAATAGCAGTGGAGGTAGGTTTGCTTTGATTAATCTGGTCTGCTACCTCTTCCATACTTTTCTTCTCCTGGACAATGTATTTCCGGTGCAACTCAGGATCGCCATGGGAGACAAGGGTCTCATCATTTGCGGTGGTAACAGCTTACCATTAGGGGTGTGAAACTCTCCTCGTACCTGTAATGGGCCAATGTGCAACACAGTCTTAAGGCAGTGTGGGGGAGGACACTCGCTGAAGAGTCTCTGGCCCACGGCGGGGCAGTGCTACTGCAGTTGTGGTGTAGATTCTCATTGCAGTGGGGGCAGGTGGCCACTCTCTCCGCTAGTTTCGGGTATCCCGCACTAGGCCTTGAGCCAGTCTGTCAGTCTCTTTCTCCAGTGAGAGCAGTTGTACTGAGTGGGCAGTCTTTTTTCTATGGGGGTACGCAGCACTCTCAGAGCCGTCGGGGGCTGATATGCTGAACCCGGTCACCGTTCTTGCCGGTTCCTGGCAGCATGCGTTTGTGGCAGGAGACCACTAGAGGGTGGGCAGCAGTCCGTGTGTTGCTTGCTAATTAGCAGGGCCTTGCAGTGATTAGAGGTTCAACTTAAGGATCTGAATGGAGCTATCTCCCCCTTCTCTGCTGGTGGAGCGGGACCCTTGCTGAGTTAATGGTCTCCTCTGAATAGGGAGGCTAACAGTCACTATTCCTCCCTGGGGCAATGACAGGCAGCCACACGTAAGGTGCACTCATCTCCCACCTTTTACACTTTACTCTCTGTGTGGCATCTCACTCGCCTTCGCCTCTATTTTGTTCTGTCCTCTATATACTTTCTTTGATTATCTTTGCTAGTGCCTCCCCTGGGGAAATATCACCCATTGAATTGCAGCACTCTTTCTGCCTGCCTCTTTGCCCCCTTTTCAGCAGCTCAGGGTGCTGCTCTGCATGTGACCATTAGATGGTCCTGCAGCCACAACTTCTTGCAAGCGTCAGCGGGCTCTCATTAAATGCTCTAAAGAAGGGAGGGAATCCAGGGCAGGGAACGCCTGTGTAGGGCTTCCCTCAGGGATGGTGCACGGGACGGCTTGTCTTATGTGTAAGTGTTTTTATTGCCCCATTTTGGCCCTTTCTTTGCAAACCATTTGTAAAACCACTCAGGCCAGTTGCGGTGCATCAAGTGACCACTAGGTGGCGCTTCAGCTGCTTCTCATACACCTGCAGACGGGTAATGGCTCTCGACTAGCCGCTGCTGGGTGAGATTTCTTCTCTGCACCGCACTGTGTGTAGCAGGCAGGTGAGTCAGAGGGTGCAGGAGACGCAAAGTTTTGTTGGTGTCAGTTCCTCTGTGAGGAGGCATGCACATGGGCCTTGCTGGGGGTCATATGCATGCTCTTGCCTTGTTGGGAGTCCGCTGCTTCTCTCACCTTTTGTGACAGATAGCAGCCCTCTCAGGCAGGTTACAGGTGCCTCACCTGATCAGGGATTTGCATACCCTGTAGTGTCGTGCTCTAGTGTTTCTGTCATCACGTGACAGTAAACGCTAGAGTGCAGGCGGCCATTGTGAGAGTTGGTAGCCCGCGAAACAGATAGCCGGAGCTTCTCCCCAGCGCTCTTATAGAGGAGAATAAATATAAGGTGAACCACCTATAGTGTGTGCCTCATTTGTGAAGAAACCCTTACCACAAATTGGCGACGAGGTGGTAGGAGGAGACACGCCAGCAGCCGATCCGACTCGGTGGCCACATTCACCCGGCAGCAAAACTCTGTGAAGAGAGCGGCAGGGGAGTCGCAGGAGTCCGGCGTGTCCACACGAACAGCTTCACAGTAGCGCCAGGAGGAGCGCATCACTGCCACTGTGCTGCACAGCAGTTGCCAATCCCAGAGGTCGACTATCAAAAGTGTGAGTATGCGGGGAGGAGCCAAGATGGCGGAGGAGACAGACGTGTAGTCTCCCGGCTCCGCGAGCCTTTGTCTCCCGCAGATAAATTCTGCCATCCATCCTGTCACTGAGTGGCTGCGGGGTAACGGCGAAAGTAAGCGGAGGCTGTTGCCGTTACTCCGAGGGCCCTGCCAGCCCCCCAACTGGAGATATCGCCGAGCTGCTTCGGCGGCCGCTCCTGGACATTGAGCTGAGACCCGGGCTGACCCGCTAAGATGGCGCCTGCTGGAGCTCCGTGACCCGATCGAGACGGGGCAATGCTGACGACCTGCCTTGCAACACACAAATGCCTGTAACCATCGGCCCCTCTCACAGGGCTTTCCTTTGGCTGCCTGGAATTTACCCCGCCGATCTGCTGTGGAGGATGCTCAGGTGAGATACGCCGCGCATTCCCCGCATTGGTCTGTGGCCAGCTGACGGTGCCTGCCTCTGACCCGTCCTCGCTCTGGGTCGATCGAGGGTGTCTCATCCTGCTGTGCCTCCGTTACCGGCTGCCCTGAACTGTATCCGTGACCTGAGACCCTGTTTCGTTTTGCGGACCTTGCCGACTTAACCCCGTGCTTTCCCAGCAGAGGGATGGAAATGGATGGCGCTGTTGTAGCGAGGGAAGGCTATGCTATGACCCATAAATGTGCCGTCGGGGGGGCTTCTGATCGGTGTGCCGGGGCGCGAGCCGCACATTACGCTGTGGATGAAGTGGAACCTTCGCCTGAGCCGACCCGCGGCTCTGTTATGTTAGCGCTTGCCGACCTGAGGGCTGCGTGGTGTGAAAGCTCCTATTTGCTGGGCAGGAGGCTTGACGATGTGATACTATCAGTGGCGCTTATACCACCGACTTCTTCCCCACGCAGTACTGATTTGCTTTCATTGGGCTCCAACTGTGCTACGATGTTACCGCCCGAACACATGGGAGATGTTTCTTTTGGCGACGCTACACTGTTTCCCTCCTTGCTGGATATCAAGACTTCAACCGGGGCAGTGCAACCATTGTTTACAGAGCCGTCTGTGCAGCGACTGTCTTTCCTGCAGATTTGTTACCCGCAGGCTCCGTTACTTTTGTATCTCACTCTGGAATGCCTGTCTGCCCTGAATTTGATACTCCCTTGGGACAGTGAGACTGAATGTGCTTGGCGGAATCCATTTTGCCCTTTGATAACTCGATTCTGCCGAGGGCGGCCATCTTGCTCCTTTGTTTTATCTGCGGTGGGCTCTGGCCGGGAACCATGGCTGGGCGGGCATTTACGATCGGGCCAGGGCTAGGAGTCTCTATGTTCTGCACTGTGTTGGACTGTCTGGTGGAGTCTCGGACTTTGGCGCTTCCTCTGCACGTGCTACAGTAATATCCCTTCCCATCTTGATTTGTGATTCAAGCTTACTGTGATTATTCATGTATGGGGTGGAAGAGTGCAATGTTGGTTGGGGAGTTTTGGGGACATTGGATTTGGCCCTCCTCCGGTAATCATAGATCTATCCTTGCTATTGTGTATGGGGAGGGAGATGTTCTTCGGCTGGCGGAGTTCGGGAGACTTGGTATTTGGTGGGCTCCTCCCCACTTTCCCTTCCTTTTTTCTTTCTCTATGAGAGTCTTAGATTAGATTAGTCTTTTCTTACTCTCTATTCCCTTATGTGGGTACTCTTGGGGCGACAGGCACGTTAGTAGGGGGGGGTGGGCCGTAGCCTCTTCGACGTGCAGGGTGGGGGGGTTGGGTCTTTATTCTTCTCTTTTTGTTTCTATGGCCTTCTTCTTATTTTCATTCTTATTTTCTCTCTCTTCCTATATATCTCGGGTCAGACGGGAGGTTGGGTTTGGTTCTTCACGGGACGTTTCTTTGTGGTTTGCGTCTATGTCTGTATCACATGGTTTATTGATTCCATTATTAAGATTTTGATTTTACTACATAGTCATTGAATGCTTACAGTACTTGCTTTTCCTTCCTTTTTCCACTATCGTTTGAGGGCGCATATCCTGTCATGACTTTTCCCATGTAACAAGTGTCCTTCTTATGTGTCGTTGGATCCTTTCTTGTTGCTATATAATGAACCCTTCCATATCCTATCATACCGCAGACAAGCTAGATTGTAACTCCTGATGTGATATATTGATTGGGCGGGCGCCAATTGGGGCGACATCTATTCCTGTGCTTGTGTATCCTTATTGTAAAGGATTCACGCCAATCTTTTGTTGGCGATGTATAACTTGTAGATATCCTTCATGTGGCTCGCCCACTCAGCTACCCTGTCTGACTTTAGGATGATTCGTCAAAAACATAAAATGAAACCCTCTTTATCCTTTTCCTGTGACTCCTTGCAAATCCATCGTAGTGTTCTTATCTTTTATTTGTTGCAGCGCAAGGTACCCCGGAATGGTTGTATGTTGTCATAGCGGCCGGCCCGCAGTGGTTGTAGGCAGACGCTGTGTACTGTGTTCACGAAAATAAAGGTTTTATAAAAAAAAAAAAAAAAAAAGTGTGAGTATGCGACACCCCCACCGGAAGAGCAAGCAAGGCACAAGTAGGGTGAAGGGGGGAACTGCATTCCCGCAGCAAGTCCCTGAGAGGCAGAGAACAGTATAGAATGACCTCCCCCAGCTAGCAGGACAGGCACTGACACGAGAGCTAGCCAGCTGGGCATCACTAAACCCCCACGGCAGTCCCATATTGGGAGCTACAGTGCAGAGCACCCCACACAAACAGGGGGGCACACCCATCCTCCAGCTCAAGAAGTGCGCGCCTGCAAAGGAAATACTCCAACTGCAAAGGGGCTCACAACGGGCTGCACTCGAGCACAGAGTCACCCCACCTGTCTAAACTACATGCTACACAGGTAGGGATAAGCGATCGGCGCACGTGAGCACCACAAGTCAGACTCAGAGGAAACAGACCAGCCCACCGCAAGGCAGCAAAACAACTAGGTGGCCCAGCCCTGAACCCCATGGGCCGGCCGTACAGCCAGGTAGGCCCACATCAGACATGGCAAGGGACTGAGAATAGCCAACAAAACACCCACGTATTTGCAGAGGAAGGCGAGGACAGACCGGAGCACAGCTGACCCTGGAGCTCTAGGCTCAGAACAACGTGGCAGAACACCTCCAGTTCCAAGCAGGCACTGCAGGTTCACATGCCCAGAGTGCGCCAGGGAGCCCGCCGCACGGAGCAGATGACACCCCACCCAGACGGCAACCACCCATGTGTGCACAGACCTTCTCCCTCACAAACCCCATCCCATTCCTTCCGAAGCCAGGGGAACTGGCCAAAATATGGGAAGATTAGAAAGTATACTTCCTGAACTATTTGTCGGCATTGGAGGATGAGGGCGATTAAGTCTTTCCGAGCAAGCGGAAGTAGAAGATCCAATTGCACAACTTAGGTCCAGAAGGCATCAGGGTGTACACAAACTTGGTGAAGAAGACCAGGGCTCAGGATGACGAAGACGTGTTCCAACACGCAATTGAAGACTTGGACAGCCATTACAAACCAGTGGTGTGTATTGCGATTGATCGCTTCAATTTCTTTCAAAGGAAGCAGAATGAGGGGGAATCAGTGGACAACTACGTGGCGGCATTGAAAAAAATGCCAATCACATGTAAATTCCGAGCCCTCCACGATTACCTAATTAGGAATCAGATCATCATGCACACGGTGAACACATCAATACAGGAGAAGTTATGGGTCAGCGAAGAAGCCCCCGTCAAGGAGATAGTAGCCATGGTCAAGAAAGCGGAACTCTCGAAACAGTGCGCAGAAGCTGCCAAAAAGGACAGTGCCAGCAAAGTCGTGGTGGGCAAAGTATCAGATGACACCCCTCAGGAACGCAAGCAAGCATTCAAAGGAAGCTCAAGACAGCCCAAAAGGTACACACCCAAGACACCACCGAACTGGAAACCCCAAGGAGAGGACAAGAACGCATGCTACAGGTGCGACTGTCAAGCACATGCAGAGAACGACAAACGCTGCCCGGCCTTCAGAGCCTACTGCATGTACTGCGGCATTATGGGCCACTACGAGAAAGTATGCAGACGAAAACCCAAGAAGATATCAGTCAAATATGTGGCCCAGGACTCGGAGACGGAAGAAGGAGGTGGGGAAGACGACGACGACTGTGTACTGTGCATAGGCGACCAGGTCCTAGGCATTGACTGCTCACGCACGCGATAGCCATTCTGCGTACTTTCAATAGGGAGAGTCCAGGTAGCAATGGTGGCAGACTCCGGTTCCCCATACACCATTATACAGCACAGCATTTGGGACAGAGACTTTGCGCAAACCTTAGGCACCCACCTCCTGGCTCCGGACATCCACCTTGTTACCTTCACCGGGGAGCCCATTCCCATGGTTGGGTACCGTCCCCTACGATTCGAATTAAGGCCGCACCGCAGAAGGAAAACTCTATGTAGCAGAGAAAGGTCCGTCGGTCCTAGGACGGGTTGACCAGGGAAAACTTGGTATCCAACTGAATCCGGGAGGCGCAATGCAAGTCCTGATGACTGCCCCAGCACCAGCATATGAGGCAGAAAAATGGAAAGCAGAATTCATACAGTGTTCGGAGGCACTATAGGCAAGCTGTCGAAGTTCACACACAAGATCTGCCTCAAAGAAGGAGCGCAACCAGTAAGCCCCAAAGTGTGAAACATACCAATACAAAGCAGAGAGGCGGTACAACAGGAGCTACAACGCCTAGAAGACAATGGAATAATCGAGCCGATAGAGAGTGCAGAATGGCTGGCACCCCTTGTCGTGGCACAAAAACCCAACGGCAAGGTGTGTCACTGCATCAATTTGCGGGAACTAAAAAAAAAATCTTAGTGGACAAATTCCCGCTGCCCAAGATCAACGAGATGTTTGCACTGACATAGGGCAACAGATGGTTTTCCACCATAGATCTGACCTCCGCCTATCATCAAATCGCCTTGCACCCCACATGCAAAAAAATCACCTCGTTCATTACACCGTTTGGATGTTACCAATTTCAGAGGATGCCATTCGGCCTAGCATCCGCTGCAGCGGTCTTCCAAAAATGAATGCATCAACTTTTCAGGCACACAGAAGTTGTGCAGTATTTCCAAGATGACATACTAGTGATGGGCATAACCAAAACTGACCATGATGCAAAACTCTCCACAGTACTGCGCATACTGCAGAAGAACAGCCTAACCACAGAATGGGACAAGTGCAAGTTCGGGGTGTCATCGGTCACATACCTAGGTCATGAGATAAGCATCAACGTCATTACACCCAAACAGGCCAATGCGAAAGCCATAAGAGATGCACCTACTCTCATGAACAAGGAAGATGTTCGCTCCTTCCTCGGAATGGCAGAATTCCATAGCAAATTTGTACCGCATTTTGCCACCAAAACACACAACTTGGGCCAGTTGCTTAAGGAGAAAACTGCCTTCACATGGTCAGAAGCCATGCCGGAAGAATTCACACGAATCATGGAAGACATAAGCGAGGCAGTGCCCCTACGCGGATTTGACCAAAGAGCCTTGTCCATCCTCACCACAGATGCGAGTGACAGGGGATTGGGAGCAGTCCTGATGCAGCAATCCGCAGAAGGCGAAATGACCACAGTCAGCTTTGCATCCCGGTACTTGGCTCCCAATGAGGAAAAATTCAGTGTGGTGGAGAAGGAGATGCTAGCAGCCATTTGGGCAATGGAACGCTTCCGCCAATTCCTGTGGGGCTCCAGATTCGTGCTACGCATGGATCACAAACCATTAGTGAGGATACTCAATTCGAGTGGACATGCAACGGCCACGCCTTGCATAGCAAAAATGATCTTACATCTGCGGGATTATGTGTACGACGTCCAATACATTCCAGGCTCCAAGAACAAGGTAGCTGATTTCCTAAGCAGGGCAGCAGCAATGGAGAATTCACCGGTACCTACAGAAGAAGATGATTACACAATTGCCTTCATTGAGGACCAAGAAGCGGTCATAAGCGTGCAAGAATGGAAGACAGCATACGAGGGTGACACATGCCTCACGGAAATCAAATGATTTATAATCACGGGATGGCCAGAAAAGAGACATTTAAACACCCAACAGCGGAAATTCTATGAGGTCAGGGAAGAGCTGTCATTAGGGGACAATGAAACGTTTGAACTCAGAGGTGACAAAGTGGTGCCCCCAGGATGACTTATAAACCGGTTGCTCCCTATTCTGCACGAAGCACATTTAAGAATCGTGAAGAGAAAGCAAAGAGCCAAACAAGCATACTGGTGGCCGGCATTGGACAGCCACGTGGAAAGACACATCAGATAGTGTCCACAGTGCAACAACGCAGACAAGACGCAGACCACAATGCGCCCCCTGCTGGGGAAGTTCTCTAACCCAGCCAATCCATGGGACGAATTGTCCGTAGACATATTGGGACCCAGTTTAGATGCCCACAGTGTACCCAAGTACGCCATCGTACTCATCGACCGGTATTCCAAGTGGCCAGAACTTACCATATGCGAGCCGGTAGACACTGATGCAGTATTGGCCTTCCTCACATCCACATTCTTAAAAGAAGGAACCCCACGTCTTATAACTTGTGACAATGGACCCCAATTCACGTCAGAGAAATGGAACACATTTATGGAAAGAAACAGCATACAAATAAACACACCCCGGTATACCATCCTGCAGGGAATGGCCTGGCCGAAAGGTTTAACAGAGTCATCATGGGGTCAATGCAAGCGGCCATCAGCATAGGGAAGAACTGGGAGAAAGAACTCATGAGCACCCTATGGGTCTACCGAATCACTCCCACTTAGACAGGATACAGTCCTTTCAAAATATTGAGGGGCTGATGATGGAGCAAGGATTCGCACGTTAAGCGACTTGCTTGTATCAAGAACCTCAAATAATGTTATTAGACTAGGTCAACCTGTTTGTCTTACTAATTTTGCACATTTTTACACTACACGGTGTGTCCCAGTGAAGCTTGCCTATGTGTTTACTAATTCTAATACGCTTGCCTCTAAAATGGTCGCTGCTACGAGGGAATTTAGTCTGCGCATGCGTCGGTCATACCCATGTGACGTGATGTACTCGTAGTTCTGGTGGGAATTTGTTGCTCATGCGCAATGCGATTAAGATGGCCGCTTTGTGTTCTCACATGCTCCAAGCTTGCATTGCCGCTTTTGCAAAGCCGTTTTGTTCTGCACTTACTCATAACGCTATAGTTATTATAAAGTAAGGGATATAGTATAGTCATTCATGGTATACAGTGTGATCTTTTATTCTGTGTTTCTAAATTGTTTTCGCTTGCTTTTCATGCATCGTATTCTTTGGGCCTGGGAGGTGCTTACTCCCACATTTTGGAAGCCTGTATGGTTCCAGTCACGTGATGGGGGAAAAGAAAACCATGAAGCAGTGGAACCCAGCCAGCTGGCAGCCACAGCCAAGATGCTCCTGGGAACCTGAACTCAAACCTAGTCGAAGAAGCTGATCTGTACCTGAATTTGTTACATTTGTAATAAACTGCTGTATACCCCATTGTTCACTGTAAAACATATGTCATGGGAAACTAGAATTTAAGGGGTGGGTACGAAAACTGAATATTAAGCCTGAGAAAGTCTAAAATTTAGGTGGTGTGATGACTTAACCTCCTCCTTTGTCGAATCATAATTAGGGATCCTTACACGTGCAACATTGGGGGGTGGTACACTGACCCGAAAAACAGTATAACTAGCGTAGGTTTAGCTAGAGAAATTGTCCGATTTGTCCGAATAGCTGACCTGTCACTGACCCAATGCACTCTATAGGTGACTGAACTCAGAGAGCTGCAAAGCACTCTGTTGGGAGGTTCGAGAAACCCATTCAGGGTTTATGCAGACTTAAAGTGCTGGTGAAGCACTTTGCTGGGAGTTTCGAGAACCCAATCGGGGTTATTGACAGATTCCTTGCAGAGAGGGAGTAGCGCAGGCGTTGCAACCAAAGCTGCGGGTGTTGGTCGTAACCTTTGGTGAACCCAGTCCTGATCCAAATTCTGGGGTTATCCTGTCCTGACTGTCCATGAGCTGTACCTGTTCGCCTACTGGCACCTAAGTCCTTGAGGGTCCTTTCCCGACTTTTCCAAACTGACCTGTGGCCAGGGTTGGTCTTCACTCTATCCTAGGTAAATATAAAGTCTGTGTGGGTGATTGTTTATCTAAACTTGCCTTCCTAATGTCTTGAATAAAACATGATCGCATATGTTCCTTTTTCTCCCCTGTCCCTTTATAAATGAGATTTTCATGCGTTAATCGTCTATTAGCATGTTCCTCTTTTCTACCTACCTTTAGCCAAATGCTAAATCGTTATTTTATAGTTCATGTTCCATTCTTACCTTCCCTATAGAGAATAAGCACATCTGGATAAATGAAATTGCATAAGTTTAATTTCCTATGAACCCTTAGTGAATTTCGAAAGTCTACTTTGATTTAGCATGTTCCTTTTCTTTACCCGCCTTTAGTGAAGTTGTGAAAGTCCGTTGATCTAAAATAGCATGTTCCCTATTTTCACCTTCCCTTTATTTTTCGATTTCTAAATGATTAGATTTCTCTGCCTTATCCATAGCTATACGCTATTTCTAATTCTAGTTATAGACAGTCTTATCTGTGTAAATCTTTGGCTCATGACATATGATGATGATGATGATTAGATAAAGGTTTTCAAAACTTCCTGAGTTTGTGGTTATTATAAAGAGTACAAACATTTCAATTTGTGTATAGTATTGTGTTGTCTACTTATTTTACAGCTAGCTCCTTGATCCATTGTGATCTTAGGTACCTGTGACGAGGATTGGTAAGTCAGGTACATTGAAATAAAATAGAAAGGAATAGGGTTACTGGCAGTAGAGTGTAGGTTACCCGATTAAATGAAAGTGTAATTGAAATAAATATTATGGGCCCCAGTGTGCATATTGACAATGTGGCATGGAAACAACGCACAGTACAAATACCGCTCATCTCCCCGTTCCACCGCAGCTTGTGCTGTTTGTTGTGGAGGGAGTGGTCTAACGCGGTACAGAGGGAGCCCTTTCACCCTCACTTCCGGGGGCCATCTTGGAGAGCTGATGGTCTAGTGGTTGGACTAGGACCATCAGGAGCCTCCTATTTAGGGCGAGCATTTCCTGCCGCGCTAAAGCCTAGCATTTACCTGCACTGTAACTCTGCTTATTGACGCGCTGCTGTAGCAGTTTTGACCACGCTAGCACGCTATTGTTTTTTACCTGTAACTCATTCTTTTAAAATCGCCGCTTGTACTGCTGTGAATTGAATTCTATTTGCACGGTATTATTTTAATTACTGTTGGCACATTAGCAAAGTTACCTTCTTGGGTACACAATACCGCTCATCTCCCCGTTCCACCGCAGCTTGTGCTGTTTGTTGTGGAGGGAGTGGTCTAACGTGGTACAGAGGGAGCCCTTTCACCCTCACTTCCGGGGGCCATCTTGGAGAGCTGACGGTCTAGTGGTTGGACTAGGACCATCAGGAGCCTCCTATTTAGGGCGAGCATTTCCTGCCGCGCTAAAGCCTAGCATTTACCTGCACTGTAACTCTGCTTATTGACGCGCTGCTGTAGCAGTTTTGACCACGCTAGCACGCTATTGTTTTTTACCTGTAACTCATTCTTTTAAAATCGCCGCTTGTACTGCTGTGAATGGAATTCTATTTGCACGGTATTATTTTAATTACTGTTGGCACATTAGCAAAGTTACCTTCTTGGGTACACAATACCGCTCATCTCCCCGTTCCACCGCAGCTTGTGCTGTTTGTTGTGGAGGGAGTGGTCTAACGCGGTACAGAGGGAGCCCTTTCACCCTCACTTCCGGGGGCCATCTTGGAGAGCTGACGGTCTAGTGGTTGGACTAGGACCATCAGGAGCCTCCTATTTAAAGCTCACATGGAGCAAACGCGCAGCGGATACGCGCAGCGGGCGCGCCATAGGTGCGCCGGAGGTTCGCCAGAGGTGAGCCCATCTTTGCCCATCCGTGACCATCCGGGGACTGGGGCCAGGACCCCTGGCCAACCAATGCCCTACTCCAGGGGTGACTTATTGCAGCTTAATTTGGGTAATTCTCATCTTGAGCAGGCTACTATACATCGGCTGGCCTGTGAGGGCTTGCTAATCTCACCTAGGAGTATTAGAGGGCGGCAGCGCGCCTCTAACATCTATACCCTGAGCTATGGCCTGCTGAATACACGCTCTTTGCAGAGCCATAAGATGGAGGTCTTCACACTTTTGGAAGACGGGGAGTTAGACGTCCTTGCGCTCACCGAAACATGGTTGGAGGATTGTTCGGCGCCAGACATAGTGGCGGCCCTTCCAGATAACTATTTGGCAATTCATTTCAACAGGGAGGGTGCCAAGAGAGGAGGGGGAGTTGCCCTTTTGTATCAGACACGCCTCCGCGCTGAAAGGTTTCTCTCCGAAACCCTCGGGGGAGCAGAGGTTATGGGGGTTAAGCTCAGGCGGGGAGCGGTTTGTGTGGTGTTCTTGGTGGTATATCGGCCACCTTGGGCGTCGCCAGACTTTCCGACTCTCTTCACGAGATTGGTTCAGGACCTGCGCACTAGATATGATAAAATGGTTGTTGTCGGGGACTTCAACTATCATTGGGAAAAATCCCCCAAAGAGGGACAAGCATTACAGATCGAGGAGGCGATCTCCTCCTTAGGTCTTACCCAACAAGTCAAGGGACCGACACATGAGAAAGGACATGTGCTCGACTTAGTCTGGACTACCATGCCAGCCAAGGGCGCTACGGAAATTCTCCCTTGTGCTTGGTCTGACCATTCTCTAATAAAGGGTAGACTCTTATTGAGGGGCCCCCTGTCCAAACCTGGGGAGGGCTGGAAAATGGCCCGGAAATGGAGAAATCTTGATGGGGAGAAATTGGTCCACCTCTTAGAACACCCCCATTCAGCAAAAGAGCAAGATGTCAATGTTGATGTCCTGTGTGGTCACCTCCAGCATAAACTGGGGAGTGCCATTGATGTGGTGGCACCTCTTCGCAGGATGAAGAAGGTGGCGAGAGGAGCTGGGGCTCCGTGGTACAATGATTCCCTAAGGGAGATGAAACGTGGGGTGAGGAAGAAAGAACGGGCATGGCGCAAAAAATATGACGCCATTGCCAAGCAAGAATACGTCTCATCCTTAGCTCACTATAAACTAGCCATACAATCTAGGAAGGCCGCGTTCTTCGAGGAAAGAATAGCTGCAGCAAGAAATCCGCAAAAGGAAATCTTTCGGGTCCTGGCGGAGCTCAGGGTAAATAAAGAGCAAAGTCCCGAATTCACTCAGGAGGACTGTCAGAGGTTTCAGGACTTCTTTATAAAGAAGATATCCGATATCTTGGATGAGATTGCGGAAACTACACCCCTCGAATGTCCTTGCATACCGGACCTTACCGCCCCGTTAAATATTCCACCATTAGTTAAGTTCCCCCCAATCGCTAAACAGGAACTACTTAAAATCATAGGCCGAGTTAAATCGGGTTCCTTGGTGGATCCATGTCCTCCTGATGTATTCAAGTTGGCAATGCCTGGAATTGAGGAAGAGGTTCTGCATCTACTGAATACTTCTCTTCGTACAGGACAGATCCCTCTAGCTTTTAAAGAGGCCCGTCTGATTCCCTTACTGAAGAAACCTGGTTCGGACACGAAATGTCTGGAAAATTTTCGGCCCATCTCTCAGTTGCCTTTTTTGGCTAAAGTGATTGAGCAGCATGTGTTAGCTCTACTCTCGGGCCATCTAGAGAGTAACAACCTGCTGGAGACCAATCAGGCAGGGTTCCGTGCCAATCATAGCACGGAACTAGTCATGTTATCTATTCTGGATGAGCTAAGGACTCGGGCTGATGTAAAAACACCGAGCGCCCTGATACTACTGGACCTTTCCGCGGCGTTTGATACCGTGTGTCACAAACAGCTTCTGTCGCGGTTGAGATCCTTTGGTATCACGGGTACAGCACATGCATGGCTTACATCATTCTTGCAGGGAAGGACACAACGAGTACAGCTGGGAGATTTACTTTCCACCTCTGCTCCGATCACCTGCAGGGTCCCACAGGGCTCTGCCCTGTCACCCCTACTTTTTAATATCTACCTGCAGCCATTAATTGCTCTCCTGAATAGGATGGACTGCCTAGTGTACAACTATGCAGATGATACCCAGATAATCATCCGGCTGGATGATGGCCCGGGAGCATCCACTAGGCTGCAGGACATCCTGAAAGCTACGGTCAATTGGATGTCAGAGAACTCCTTGAAAATTAACCCGGATAAGACGGAAGTGCTGCCCATTTCCATCTCGGGCAACCCTTGGAGTGAGAAATGTTGGCCTATGGAGCTGGGTACACCACCGAAACCAGCATCCGCAGTCAAAAGTTTAGGCCTATATGTGGATAACAAACTATCCATGGAAAAACAAGTTACCACGGTAGTGGGTACCTGTATAGGCCTTCTTAGACAACTAAGGAAGATCTCTGCCTTACTTTCATTCAATACTTTGAGACACGTGGTCTCAGCCACAATTCTGGCTAGGCTGGACTACGGGAACTCCCTATACATAGGTTTGCCCCAGCGGCTGCTGGACAAACTACAGGGGGTTATGAATGATGCAGCGAGGCTGATCTATAAAAAACCCAGGACCGCTCATTCCTCTCCCCTGATGCAGGAGCTGCATTGGCTCCCAATTCATCAGAGGATTGTTTTTAAAGGATTGTGTATCGCTCACAAGGCTCTGTATGGCAAAGCACCAAAATATCTGAAATCCCGACTATCCCCCTACACACCGGGTAGGACTTTGCGTTCGTCGGACGCTACTCTTTTGTCCCAATCCCGCTTTAAATTGACCACGGTGGGGGGTCGTGCGTTTTCCAACACGCTCCCAGCCTCATGGAACAAACTGGCTCCAGAACTCAGGAAGGAAAGCAACCTACTATCCTTCAGAAAAAAACTAAAAACTGTACTGTTTAAACAAGCATGGAGCAGAGCTTAGGTGCACAGGTGGTTTCTAGTGAATATAACATCTCACCACGTAAATCTGGACAAACAGCGCTTAGAGACCCCGGTGGTTATAACGCGCCATATAAATTAAATTAAATAAATAAATAAGTGGTCCCCGGCGGTAGTGCGCGGCAACCTAGAAAAGGCGCAAAAGATCTAAACGGACCACTACAACAGGAAGCACAATGTTAAAGACGCACTGTTGGAAAAAGGCGAATGGGTCAGAGTGAAGCTCGCTCAATTAAGGAGGAAGGGCGATAGCAAGTACAGCACACCCATGCAGGTCAAGGATGTGTACTCCAGGTCGGACTTGTTGAGTGATGGGAAGATATAGTCCATCGACAGAATGTCCAGATGCAACAAAGTGATGAGGTGAGCCAAGATAGGGGAGTCCTTACCGGAAGAGAGTATTCACGGAAATTGGGAGGAAGAGGAAGATTTCAGAACTGCAGAAACATCTGGCAGAAACACGGAAGACACCAAAACAGAAGAAGCGAACACCACCGACACACAGGAGAATCCTGAAGACTCTGAACTACAGGCAATACAAGCAGATCAAGGTACGAGTAGCACAGGCATGGGAAATCAACCACAGGAGCTCCCCACAGTGGAAATATAGACATGAGAGCAGGCACCCAGGCGAGACAGACCTGCACTGGAAGCACCGTGGTAATGTCCAAGACGTACAGTGAGCTCGATTTGTTGGACTGCATTATCATATTATGTTACTTTATTTTGCATATCATTGTAGTGTTGTTAAAGCGAGGAGATATGTAGTGTCGCTCTCTAGTGTTTCCGTCATCACGTGACGGTAAATGCTAGAGCGCGGCGGCCATCGCGAGACTTGGTAGCCCGCGAAACAGATAGCCGGAGCTTCTCCCCGGCGCTCTTATAGGAGAGAATAAATATAAGGTGAACCACCTATAGTGTCTGCCTCATTTGTGAAGAACCCCTCACCACAGACCCGGAGGGATCACAGCACATTCTTCATCGGCATCCTGCCAATAGGGCTGCCTCTCACAGCTTTCATTTCTTGCGCTGCCTGCCTCACAGTCCAATCTGCAGGCGGACGCAAGGTGTTGGAGACCGTCAGTCTCTGTCCTCTCCTCCTTCTGGGCAAGTCCAAGGTTCACCCTCTTCTTGGGGCGATGTGCCCACTTCCACGGGCAGGCTGCAGCGGCAGTGCTGACCCCGATCTTCTCCTCAATCACGAAGTTGAACTTCTAGGCGGCATGGCATGGGGTCAGAACTCTTGTCATCATTGTAAAGTCGTAGGGCTCAAGGCTCACATGCCAATAAATAATGACACAGACACAGAGTGTATCTTTACAGAACTGGCCTCGAGCACATGTGCTCGGGCCATTTTATTGTCAGGCCCACGTCACTCGTGACGCCTGTGTTGGATGGGTGTGGGGTGGGAGTAGAAGCCTGCCTTCTGGAGGTGGCTGGTAAAAACACTAGTATGCGTCCAGCCGGATACTACAAAGTGGAATTTGTTCATTATATAGAGTTTCCAGTACTACATTAATGGTACGTTGTCACAACTTTCCCTGTGGAATCTCTATAACCTGTGTGTGCTTTAGATCTGAAACCGAAATGTAAACTGTGTGCATTTATGGATGTGAAAGCAAGTGTAACATTTTTGAGAAATCTATTTCTCAGCAGTCCTACTTTCATTTCAAATTGGTGTTCGTTTTGTGGATAGACTTGTCCATTGCTGATTAATATTAGGTTGCTCCACTACACTTCCACTATATATTTCATGTGGTTTCCCTGATTTAAGTTCTGTATCTGAGCAACAATAATTTGATAACAACATTGCCACCGTGTGGTCAACTAGGATTTAACATTGTTATAGAGCATCACAAAAAAGTTTAACTTTGTTCTTGGATCAATTTTAAAATAAATAACACATTATGCTGTATTCGAAACTCTAGAACACACATCATCAGGGTAACATTTAATTTTAGTGAAATATTAGTAATTATGTTGACTTTAGTCATTTAAAAAGAAATATTAAATGCATAGTTTTGCTTTGCCAGTTGGCAAATTCGTAGCAAGCATATTAAGTAAGCACATCTCCTTACTGAAGTCCCTTTTCATTGTACAGACAGTTTCAACCATCGTGTGATATGATATCGGTGACTCTCCCGCATAGGAGGGCCCGGGGGAAGTGAGAACCACAGAATAGTCTTCCCCCAGAGGATTGTGCTAAAACAAGTTACAGAACACGGGATAGGTAGGAATAGGCGGCTGGGGAGAATGTAGTTAGGAGTATAAAGGAGTCAGGAGAGGCGGTCGAGCCTCTTCCTGACTCCTAAGCACTGCTGGGGTGGGCAGAGAATTTGTGAGGCTATGGGCACCGATAGTTACGTGGAGACATGGCTGATCTACTGAGATGGTGAGGGCCGCCATGCAAACGCTAGATGCAGTGGGTGGGCGGACATGCTCAGCTGGTGTCCTGGACCAGGCCTGGGTAGGGCTAAGCTGATGGACCCCTCGATTTGACAGCAAGGCACGACCTGATAGACCTAGCCCTTAAAAAATAAAAAATAAATGGAAGAGAAAGCAAGTATGGACTCAGATGGGAGTGGGCTGGGAGGGGTGAGTGGGGGTGTTCAGACATATGCTGATTGTAGCCTAGAAGAGCAGAGGACTGGTGGGCTGGGCCCAGTGACTGGGTCCCAATAGTAGACTTTAAACATAGGCACGCATGAGGGATCAACACCAACTCATACAGGAGACAGAGGAGAGGTGGGAGGGCATGTGTAGAGCCAGAGAGGCTGGGCTTGAGCAGGGGCAGTATTGGGGTGGGGCACAAGCCCCTACAACATCAGGGTTGGTGTAGGGCCCTCTGGGCCACAGAGAGGGGGAGGCGGCTATGGGTGTCGGAAGGACAGGACACAGGAACAGGGAGGTTGGAAGCTGGTGCGGCTTGAGGACCAGCTGGTGCGAAGGGCCCTCAGGTTGGTGCAGCCTGACAGTTGGTGGAGCAACAATGCCAGCAGGCGAGGCTGCCAGGCAGTTAGTGATCCCAACGGAGCACATGAAAGCCTCTGGACATCAGACTGAAGAGGTGGGGGGTCTGCGGTGGCGGGCCCTATGCTGAGGGCTCGGTTCTGTGACACACAACAATAGTGCCAGTCTATGTTGGAGAGGGACGTGCCTGTGAGTGTGAGTGGCAGAGTTGTGTGTCATGCAGTGTGTGAGGGAGGTACAGGAGAGGATGAGTTGACGTTGGAGCATGATGAAGGCAGAGATGATTGGGAAGAAGTGAGCAATGTGATGAAGAAGACATGGTGGTGCCGGAGTGGAGTACAAAGGTGAAAGATGAGGCAATGGAAAGTGCAGTTGGTGTCTTTCAGAGGTCAACTGCAGACAAGGGTGGCACTACTGAAAAGACTGTTCGGGCAAGTGGCGGACGTCGCAAGGATAGAAGGGCTGTTGGCAAAATAACTACAGGTAAAGGAGATTGGTGGTTTGTGTGGGAAAAGTAAAGGAGTCGGAGGATGGAGCAAGGGCCTGCAAGTTGGTGGGGTGGGAGATGGAGTCATTAAGGGACCAGGGTGAAACCAAAATATGCAATAAAGGCGGGGATTGACAAAGCCAAAGAACTAAAAAGGGATCTAGAGAGAGGGCTTAAAAGAGACAGGACACTCAGGGAAATGAGACTAAAGAGGATGAGACACATAGGAAACCGCTTCCTTACATGGGTTTGCCGACGCACTTGGAGTTGCCCATTTCTGATGAGACTAAAAACAAGATTTGGAAACATGAGTATGTGGATGTTTTCAAGTTGTTACACACAGATATAGAGGCTAAGGAAGGTTCCAAGGAGGAAGATTGGAAATTGTCAAGGTGACCTAGGCTTCCATTAACATGGAAAACTGGACATTAGCATTTTTATTTATGCCAGTGTGTATTTTGAGAAACACGTGGACATAGCTCTTGCTTTTGCATTGTTCAAATAAATGATATCATCAGGAAGACGCAAAAGCACTTTGGTGGCTATGTGTGGCTTAGCTACGATGAGGAATTCAGGGCGCTGGAAAGCCTTAACCCAGATACGACATGGGGAGAAGAAGTTGATTTGGAATTATGGATGCAGTGGAAGTCATCTACAGAATCCACAGCCTCAACACATACTGCGAGCAGCCTTCCAATTACATACCAGCCCTTCCAGCCCTGTCCCACTCAGGACCCAATGCTGGGGCATGTTGGAACTTCAATAAAGGCTTTTCCTTCAGACATCCTTGCAAGTTTAAACACAAATGTTCAAAATGTTTGTTGGAAGCACCCTCTTTTGCAGTGTTTCACACTGGTCAGTCCTGTGCAACAATGGTGGGCAAACAGAGGGAGAGGACAGCAGGGCCCGGCTGGGCCAAAGGGCTCCTACACCCATTAACGTGGAGGTGTTGATCCGATGGCTAATGGCCTACCTGGACAGGGAGGCAGCTTTGAGGGTAGAATGGGATTTCAAGGAAGGGTTTTTGGGTTGCTTATCAGGGTCCTTGAGGACGTAGGTGGGTGGACAATTTACGATCAGTGACAGAAGCCCCTTCAGTGTTGGCTGCGAAATTGAGGAAAGAAGTGGAAAAAGAGAGGATTGTAGGACCATTTTTTGATAGGCCACTGGTGAACTAGATTGTATCCCCACTAGGGGTTGTTTCAAAGAAGGGAGCGGAAGAGTTCAGAATGATTCACCACTTTTCCTGGCCAGAGGGAGTTTCATTCAATGATTTCATTTTGGCGGAAGACACTAAAGTGGTATATGCGTTGGTGGATGGCACTGTTCGCATTGTAAGACAATGTGGGCAGTGACCAGAGCTAGCAAAGTGTGACATCAAGTCTGCTTTCTTGTTGTTGCATATACATTCAGATGATTTCCCATTTTTAGGCATGGAATTTAGAGAGGCCATTTACGTTGACAGGGTATTGCATATGGGCTGTGCCATCTCGTGTGTATTGGTTGAGATGTTCGGCACATTTTTACAGTGGGCATTCATCAAGAAGCATGGGCTGACGGAGTATCATTATTTGGATGACTTTTTGTTTGTGGGCAGGAAGGATTCCGGTGACTGCCTCAGGGCTCAGACAATTTGAGTCATTGGCGGTGGTCTTGGGAGTTCGGCTGGCTCCTGAGAAGACGGAAGGCTCCAGTACAGTTTTGACATTTCTGGGTATTTGAACTGGACACAAACTTGTTGGTGGGAAGGCTGCCTCAAGCAGAGGTGCAAGAGATTCAACAATTTTTGACTGAAGTGATCCGAGAACTGAGGATTGCGTTGAGAATGGTGCACAAGTTGTTGGGGTGTCTGCAGGCAGTTGTAGGATGTTCTGCAGGCAGCGGGGCATGGCATTGTCTATGGTATATCTGGAGGAAAATACAATTTGGCAGGTACAGATTTTTTCAGATTGCGGCAGGGGCACATGTTTTTGGACTATTTTGAGATGGATGGTGGTTTGTGGAGAAGTAGCCGCCACACTGGTTGCATCAGGGGCAGAGCTTTGCCTTCCTAGAATCTTTTCTGTTACTGGTAGCCTTGACAGCGTGGGGCAGGGAACTGGCAAACAGGACAGCGATGTTCAATATGGAAAATTTGACAATGTTTGACTTGGTGAAGAGGCAGAGGTCGAGGGATGTGGGAGTGCAGCAATTGTTGAGACAGTTCATGCTGGCTTGTTTGCATTATAATATTTTTTTCATGGCAAAACATGTGCCAGGGCTTAAAAATGATATAGCAGACATATTATCTTGGGATTGCTTCCACTGATTGGTACCAGAAGAAGAGCATGACCAGATGTAATTGCCTGCAGACATTTGGGTGTGGGGGGAGTGAGAGTGTTTGGTCTAGTTGAGAGGTCTTTGACAGAGTCTACCAGAAGGACCTACCTTCTGGCATGGAATGAGTTTGAGGAAATTTCTCAGAATATTATGTTATAGGACTGCAGTGAAACTGAAGGGAAAGTATTACTTTAACTTATGCTGTTCATTGAGAAAGGTTTATTGCCCACAACCACTGAGGCAAGTTAGCGGATGTTTCTTTCTATGGCAAATTGTTTTGGGGCTTTGACCCAACCGGGATTGGGATTTTGGGGTGGAGTTTGAAGGGGTAGGGCAATGAGCAGGTTTCAGGGGGATCTGTATTACGGGAGCTATTACGGTTGAATTGTTGAAGGGCCTTCTTATAGTGTTGCCCGATTGTTGTTACAATTATTTCGAGGTGGCTGTATTCCGTATATATATATATATATGATTTGAAGGCATTTGCTATGTTCCAAGGGTCTGAGCTTTTATGGTCAGCCAGGGATTCAAGGGTGCTACATTATGAGATATGTTTGGAGCAGGAACGGATAGCAATTTGGTGATCCAAGACAGATCAGGAAGGGAGGGGTAAGTGGGTATGGTTGCAAGAGGGAGGCAGTCTTAAGGCACGGCCAGTGTACGAGTGGCGCAGGTTTCATGTTTTGCATGGAGGCAGTCAGGAGACCATATTTTGACCTGAGAGGGGAGGTAGGGTCACTGCCTTTCAGTTGCTGGTAATGTTCTGCATGGCATTATGTAGGCTAGGGTGGAATCGGGTCAGTTTCAGGACACACACCTGTAGGATTTGGGCAGCGACTGCAGTGGTGTGCTTGGGGTGGGAGATCGGAGACATATATGATGAATAGGCTGGTGGGGGTTAAAGTGTTGTGAGCACTATGTTGTGAGGAGTTTCTGCTTGACAGATAGGGGAGGTGGAGTGAGGTCAGCACTGATGACTTCTTTTTTTACCGCAGGATGAATGAGAGGTCCTGGGAACAAGCTAGTGACATGGACAGTTGGACACTCTTTCGTGCACTGGGCAGCAAAGTATGTGGAACAGCATATTTAGGAATGAAGCCTGGGACTGCCCAGCAGCTGGCATGAGGTACTATAGTGGGAAACAGAAGGGATGCAATGGGCAAATTATTGCCATGGCTGGCAAAACTGGTACCACAGAGAGACTGCCTGGATATGTTCCTGGTGCACTTGAGGGAGAATGATTTGGTCCAGCTAGAGGGATTGATGCTGCTGCAGCACACATAGCAAGATTTGGGGGTTATCAAAAAAAACTTGTCGGGGGCATGCTTGGTATGGACAGAGTTTGTGTCGCGCAGACAATGGAGGGGCTCAGTGAAACATGTGGTGATTGACAAGGCTTGGAGGAAGCTCGACAATCAGGGTTTTTTGCAGGGCTAGAGACATCAAGGTGGTAACCCATGGGGCCAAAAAGGAAGAGGAACAGTGTCTGTTTAGAGGGTATGGTTCACACCTTTCTCAGCTGCGCAAAATTATATTATATGATGTAGTTAGGGGATGTGGTGTGTAGATTGTGGAACCAAAGAATCTGGCGCAGAAGGTCAGATTGATTAATGCCTGGGTATATGTCAAGAGGGGGGGCAGTGAAACACCCGGGATTTCCTGGATGGTGGTAGTTTGAGTGTTGCAGAGTCACATGTGGGCGTATCCACCCCTTGGGGGGAGCGGGTCAAAGGAGCCCTGGCGAAGGATGACGGTAGGAAGGATTCTTCAAATAGGGTAAAGACTTTTAATTGAAGGATGTTTGGTAGGGGAAGTGAAGGCAGAGATTGGGGAATGGAAAGAGTTCAGTGATTGAAAGGGGAAAGAATGTAGCAAGGTATGGGGGCAATAGGGTGAAAGTTTGGTGAGATGTAAGAAGTGTTTCATGACAGAGGGAATGACGTATTAAAAGTGTTCTTGAAGTTATGTTAAATGTTATACTGAAGTTGATTGACTGTTTTACAACCTTGTCCTAATAAATGGCTTTTTACGCTAAATGGTGTCTGGTGAGATTGCAAAATAGTTTTGCGCCAGGCTAAACAAGTGAGACAGCTTATCATTACAAATGCTTTGAAAAGGTCTCTTCGGAACATTCGATAGAGAGGAGCAAGTAAAGAATACATACGGCTACAACGGCAGTGCCAAAAAAGCCTAAGAGTCTAAGCAACGTTTATTACGACTCTTTATGGTTGATGTGGGGTTATATAAGTAGTTTTTTTGGTTGCAGGTGGCACATGGCATAGTGTTGCAAAGAATGCTGTTGATTTACTAATGATTATATACGTCTAAGGGTTCGGGACAATCTTGTGCCATGTAGTACGAGTGCCCGAGCAATCCATAGTAAATCTAGGGCCAGTTTCTATTAGGCTAAAATTACCAGAGCACAGCACTAAAACTGCCCTGATTGCTGCCACCAACTACATCAGAACCCGCCTCAACCGGGGAGAAACGGCAGCCCTTATACTCCTCGACTTATCAGCAGCGTTCAAAACCATATCCCACCACACCCTTATCAAGAGGCTTCATCACATTGGAATCGAAGGAGATGCCTTCAAATGGATCGCCTCCTTCCTTACCGGAAGAACCCAGAGATTCCGCCTACCTCCTTTCACCTCGGAACCCAAGAACATAATCTGCAGCATTCCTAAAGGTTCGTCCCTCAGCCCTACACTGTTCAACACATATGTGACCCCCTTGGCCAACAGAACCCATGGACTAAACATCAAATCCTAGGCTGAAGACATCCAGCTCATCCTCTCGCTATCAGAAGACCCTTCCACCACGATGGCTCACTTCCTCAGGTGCATGACATGCATCGCTGACTGGATGAAGGACAACTGTCTAAAACTCAACGCAGGCAGATGGAAGCGCTAATCTTCAGGAACAACACCTCCCCGGGGACTACTCCTGGTTTCCTTCCAAACTAGGACCCTCAACCACCACGATAGACCATGCCCATAACCTTGGCATTATCCTGCACAGGACAGCAAGCTCACCATGAAGAGCTAGATCAATGTATTATCTTCTGACTGCTTCCTCACTGTTCGCATGCACCATAAGATCTTCAAATGGCTCCCAACACCAGACAAGCAGTCACTCAAGCCCTAGTCACTAGCCGGCTGGTCTATGGAAACACACTGTACGTAGGGATCACCATGCACCTCCTGAAGAGATTGCAGACCATACAGAATTCAGTGGCCATGCTTATCCTCGATTTCCCTAAATGTATCTGCATCACTCCCCCCACCTCAAGAAGCTCTACTTGCTCCCCATTCAAAAGATATGTCAATTCAATATATTGGTCCACACCTACAAAGCCCTTCACAATAAAGGACAAGCACACATCAACCACTGCATGAATTTCCACCAACCCTCCAGACGTCCGCGATATGCCTCCCTCTCCCTCGCACATACTACCCGCATCCACCGAAGCAACAGTGGAGGATGCTCCCTGTCCTACCTCACTACGAAGTACTGGAAAAACCTCCCTCTTCACCTAAAGAACTCACCTCTCTTTTGTAATTCAGGAAAGGACTCAAGACCTGGCTGTTCAACTAACCACCCCACCACCCGAATCAGCAAGGTTTGCAGCTCCTAGAAACCCTTGTGGAAGATTAGCAGCGCCTTATAAATCCCGATTAATTAATTCATTAATGTCCAATAAGTAGCCTATGCATTCCTGATTACTACAATGTCTTCATTCATTCACCCAACTCAACTAATGTTCAAGGAACCAGACTCTTGAACTTCAGAGAACATTGGATTACAAAATGTAAAAGTTCCATTGTGATACAAAGGGCCTTCTGTACCCTCCCCGCTCCCGCCTCCCAGCTGCTCCGCCCCCCGCGCACTTGGCCATATATGGCGACCGTGCGACGCAGGTGAGTGTGACCTAGTACTAGGACAACCCCGCGCCGCACGGCCACCAGCTGCTGCGTGTGCACCCTCTGCCTGTCTGCCTCGCTGCTGCCTGCCGCCGCGTGACCACGCCCCCTGCCCCCGAGCGGCGTGGTCCGTGCTCGTCTAACCTGCCCCTGCTGTTTTTGCCGTATTTAGACTGTTTTGTCGTTTAGTATTGCCTGTTTTACTGTATCTGTATTTTCCTTCCTGTTTTCTGCCGCCGTTCACCCTCCCTCCCCGCTTCCCGCTTCCCGCCAGCGCCGATAACCCCGCCCCTTTTGCCTTCTGTACCCTCCCCGCTCCCGCCTCCAAGCTGCTCCGCCCCCCGCGCACTTGGCCATATATGGCGACCGTGCGACGCAGGTGAGTGTGACCTAGTACTAGGACACCCCCGCGCCGCACGGCCACCAGCTGCTGCGTGTGCCCCCTCTGCCTGTCTGCCTCGCTGCTGCCTGCCGCCGCGTGACCACGCCCCCTGCCCCCGAGCGGCGTGGTCCATGCTCGTCTAACCTGCCCCTGCTGTTTTTGCCGTATTTAGACTGTTTTGTCGTTTAGTATTGCCTGTTTTACTGTATCTGTATTTTCCTTCCTGTTTTCTGCCGCCGTTCACCCTCCCTCCCCGCTTCCCGCCACCGCCGATAACCCCGCCCCTTTTGCCTTCTGTACCCTCCCCGCTCCCGCCTCCCAGCTGCTCCGCCCCCCCGCGCACTTGGCCATATATGGCGACCGTGCGACGCAGGTGAGTGTGACCTAGTACTAGGACACCCCCGCGCCGCACGGCCACCAGCTGCTGCGTGTGCCCCCTCTGCCTGTCTGCCTCGCTGCTGCCTGCCGCCACGTGACCACGCCCCCTGCCCCCGAGCGGCGTGGTCCGTGCTCGTCTAACCTGCCCCTGCTGTTTTTGCCGTATTTAGACTGTTTTGTCGTTTAGTATTGCCTGTTTTACTGTATCTGTATTTTCCTTCCTGTTTTCTGCTGCCGTTCACCCTCCCTCCCCGCTTCCCGCCACCGCCGATAACCCCGCCCCTTTTGCCTTCTGTACCCTCCCCGCTCCCACCTCCCAGCTGCTCCGCCCCCCCGTGCACTTGGCCATATATGGCGACCGTGCGACGCAGGTGAGTGTGACCTAGTACTAGGACACCCCCGCGCCGCACGGCCACCAGCTGCTGCGTGTGCCCCCTCTGCCTGTCTGCCTCGCTGCTGCCTGCCACCGCGTGACCACGCCCCCTGCACCCGAGCGGCGTGGTCCGTGCTCGTCTAACCTGCCCCTGCTGTTTTTGCCGTATTTAGACTGTTTTGTCGTTTAGTATTGCCTGTTTTACTGTATCTGTATTTTCCTTCCTGTTTTCTGCTGCCGTTCACCCTCCCTCCCCGCTTCCCGCCACTGCCGATAACCCGCCCCTTTTGCCTTCTGTACCCTCCCTGCTCCCGCCTCCCAGCTGCTCCGCCCCCCCGCGCACTTGGCCATATATGGCGACCGTGCGACGCAGGTGAGTGTGACCTAGTACTAGGACACCCCCGCGCCGCACGGCCACCAGCTGCTGCGTGTGCCCCCTCTGCCTGTCTGCCTCGCTGCTGCCTGCCGCCATGTGACCACGCCCCCTGCCCCCGAGCGGCGTGGTCCGTGCTCGTCTAACCTGCCCCTGCTGTTTTTGCCGTATTTAGACTGTTTTGTCGTTTAGTATTGCCTGTTTTACTGTATCTGTATTTTCCTTCCTGTTTTCTGCCGCCGTTCACCCTCCCTCCCCGCTTCCCGCCACCGCCGATAACCCCGCCCCTTTTGCCTTCTGTACCCTCCCCGCTCCCACCTCCCAGCTGCTCCGCCCCCCGCGCACTTGGCCATATATGGCGACCGTGCGACGCAGGTGAGTGTGACCTAGTACTAGGACACCCCCGCGCCGCACGGCCACCAGCTGCTGCGTGTGCCCCCTCTGCCTGTCTGCCTCGCTGCTGCCTGCCACCGCGTGACCACGCCCCCTGCCCCCGAGCGGCGTGGTCCGTGCTCGTCTAACCTGCCCCTGCTGTTTTTGCCGTATTTAGACTGTTTTGTCGTTTAGTATTGCCTGTTTTACTGTA
Source organism: Lissotriton vulgaris (assembly GCF_964263255.1). NCBI lineage: Eukaryota > Metazoa > Chordata > Amphibia > Caudata > Salamandridae > Lissotriton > Lissotriton vulgaris. The sequence continues at coordinate 1,773,567,991 of NC_141691.1, forward strand.
TCTGTATTTTCCTTCCTGTTTTCTCCCGCCGTTCACCCTCCCTCCCCGCTTCCCGCCACTGCCAATAACCCGCCCCTTTTGCCTTCTGTACCCTCCCTGCTCCCGCCTCCCAGCTGCTCCGCCCCCGCGCACTTCGCCATATATGGCGATCGTGCGAACGCGCAGCGGTCACGCGCAGCGGTCACGCGCAGCGGGTGCGCCGTTTGTGCGCCGAAGGCGCGCCAAAGGTAAGCCCGTCTGCGCCCGTCCGCGTCTGGACCGCGCCCAGTGCCAGGACCCCTGGCCCACGAGGACCCCGGCCAACCCGCCTGACATACACCGCCGCCGCCCTCACCGCACTCAACTCCGGCCGATTCCCAGGATGCTCCCAAGTAACCCAACGACGCTCCCACGGACCCTTCAGCTGCCACGCCTGCAAGTTCACCTGCATCCGGACCTGCCCGGCACCAGCACCTGCCAAGCCGAACACCAGCATCAAACACCTCAAGTGCACCCTGCTCAACACCCGCTCCGTCCACAGACACGCCATCGAACTCTGGAACCTCCTAGACGCCACAGCCCCGGACGTTGCCTTCATCACGGAGACCTGGATGAACCAACCAGATGGGAGGAGGCATCGCCATCATCCACAGGAACACCATCCGAATCACGACTAGCACCGACAACACCCTAACCACCGCCGAACACCTGCATTTCCAGACCCACACTGACCCGAAGACCACCCTCAGAGGCACCCTGATCTACCGACCCCCGGGACCACGCACTCAATTCAGCGAGGACATCGCCGACTTCGTCAGCCCGCATGCCCTCCCCTCCGCTGACTACATCCTCCTGGGAGACCTCAACTTCCACCTGGAGAACAACAACAACCGCAACACCAGCACCCTGCTCGCCAACCTCGCCAACCTTGGACTGAAGCAACTGGTGAGCGCCCCCACCCACCTCGCCGGACACACACTCGACGCCGTCTTCTCATCCAGCAAAGACATCGCCTTCAGCCACGCCACAGAACTCCACTGGACGGACCACAGCTGCGTACACTTCACCTTCAAAAGAAAGACGATCCATCACCACCAGCAACAAGTTGCCCGCAGAAGCTGGAACAAGATCACAGCCGACCAGCTCGCCGCTTGCCTGAGCCAGCACCCTCCTACCAGCTCAGCGAACCCCAGCCAGGCCGCCGACAACCTCACGAAGTGGATCAGCAACTGCACGGACGAACTCGCCCCTCTGAGGACCCCGCCCAGCAGACCCGGCAGCAAGAAAGCCCCATGGTTCACCGACGAACTCAAGAGCTCCAAGAAGAACTGCCGAGCCCTCGAGAAAGTCTGGAGAAAGGAACCCACACCGGACAACAAGACCACCCTCAAACTCGCCACCCGGAAGCACCACCAACTGATCCGAGCCGCCAAGAAAACTGCTTTCAAGGACCGGCTGGACAACAACGCACACAACTGCAAGGAACTCTTCAACATCGTCAAAGAGCTCTCCAACCCCAACGCCGGAAACAACGACATCACCCCCTCGCAAGATCTCTGCAACTCCCTCGCCTCCTACTTCCACAACAAGATCGCGGACATACACAACAGCTTCAGCACCCAACCGACGCACGCCACGACCTCAGCTACGCCGCCCACCGCCGCCCTCCGAGCCTGGACTCCGATCAGCACCGAAGACACTGTCCGCATGATGAACTCAGTCCACTCCGGATCTCCGACCGACCCCTGCCCTCACCACGTCTTCAACAAGGCAGACGCTGTCATCGCACCCCACCTGCGGGACATCATCAACACCTCCTTCGACACCGCCACCTTCCCCGAGAGCTGGAAGCACGCCGAACTCAGCGCTCTTCTCAAGAAACCTACAGTAGACCCCACCGAACTCAAGAATTACCGCCCAATCTCGCTCCTCCCGTTTCCAGCCAAAGTCATCGAGAAGACCGTCAACAAACAGCTGGCCGCCTTCCTCGAGACGAACGGATCCCTCGACCCCTCGCAGTCCAGCTTCCGAGCCAACCACAGCACCGAGACCGCCCTCATCGCCACCACCGACGACATTCGAGCCCTGATGGACAACGGAGAAACAGCGGCCCTCATCCTCCTAGATCTCTCCGCGGCCTTCGACACTGTCTGCCACCGCACCCTAGTGCAACGCCTCAGCAACGTCGGAATCCAGGAGAAGGCGCTGGAATGGATCATCTCCTTCCTCGACGGAAGAACACAGAGAGTCCGCCTACCACCGTACAAGTCAGAAGCCACCGAAGTCATCTGCGGTGTCCCTCAAGGATCCTCTCTGAGCCCGTCTACATGAGCCCCCTCGCGGCCATCGCACGCCAACACAACCTCAACATAATCTCCTACGCCGACGACACCCAGCTGATCCTCTCCCTGACCAACGACCCCGCCGCCGCCAGAGCCAACCTGCACGAAGGGATGAAGGAGGTAGCCGAGTGGATGACGACCAGCCGCCTGAAACTGAACTCAGACAAGACGGAGGTCCTCATCCTGGGCTCCACGCCCACCGCCTGGGACGACTCTTGGTGGCCCCCCGCCCTGGGCACCGCACCCAAACCGACTAACCACGCACGCAACTGGGCTTCATCCTGGACTCCTCCCTCTCCATGACCAAGCAAGTCAACGCCGTCTCCTCGTCGTGCTTCAACATCCTGCGCATGCTACGGAAGATCTTCTGGTGGATCCCCACAGAGACCAGGAAGACCGTCACCCAGGCCCTCGTCACCAGCCGACTGGACTACGGCAAAGCCCTCTACGCCGGAACCACCGCCAAGCTCCAGAAGAGACTTCAGCGGATCCAGAACGCTTCAGCCAGACTCATCCTCGACATCCCACGTAACACCCACATCTCCGGACACCTGAGAGACCTGCACTGGATCCCATTCAACAAAAGAATCACCTTCCGCCTCCTCACCCACGCACACAAAGCCCTTCACGATCAAGGCCCGAGCTACCTCAACAACCGAATCAACTTCTACGCTCCCAAACGCCACCTCCGATCAGCCAGCCACGCCCTCGCCGCCGTCCCACGCATCCGTAGAGTGACAACAGGAGGAAGGTCCTTCTCCTACCTGGCCGCCAAGACCTGGAACTCCCTCCCGGCCGACCTGCGCCTGACCCAAGACCACCTCTCCTTCAGGAAGAAGCTCAAGACCTGGCTGTTCGAGCAGTAACGACCCCCCCCTTTTAGTGCCTTGAGACCCGACGGGTACGTAGTGCGCTCTATAAATGTCTTTGATTGATTGATTGAAATTATATATAAAGTGGTGTGGAACAGAAATGTGCTTCTGGGAGCAATCCGCTTACACACACTCTGTGACTGGTTATTCTCATCGAGGCAACTCTTGCAAGCCCCACTGCAGAGGCCTCAAAATGGAATGAATGCTGTATGAAACTTCTATTCCAGCACTTAGTAACTACTCTGATGGGGGCTGGGGAAGAGGGCGCGAATCAACTTTCTGACAGCGAGAGTGTTGAGCTCACTTTAGCCCGACAGTGCTGATAATCTGAAAACATTTTGGTCGTTTTCACTTCTTAGGGTCTGGCTGCTGGTACTCTGTCTGAAACTCTGAGGTGATGAGCTGATCCAAGGCTCCAAACTTGCATTGATTGAAAGTACACGGGGCTCCTGTGCAAAATAAATGTTTCTACCTTGTCAACAATTCTCAGGCAGCTTCAGCTTTGATGTTTAAATTAGAAAGGTTTGCGCCTGCCCGAGCTCATGCTATCTTCATCTCAAGTTCTGGTGAAGCAAGAGCTGTGCAATTTAGCGATGCAGTGATTCTGGTTTTGAAGGGTAATACATATTTTATATTAAAAATATTGTATAATATGGTTTTAAACATGCAAAAAACCTGAAAAGTAATGCGTATTAAAAAGAAAAAGAAGCACACTGCTATTGCTTTATTTATACTGCTTTCCTAAATGCAGATGTGGTGAAGAAATAATTTATCAAACCTACAATATAATTTATTCTTATGATACAGGTGCAAAACTACTGCAAATCACTTTTCGCCATGGTTTGCATGGGGTAAAAATCTTTATGCAAGATACATGGGGGAAATGCCTGTGTTCTTCATTGCGAAAAAGAGATTTTGTTCCATTCTTTCCTTTATTTCACAATTGCAATGTTTACATAATCTGGACCCGATGTTACAAACCTTTGTACACTTTGACTTATAATTGAACCATTTATCACATGTTAACACCGTGCAACACTGGCTGATGGTCAGCAAAGGACACTTTTTAGAAATTACAGATTGCTTGCCTTAGACTATTTTATAATGCTCAACATTTTTACAATATCACGGCCATATGTATTAAAAGGTTGCGTCGTTTTGCACCACACAACGTGGTGCAAAAGCGACGCAACCCCTAAGATGCGATTAACCAAGCAACGCAAAGCCCCATTGTGTGTCCATGAGTAGCTAAGAAATCCAGAGTAATGCAACACAGTGCAAATCGCTGCTTTTCTTTAGTCTGCCACAGGGAGGTGTTCCATGGGTGGTGTGTGGGTGCTACCACACAAAATCCATGGATTATGATGCATTTCCAAATTTACTATCACTGACAGATCTGGGAATACACCAAACTGCTACTCCTTCCCAGTGAAGGCAGAACTAGAAGAAAAATATTCATTTTTGTCACTTTTTTTTCCTCTTTTTGTGTGTGCTGCATTCTGCAGTACACATAGAAAGAGGAAAATGTCTCAGGGGATTGTTTAATGAAGGGAGGTGCCCCTTCCTGCACAAAAACAATGCTGCTTACAACGCTTTCACCCATGCACCATTGTGCAAGAGTGCCTGCATTAGAACTAGGCAGCACATTGTGGGCCAACACTGAGTAAAAGCAGGAATGCACTGTGTTGCGATAATTCCTGCCCTTCCCCTGTTGCGCAGTGCAGCAAGGAGACTTGCTGCACTGCACTGCACTGCATTCCGGTTTGATAAATATGGCCCCTAGTGTTTACAATTTTCACACCATGTAGTGTCATTGGCTTGTCCTTGGATGTTGTTAGCAGAATTCTGGTAGCAGCACTGTCTGCCCAGTGCAACACACCTCCAACTGGTGCAGCACACTAGATATAATACATCCTTGTACTAATCCCAAGATCTATCTTGTTTCCTTAACCTGCCCAAGCCAGGAACTGTATCACTTTTCTAACATGCATAGCCCTGTCTGTGAGGTAACACAATGAAACAATGAGACCAAGCCATCAGTGCCAACATCGCACTGGGGATGGCAAGGGGCCTATCTGTCCATAGCTTGTTCTGGAGTGGCACTTTCATAAGGTGAGGTAAGACAGCACCATAAAGGTGCTACCTAGCATGGCACCAACCAACTTAAAAAGACTTGGCAATCCAGTGCAAGGGGAATGCTTTGTCTGCAAACACTATATTTTGCAAGGAGCACTGAAAAGCCTCACACAGTTCTTTACTCTAGAGCCAGTGGGGCTGAGGTTGTGATATACTGACTTCAAAGAGGCCAATGACTTCCTCCTTATCTCAGGCCATAACCCACACCTCCCCCGATATGCTCTTAGGTAACCCAGCAGTGTTTTTGGTCCTCTCTACACCTCCACACCTCCCATCCGCTCTGAGAGGAGAAATGAACAACAAAGAACATTGGCAAGTTTTTAAAAACTCTGGGGACAAGCAGGAAAGATTTGTGCATTACCAAAATAATAACATAGAATTATTATTGCATATTTTTGTAGACCGAATGTTAATGAGGAGCAATCATCATGCTATTGCCCTAATTGTGAGCACGCGAGAAGGCATTTTATGCAATCAACACGTGAAGAGTTTCAATAAATATGTAGAGTATTTATCACAATGCTGCTGGTGTTATTCCAGCTGGTGAAACCGATCCTGCGATTCCCCTGAAGGATGGCTCAGGAATGGCTGTTTCTTAACTGCTACTATGTAACTTCCTGTTTGTCACAGCTAACCTTCAACTCCGCCTACAACGATAACTGTAGTGGGAAGGTGAAAGCAACAACATGCCTAGACTCAAAGATTTCACTGTAATGGTGCCACACATCACTCACAAGTACCACGCCTCACTTATGGAGATCCTACACACTGAAGCATGTTGAATCGAGGGCCTGAAGAAATATGACATCTTCCCCATCCTGATAAAATGCAATTGTTTCCCCTTGCCAGCCCGGACCCTCCTATACATCAGCTGCATCATTTGCAATACCATCACAACAAGCACCCAGCTTATTTTGCCCCATCTCTGGTGAATCTCAGTGGACCCACAGCCAGGACACTGTCAAACTGCATACCAGAAAGAGGTAAAAAAAAGCACAAGGTGCCAGTCCTTTTCCATCTACACACCTAGGATCTGGAACAGCAGCCCTTTATCCCTCAGGTCACCCCAACGCTTCTCCAATTTAGGAAAGAGTGGAAGATGTACCTCTTTAAAGAGCTTTAAATACGAATACATTAACTGTCCACAAACCAGCTACCTCTTCTATCACACATTGGCTATATGCTTGTCTTTGTCCATATACAACTCTACATTATATGTTGGCTAGGTTTGTGCTATATAAATACCACATACATTTTTTAGGAGGTACCTGTGAGTGGCCATGTGTGATGTGTGACTTATTTCATAGCTTGGCTGCAGTAGATTTTAGCTCGTTTGGCCTATAGTACTATTGGAGTAGATGCAAGTGCCATTTTGGTGCCATTTTGGTGCACCCACATCTACTTGGGAACTAACCACATCTACTTGGGTACAAGTAAATTACCCTTTAGTATGTGTGTTTATGTGATTTCATGTTTATCTCTGTGGCCCTCCACATTTTCCTGTTTCCTTCTTACACTTTGCAGTAAACATTGCTAATTTTCCAGTAACCCCTTCTTTCTGCTCCCATATTTACTCCAAAAACGTAGATCTTGCTCTGCGCAGTTTTATGCACTCATGGTGGTGAATGTGTAATAACACCAGTCTTCCTAACATGCATTATTATAAACAGAAATATATCAGCGCCTATCCTGTAGTACCTACATGTTTCCCCACTTCTAAGTGCAGAATATCTACTAGCCCTTTGTAGATAGATAGATGATAGATAGATAGACAGACAGACAGACAGACAGACAGACAGACAGACGGATAGATATTAAGACCAGTCATTTACTGTCTGCAAATACATTGGGCCTAATTACGATGTTGGACGGATCGCAACCAACGGACCGTCAGTTGCAGCCTGCCCTTCATCTGCCATTGCAGACTGCCCGCCATATTACCATGCAGTGGGTGGAGGCATCAGGCGGAGGGACCATCGGCTGCACTTCCAATGGGCTTTGAGAGCCCGTCGGAGCATCAGAAACACGTATAATCCCATAATGATGGAGGATCCATCCTCGGCTACGCCGTTGGGATTATGATGTCACTTTCCGACAGCCTTTCCATATTTGCCTTTCCAACATAGAAAGGCTGTCTTAAAGTGACCTTTGGAGCCCCTAGTAGGGCCCCCTTGTGTCCGGCCCTCTGCTATTGGGCCTGGGTGGCACCTACGGTGCTTCCCTAAACATCCTTGCACTGTGTGCCAGGCACCGCATGGTGCTTGCCACACGGTGCAGGGGTGTTTAAAAACATCAATTTTTAAATGGGAGCATGTGATGTGGGTCTTTTCCACCCGTCGCACAAGCTGCAATTGAAAAAGTAATTGATATTTTTAACACCCATAAAGTGGTGGCATCCAAATTCTGTAGTCGGAACCTCCGAACTATGGTCGGGTGGTTTCCAATCCAAAAAGGTGTCGGACGGATGCAAGTCCGCCCAACATCATAACCTGGCCCATAGTTCTCATTTAGCAGGAGGCAGAGAAAAAAAAAACCTTTTAACAAGGGTCTAAATTTCAATTCAATCTGCACAGATCTGCAGTGAACAAATTTTACAATGAAATTGGGAATCAAGGAAAAGTACACACAGATAATGAGACACGAGGAAGTCAACAGAAAAGAAACCAGGGGAGTAATTCACCTTAACTCAATTCCCACAAGCCCCAAAATACTGCCTAGACACCCCAGGGTAGTAAAGTGCTCAATAAATTGAATTTTCATTTCAGTTTCATTTCATTTCCATTCACAGTGGGCCCAGACATCCTTTCGAAAATTTTTGGCTTTTCGTTTAGGTAGAGTGACAGAAATGTAGATGTAAATTCATCAGAGGGCTGTGGAATGCTACATCAATAAAATACACATATCAGTGTTAGCCAAAGCAGAAAAACACTGATTCCCCCAGAAAACTAATCAAAACATTATAACCCTGCCAAATGATGCTAAGGCCAATTCCAATTTGAGAGGAATTCCTGATTTATGTGGTAACAGGAGTTACCTGCCAGATTGGAAATTCTGAGTGACGTAGTAAGTTTGCATGTGGAATTATCTCAGGTGTTTCTGAGGACACATTTGTCATGTCAAACCTGGCAAAATATGTCATTAGTAAAGCCCAGAATGTGGGAATAACCTGTGAAAATGTGTATGAAAACACATTTAGGGCCATAGTGGAAAATGTGCCCTGGGGACAGAATGGGCATTTGTGTTGAGGTCTTGTACATCAGGGCTACTTTGTTATTATTGAAGTGGCTGTATATACTTGAGTGGCCTCTTCTATAATACGAACAGTTCATGCGTGGTCACAGGGGGCATTTTCTCTTTTCCAAGGGGCATAGGGCGTAAGGCTTTCTGTGCCATCTCTGATCTAGGAATCCACAGAAACTAAAGGACAGATGGAAGAGTCCCAGAGGCTCATGGAAGTCATTTCACTCTTAAAATCCTTCCTGTGGGATTATTCTAATTCTATCAGAGCATACCAATAAACCTGTTCACTTGAAAGTCAGTTGTTACCTTCTCTCCGAGCATTAGCAAGTATTGTTGCCGAAGACTTGCTCATCACATGGACGACGAAGAGTGGGCAGCTCACGGAGTTGGCAATAGTGATGGATCTTTGAGTAGCTTCTGCCTCCACCTCTTCAGGGCGACATAGCTCGTGTCCTTCAGGGCCTGTGATTCCCAAAGCCAGTATTCTTTTGGCACCCTGTAAAACCCACAAGAAGTTGAGTTTGAATTAAGGTTTAATTACCAATTGATAGAGCAGATTTCTAAGAATGCAGCTACCACCATGACACAGTAGATGTGCACCAGACTCGGTGAACATTTAGAAGAGCAGTGGCACAGAATGCCAATATATATTCATAATCGAAGCACTCTTCAAAAAATCCAAACAACTTCCGGATTACCTATTAATTAATGACCATTTATAAATTGTATATTGATATTCAAATTTCATCAAAATACTGACAGATTATCCCCGTATCAGTGCTGCTAAATGTGAAGCCTCTTGTCACCGACAAATCAAAAGGATTGACAATGTGATAACACCATACTTTGTTATATGTTCAGACGGTGGGCAAATATGTGCCTTACGGGGATCCATGCTTGAGAAACCTCTCTTTCTACCTCTTTGGACTCATACTTAAGTTAATCAATGCCATTGGCCACCTCTATAAAGATTAGCACAGGAGTAGAACAGGTATGGCAAGAGTGTGGGGGGAATTACTGTAGGTAAATTACCATAACTGAAAGCACCACCTATTCACTTAATTGGCAGTGCCTTCAGTGCCAATGTGGACGCACCGGACTGCTGTGCCCCCGAGGCACTTTCTGTAATAGGGCCCGTTTTGTTGTGAATCTGGATCAACATAATTTTCAGGTTGAAGCAGCACAGAGAGGATAAATGTAGATTGTCTTTCCACAGATATCATGTAATGTAATTTAAATGTGACTTATAAAGCCCAAAATCATGCCGTAGGGCATCGTGGTCCGATTAAGCTGTGACTATGTTGTTGTCGGATCAGGCAGATAAGCAGATATCTTCTACTCCTGTGTGAAAAGCAAGATCTTCAGGGCTTTTCGAAAGGAAAGTAGGGAGGGAGCAGCTTTTAGTGTCAGTGGGAGACTATTTTGGAGTGTGGCAGTGGCCCTAAAACAGCTCTTTATCCCCCAAGTGGCTTTCCTGAATAGAGAGACCATTTGGGGCCAGATGTAGGTGGCCATTTACCGACCGGTAACGTCCGATTTCGGCCGTTACCGACCGGTAAATGGTCATTTGTGATGTAGGGGCCCTATTTTACCGATTCGGTAAATGTACCGAATCGGTAAAATACCGAATCGGTATTTTTACCGATTCGATAACTTCCTGATGTAGGTGGGACTCTTCTGAGTCCCAATGGCCCTACAGATTCGGTATTTTACCACCCAATCCAATTGGGTGGTAAAATACCGAATCCAGGTGTGCATGCACATGTGTGCATGCACACCTATGCCATGTGACAGACACCATATTGCACACATGCCAGTATTTGGGGTGCTAGAGGGTGTCAAAGTGACACCCCCTGTACCCTTGTTGGAATCGGTATTTACTGAATCGGTAAATACCGATTCGGTAATGCCCATTGATTCCTATGGGCTTCAATGCCCACAGGAATCAATGGGCATTACCGAATCGGTATTTACCGATTCAGTAAATACCGATTGGTACAGAATCGGTAATTCAATTACCGATTTCACCTACATCTCCCCCTTCTATTTTACCGATTCATAAATACCGAATTGGTAAAATTTGTTATTTATGAGTCGGTAAAATATAATTACCTACATCTGGCCCTAGGTTCCTAGCAGAACCTGATCGAAGTGTCCTAGCTGGAATGTACCATTTACATTTCTTTTTAAAATGGTCTGGGCCGAGTCCATGCAGTATTTGTAGGACAATGAGAGAGCTTTGAAACTAAATTGTTGCTTGACTGGCAACCAGTGTAATTTCCTCTGGGGGCACACCACAGTGTTTTGTAGTGTATGAAACTTTTTCATGAGACCCATTGCAAGCGTAAGATACAAACTATTGCAATAGTCAATCCTCATGTGGATCAATGACATTGTAACAGTTTTTAGTAGTTCAGGTGGCAGAAATTTTTCTTTCTTTTTTATTAGACTTAGGGAGCAAAAGGTGGTCAAATTAATTTTATTAGCTTGGTCCTTGAACTTCAATTCCTTGTCTACCAAGTAGCCTACATTTCATTCAATTTAAGGCAATTAAAGTCCATCCAGTTGCACACAGTTACTCATACATGCACTGAAGGCCGCACACAAATTACTTTCTGGGTTTGCCAGTGATACTACAATTTGGGTGTCATACGAGGCCAGTGAAAAGCCAGAATTTTTAATAATGGTCGCAAGTGGTGTAACGTAAAGATTAAACAGAGTTGGGCTCAGTGCCGCGCCCTAAGGAACTCCACAAGGCAAGGAAAAGGGCCTGGAGACAAACTGGCCCATCTTCACGTTGTTTTGTCTATTTGCCAGGAAAGATTGTAGGGGTCAAATGCTGTTCCCCCTACCCCCAGCCTATGCATACGGTCAGCCAAGATCTCATGGCTGACTGTATCAAAAGCTGCAGAGAGATCCAACAGGAACGATGCAGCTGTCCCACCCCTATCAAGTACTTCTCAGATGTCCTCTGTTGCTATCACCAGAGCCGATTCTCTTATGTGGTATTTTCTAAAACCATGTTCTGTGTCATCTAGCAAATAATTGTCCTCTAAGTATTCTGTTAGTTGTTGGTTCATAACTTTTTCTACCAGCTTGGCAGCGAAAGGAAGTCTTGAAATGTGTCTGTAGTTATTTGGGTCCTGGGTATTTAAGTTGTCTTTTTTTAATAGAGGGAGAATCAAAGCCTGTTTCCAATGAAGGTGAAAATACCCTCCTGCAAACATGTTCTCAAAAATCTGCATTAGATTTTGTGCTACTTGAGCAGGAATCATGTGCATGATATTGGGGGGACAAGGGTCTTGTGGCGCCCCCGATTTGATAAGTGGGATTAACTCTATGAGTTGATCTACTTTTGGGACCTTAAAGGAGAAAAAAAAAATGTTTTGCCCTTCCTGCTAAGACATGTTCCTCCTGATTATTACCTGCTGTTTGTGAAGAGAATGTATTAAATATAGTAGCGTCTTTTTCTTGGAAAAAGCCCGCCAGTGTGTTGCAGAACTCTTGATTTGTTTCTGCGTTATTTGAGCTGGCTGGTGTTGTCAATTTTTTTATCACTGAGAAGACAGTCCTGTTTGCACCTGAGACAGGTTTTATATGCCCTGACTAATATGCCATTTTAGCTACTACAATTTTTTTAAATGTTTGGCTAATTTGGTTTTTATAAATGTTTTTCTCCTCCACATCGTAATGTTTCCTCCATTTTTGTCTACAACAGTCCTGCCTTGATAGTCTGAGGTTTTCATTGTACCGGAGCTGGGATATTTTTTTACGTGTCTTTTTTTAATTCTTGGAGCAACTCGGTCCAGTGCAGAGTTCAGCCAAAATGAAAAGTTCTCAATGCTGCGCTCCAAATTGTCCCCTGGTTGCCAAAGGCTGGCGACAATAGTATCTCCTAGTTCGGCTTGCCAAATTTAATGCCATGCTCTACTAAAGGTATGTTGCTTAATATTTCTAGTTATGTTAGATTTTTTGGTCTTTATCTGTCAATTGACCACCCAGTGGTCTGGCCGCGTCAAGGGGAGAGATGGAAGTAGCAAGATGTCAGAATAATTTTTATAACATGTGCCCAGCCCTATGCATTTGGCTGTTGGTGACCAAAGACTGTCCAAACACGTTCATAATGTCAATCAATTTTTGAGAGTCTGGGTCTGTTTCCTTTTCCAGATGAAAATAAAAATCTCCCAACACCAGAGAGTTCTCATTGATGATAGTGGATTCCATGAGCATACTTAGCTTGTCCGCAAACCCACATCTGGAGGGAGGGTGGGGGGGGATGGAGGGGAGGTCAAGTAATATACCCTTAATAGCCCATGAATCTGCTGACTGCACCGTGAAGGCTAAGGCCTCAATCCAGGGTGAGATTAGTGGCTCATAGGTCGTTTTAAAGTGACAACGATAAAATACTGCCAACCCCCCCTACCCTCTTTTCTGATTGTCTGTCTAGATGATCTACTGCGCATTGCATGGGGGGAAGGGGTGGGGCTGCAACAATGTCTGGGCCCGAACTTGCATTGGCCCATGTTTCCCTTGGAAATGCCACATCCGCACTTTGTGTTTGTACTAGGTCGCAGAACTCCAATTGAGGTTTGACCAAAGGTCTGGTGTTAAGTACCATACGGGATATACTTGCCTGATTGTCACTGGAATCTTTCCTGTGTGGCTGGGCAGTTGTCCCTGTGCCCATTAGGTTGTCAGAAAGGATGGGATCTAGGACTCCCTGTATGGTTCACGTATGGATGCTGGTGGGAGAGGGGGCAGTGTGCCTCAGGACCAATATTGCGTCTTTCGAGTACCTAATGGCGTCTGGGGAATTTTGTACAATCAGGCCAGGGGGACTGGCCCTGGGCAGGGTCCAGGCGCGGATGGGCGCAGATGGGCTTGCCTTTGGCATGCCTTGAGTGCGCCGCCGGCGCGCCTGCTTGGTGCGTTGGAGCCATTAGCCCTGTATATAGGCAGAAACCTGAACAGACGGAGGGACACTAGAGCACCACACCTCCAAGATGGCGGCTATGTAATGACACACCAGAAGTGAGTATCTGCTAAGGAGCCCTCCTTCCGGGAAAAGAAACTCCCTCCACTCAATCAGCAGACTATCTGCTATGGTGGACCAGGGAGAGAGGCAAAATGACGCGAGTAAAATGGTGAGCGTAATGACCAGTTTTAAAAATCCCTGATTTGGTATAAAAACATTGTTAAAACACACTATGAATGAATAAAACACAGGAGCAGGGTAAAGGGAAGTGCAAAGATACCAGCTGCAGCTCTGGCCGAGCACGCTACCTGATTTAATGTTAAGCATGTTCAGGGAGGGCAAAACCATGCGGAAAACAAGTTGCTGGTGAGTTTGACCTAGGGTTACCACATCTCGCCCCGTTATTACGAACATTGTTTCTTGTGCTTGTATAATAGCTTAACGCATTCTAGAACTTGTATTCTTGTTTTGCTTCCGTTTGGCTAATTATACCAACACACCTGACATCAGTTATTTGTAGGTGTAATGTTCAGAAATAAAGAAAGTGGTCAACCTACATTGTCCATCCCACCGCACAGTGATCATAAATATCGCCTCCTGGATGTCTGCCAACAACCTAAAGCTCAATACAGATAAGACTGAAGTCTTATTCTTTAATCAGAAATCACCCTTACCTTCCAATCTCTGGTGGCCGACTGAACTCAACCCCCCCCAGTTCAAGCCGCCCGAAACCTAGGCTTTCAATTTGACACCACCCTCTCCTGTAAGACTCAAATCAACGAAGTCACCTCAGCCTGTTTCGGGAAGCTACGAATGATAAAAAAAATCATCCCCTACCTACCGCTTGACTCTCGAAAAACAGTAGTCCATGCCCTCATCACCGCTCATCTAGACTACGCCAACAGCTTGTACGTAGGTGCCCCTACTTACCTCATTAACCAACTACAAAAAGTCCAGAATGCTGCGGCTAGGCTAATTTGCAATATCCCTTACCGTCATTCCATCTCACCCCACTTGATCAAACTTCACTGGCTCCCAATAAAACTGTGCATTCAATTTAAAGCCTTAACCCTGGCCTTTAGAGCTCTCAATGACCGAGGCCCCACCTACCTATGTCGTAGAATGAGGTTTTCACAAGCACCACGAAACCTCAGATCCAACCATCTCCGCCTCATGATCTGCCCCCGTTTTCATCTTGCACGCACGCGAGGAAGGGCCCTTGCAGTAGCCACTTCCAAACTATGGAATCAGCTGCCCACAGAGTTAAGATTTCTGACGTCAGAACCCCTATTCCGGAAAATACTAAAGACCTGGTTATTTTCCCAGATCAAATTCGATTTCTTCCTTTCATACTCCCCTGACCCTTCTGAGATAATGTCTTCAGCGCCGGGACACCTCCGTCGGAGGTAGCTGTGCGCTCTACAAAATACTAAATAATAATAATAATAATACCTTTATGTCGTTTATCAATATGGCTGAGAATTGAATGACAGATTGTACTTTGCAAAATTCTTGTACCGGGCCAATGCTTGGTCCCCTTGACAAAGTGATCCATCATCTCTTGCCCACATATTCTTTCAGTATCTTCTTGTCAGAATGGTCATGCTGGCTCACATCCTGGTGATCCGGATGAAGCTCTAGAGAGGCTTGGGAAATACAAATTTGGAGTTTCCTACCAAACAGAATTTCAGCAGGAGGCTTCCCGGTGGTTTTGTGAGTGGTGTAATAATAATCTTTTAGGGTCTAGCATAGAACATTTAAGATGGGTTCTTGGTGATCTTTGTAATCCTCATGTCTTTTGTTCAGGGTGGCCATAAATTCTTCAAAGAAGTTTGCCTGAGATCCTAAAAGGCGTGATCAAAACAGCATATTCCTGCAAAATGATGCTGAGCCCAATTCGAAGTTGGGAGGAATTGGCATAATGGGAATTTGTGTCGATGTCTTGTGCCGAGCCACTTTGTTACTGTAGAAATGGGGTGATAAAAAAACCAAGATACTCTACAATTTTTTTTATAACCTTTTTCACTACAAAGAGACCCATTTCCAAATGTAACAGTTGTGAGCATGCCAAATGTGGAGTGGAATTATTTAGAGCTGGAACGTCTACTTCCAGTGAAGTGTTTGGAGAGTTGTAACTTTAAAGACACCAGGGAACTCACCCACCATAACTTCAATTACGGAGGAGAACTTGCTGATTGATCAGTGTAAGGAGGTTCTAATAACAATGAGCCCAAAATGAAATGACAACCTCTTACCTTATCTCTAGTGACAGTTCTGACATTGCTAATGGCTCAGTGGTACTGTTTTTCCCAAGCTTCTCACTTATGTGAGAGGTGTCAAAAATATATGCTCCACAAGATTGTTATTGAGATGAAATAGCACTTTCTGTCTCGGAATCCACTTGTTAGATACAAAACCTCTGAGATCCTTATATGCTAATTCAAATATTTGCTTTGTCAGTACCTGAGAAACACAAAGGCACGTGCCTCGGACACCACAAATTGTTTTATGTCATGCGGGTACACATTAGATACGAAGAAAAGACTAGATGCTGCACATCCTATTTGTGAGTCACACCCTTTCCAGAACTCTCCATCTTTGAGAGACAACCAAACCCAATAAAGAGCGAGGTCTTTGTGTGATGCATTAATGATGTTGTGTGGTCTAGCACTAGCACTAGTGAATAAGCTTGTTTTAATTTTTGATGTATTTCTCACTCATAGAAGGCCTGGTGTGTCAGTTCACCAATATGTAGCAAACATAAAATTATTTTCACTTTGATTCTTCAAAGCCTTACGATTGTTTTAAATTGATATTGCCCAGACCCCATCTTTCAATGTTGAGGGATTGGGGAAGGATCTTGGTTTGTGAATTGCTGTAATTGGGCACGAGATATTGATGGCCAGTAATAATACCCACTGATATCTTCCTGAATACAAACATTGAAAATGTGTAGATGCACACACCAACACCCAAGCCATCTTTTCCAGCTTGCTTGGTGTGTTTACATACTTTAAGATCAGGATCATGCAGCACCAGTATTGCACATAACCCAACAAGGCTGGCATCCCACTTGATTTTAAAGTGTAAAGAGGGATTAAAGTATTCTGTGTCATGAACCTCTGCAATGGGAAACTTAATAACTTCAAATGCAGTTTGGCATCACTGAAACCATCCATAAGGCTGACCTTACTTAATGAAATCATTTGTTGAAGCACTGATCAAAGCAAAGTTCTGGTCAATTCCTTGAGCTCCCTGAGCAGTGAGGTATTATTTGGAGATGGTGCTGATATGAGGGCTTCCATCTTGTTAGGATCCTTTGTCTTTCTCAATTTTTCCTGTTCAGGCAACTGAGCTCTAGACGGCAAACTGAACCTTACAGTGACTTTTCTGGTCCTTCGACCGGACATGGATTGTTGTTTGGTTTGTTCGACCTAAGGACTTGGGTCATTTTGGTGAGTAGAGTGACTGTCCTGGTTCACTTTCATCATTGTACTGGCACATATTTTGCAAATGGCCCCACTTGTCACATCCATGGTACTTGCCCTTAGCAGCTTGGCATGAGCCAACATGTGGGAGTCTGCGGTCACAGCAGAGACATACTTTATGGGATAAATAATGAGGACACCAAGCATAAACATGTCATTTCAACGTATTCTTAAAAATCACAAAATACGGGGGGCACACTCCACGCTTTTCCAATAAAATACTCATGCTGCCTCGGGACAGGGGAGGGTTGGCTTGCCCTAATTTAATGGAGTATTATTGAGCCTCCCATCTCCGTTTCATTTCAGAATGGGTTGTGAGAGTACGCAAGAAGGTTTGGTTTCATATGGATAGGGCAGTGGCTTGTAAACCTCTACGGGATCTCGTCTGGCTCTCATGAGAGGCGCGGCCATGCAGCACCTACATGGCCATTCACACAAAAACTGTCTTGGATATCTGGGACAAGCTGGTGTTGTCTAGAGGCCTCACTTCTTTCCCGTCCCCTCAAAATCCCATTGCTCGCAACTCCCACTTCCTGTCTGCCAAGCACTCACACTCTTTCCAAGCCTGGTCCAAGGGGGGTGTCGGACGCTCCAGGATCTCTCCGAGGGACACACTTTCAAATCGTTTGATCGATGCAAACGGGATTTCCAGCTTTCCAAAGGGGCTCGTTTGTAGTATGTCCAAATTCAGCACTGGGTTCAGGCGTCGTCCTCTGCCCTGGGAGCCATTCGTCCTTTCACCCCCTTTGAGCGGCTGGTGCACTCCTTTGATGAGTCTAGGGGTCTGATATCTTGCACTTATCAAACCCTCCAACATGGCTCTTGTCTCCCCCCTCATGCGTACCAGTCACAATGGCAGATAGGCACTTCCATGGAAGTCACGCCCAAACAATGGCAGCAGCTATGGCGTGACATCCAGAGGGGTTTTTCACAGTATCTCTCAGAGGGAAACTGCATATAAAGTCATGACACAATGGTATTATACTCCCCACAGGTTACATAAGATATTTCCTACTTCCTCCCCCCTCTGCTGGTGCTGTGCGAGCGCTACTGGAGATTTTTTTCACATTTGGTGCCATTGCCCGCTTTTGACCGCCTCCTGGAAAGAGGTCCTTAGTCACATTAAACAGGTAATTGGCTACCCACTGTGCGAGACGCTGGCCACACTCATTCTAGGCATCAAACCCACAAACCTCCTCAACATGACACATAGGCACTGCACCTTACTTTACATATGCTTGGCGCAGCTAAACAAATAGTAGCGTTATTTTGGAAAAAGGCCAAAACACCCCAAGTGACTATATGGTTTACCCACTTATGGCATACCATGGCCATGGAGCTCCTCACAGCGCAACTGCAGTTCCGCAACACCAAATTTACAAAAACTTGGCAGACATTAATAGAATATTTTTGCAAACTTGATTATGCTCATCTTCATCCTCTAACGCTTTGAGCTCTGCACCTCTTCGAGGACAATGTGTTTCTCTCTGATGCGGGCAGACTCTGGGGACCCAGCGGAGACGCAGAGCCTCTTCTCTGCTAGGTACTGTTTCGACATGATATTGCGCCCTTGCTTTGGCTCTCCCTCCATATGGTTCTTATTTTTTCAGGGCCTTGGTTCCTTGTTGTGGGGTATCTCACGCACTTTGCCTACACTTCTCTCAACCACATTCTCCTAACGGACTTGTCACTATTTGGCTCCGCCTTGCAGTTTGGTCACCTCTTTTTTACCAGAATGCAGTTTTTTTCAACAGATGCTTGCAACGGCCATGGTTTACTCCTCTGTGCTTTAATTGGCTGACTTTTCTTTTCTCTCTCTTTTTAGGCATTTTTTTTGCTGCACCCTCCCTCTTCCTCTCTCTCCTCTCTCTTCGCTTGTTCCTCTCCTCCTTTTTTCTTCTCCTTTACTTTCCTTGAATTTTTTTTCTTTCTTATGATGGATTTTAGTATTTTTCATCTTGACTTGTTCTTTCAATAAAACAGATTTGAATGAAAAATCACAAAATAGTAAACTTCAGCTTTCAATTTGAAGCATTAGAGGGATGATAAATGCAGACTGTCTCATAAGTAGTAAGACTGGAAGAAATTTTAATGATGCCTGAGCAATGGTAATAATTTCAATAATTACGCATTATGCTTGTGATGTGAAATTATCGAATTGAGTAATTAAGAGTCATTTGTGGCAAAAATCTTACCGCATGAGCATAGGTACAATGCGCTAAGAGAGTGAGCAGGTGCTGGCTTCTGGGGTGCATGTCTGTTACCATTTAGTGATATTTTCATAGCGCAAAATGCATCCTCCAGCCCATTTTGGATGTGAGGGTTCTTTTTGAACCATGAAAACAGCACTAAATGCTGGATTATACTTCTCAAGTAATTATGCATAATTACAAGTAATTTTATGGTAATGATGAATAATTGAGCTAGAGAGAATTATGCCAGTTACAGCCATTGCTAATCAGTAGATATCACGTTCCACAAGGATAAAAGCAGTAAACGTTCCCCTTGTACATCTGGGGTCTTCCACGTCTCATGCTGTGTTGCCCTTCTCCATCCCTCAGCTTCCTTTTTGTGCATAAGGAGTGATGGAGCACGGTTTTTGCGAATTGAAACCTGCTCGGAATGAACTCCTCATTGTGTGAATTGTGAATGGTGTGAAAACTAACAGTGCAAAACTAAAAGGGGAAGGATGAAAACTGCGTAAGCATGTGCTGGCAGTGTAAGAGGAGGCAGCAAATGCCCATGATTAACCCCTTCCATGCTGATGACGAACCCCAGCCGTCATGCACTACGGTGCTCGTGTGCTGATGACGGCTGGGGTTCGTCACGGCCCGCCCCTGTTCGTGCTGTTTACAGCACACCAGGGGAATCGCGGCCGCATCGAAGGGGTTAATGCAGAAAATAACAGTCAAAAGTTGAGAGTTTATTTTTCCCTAACTGTTTAAAAATAATGTGCGCAAGAAAAAGCAAGCAAAAAGCATTCAAAGTGCATTTAATAGTGGTTTTTATGAAATGATAAATAACACTTGTATTTGTTTTTCCTAGAAGTGTATTTTACTGCTCTGCAGAAAAGGTCAGAGAGTTTGTTTTAGGATTAACATGGCACATTAGAGATGTAGAAGGGAGAAAAACTGTAATTTGTCCTTCGCAAGTTCCTGATAATGGTCAAGGTTGTACATTGGAAACAAAATAAATGAATGGAACTTCCTTGCTGAGTGAAGCATGAGGACATTTGAACTACAAGTTGATACATAAGTGAAATGGAGAAATATACAAATCACGTAAGCTTGATATTAGAATTTTCTCTGTTAGAAGCTGATTACAATGTGCAAAGTTAAAACAATGGGGCATTTGAAAAGTTAGGCACATCGAGAGTGGTGTGACTGAACACCCCTTGTTTTGGACCAATGAAATTGAATAATTCCATATGAGATGATACAATGAGGGTTGGACCTTTAGTGAATTTAGTATATAACTATTAGTAGTTGGAGGCTGGGGGATGGGTGCGCGTTTTCCTTACTTTGTGAGAGGCGAGAGCTGTGTTCCTAATTCTATGGGAATGTATGATGTTACAACACATAAATTTACAAAGCATGCACTTACAACTCAGTTTTTACATCGCAACATCCACTACAACGCATTCCATTACATCGCATGACACTGCATCGCATTTTAAAAAACTACATTTACAACGCATTCCATTCCATTGCATACTACCTTTACAACGCATACCATTACATTGCATTTAAGGTAAGTATTGGATAGTATAGGGGAAAAAGTACTATTCTAACTCCAGGGGGTGAAACAGTAGGGTAAGTCTTGGACAGTGTAGGGGTTAAAAATGACTATTCTAACTCCAATGGTATGTGATGTAATAGTATGCGTTGTAATGCCTGCGTTGTAGTGTCATGCGTTGTAAAGGATGTTGCGATATAATGCCTGTGTTGTAAGTGTAGTGCAATGTAATGGTTGCATTGTGAAGGTTGTTTCCCCCTATTGGTCTGTTGATAATGACTCTTTGACTTTGCTCCTTAACTCTTCTTGAGGTGCCGAGCTTACTCTCACGGCCAGAGGGTAGCTTTTCAGATTTCTAGAAACATTGAGATTTGGTTAGTATGATATTCTGAATTTGCATAAATCCATATTGCAAATGTCTTTATCATTTTGTCTCTACGCCTATTCACTCTCTCATTGTGCTGACATTTGAGATGTACAATTGATGTTTATTTTGCTGATGTTTCTCTTGTGTGATGACCTATGATTTGAGCTGTATTGTACTTGATGAGCATTAACATTTATTTAGATAAAAAATGTTTAACTCTCAAAAGAATTTTTCATTATTAGTGTAATTGATTTAGTTATATGAAATGATTATTCTATGATAATACTCTTAGAAATTCTGATATTATTTGACAATCCCTAACTAAATAAAGATTCATTGCTAAGAAAGAGGATAAATAGAATGAACAAATTGGTAAGATTGGTTTAAACTCACCCAGCATTAAAGGGATGGTTAGATATTAAATTAGGTCGAAATGATAGAAATGTGTCAGTCCCTAAAATCTGGATCAGGAGCACACAGGAAGTGTTGCATGTTTTCATCAGAAGTGTCATGTAGGTATGACAACACTGCCATTATGATATATCCCTAAGTTTATTTGATCAGCCTGGTAGAAATGAACTTTGACCAAAATGGATGGGTCAAAACCCAGGCTAATATCCATAGTATTAATTATAGGGAAAGGGTGATTCGGAGGACAAAGAAAAACCTAAACTGACAATATTTCTGTTAAAAAGCATCTACTCTGCTGCGAGTTTTTTACTCACTTCATAGATGTGGAGTTGATACCTTTATGGGATTGATATCTGACACTCAGTGTCATCTCATCCTCTTGTCTTAGGCAACAGCATCAAACCATTCATGAGACATTTGAGTTTAACTGTGATTTCCAGTAACAGCCTCCACCATACCTCTGAAATCAAGTCTCCATTCTCAGCATGCACCATGCCTATTGCTCCAACTTCTTTACAACGCGTGAAGGTGTGCAGCATCTCTATGTCGTTGATCATGTATGTGCCCTTATAGGCCATGAACACCTTAAAGGAGTTGACACCTTCCTTCTGGGTAAGAACGCCCATTTCTTCTTTGACCTGAAAAAAAGAATTGTAGAGTGGTGATTTTATTATATCAGATAACACTTTTTAAGAAAATAAACAGTTTTCAAAAATGTTATATAGCACCCTGAGTTCTTTCTCTAGCCAATTACGACTCCCTTCAGTTCTCCATGCCACAATGTCCATAAATGAGACCGGTTTTGTTGTTGCTGGGGCAAGAAGAAACTCCACATCGAAGTACCCTTGCCAACAACTTTTTGAAACTTGGACGCATAAAAAAATATTTATACATGCTCAAAATGTCCAGTGGAGTGACCCCTACGAGCCAAGGGCAACAATCTAAACAGTTTCAACCATTCATGCAATTGTTTTGTGGGTGTTACACACGGGTTACAAGGCTGCACAACATCTTTAAAGCTCTAGCAAGCACTGGCAGAGGCAACGAGAATGGACAATTCACACTCAGAGCTTTAGAAGTAGAACCAAAAGCAGCAGTGAATCGGTTGGTTTTATGTCAGGAAGGGTTATTCAATGTCTGAGTTAAGCAGGGATCAAACTCCAGAGGGTGGAGCCTTTTTCTCTACGGAGGGATCTCTCTCCCAACAGTTTGTAATTTGTCAGATGGGCGACTAGTTGTTCCAGGCAAGCTGTGGCATTCGTATGACTACATATTAATTGCTTATTACTTTAAATAAGCTTTTGTGAGGTTCTGTATATTGTGTGCTTGTATGATTGGTACACAATATGCGTGCACTGAACATTAAGTAAATAAATAGCAACACTTTTCTAGCGCTGCCTTACAGCCAGGCCGTCCCTAAATGCTGACCTTGGTGTTATCTGGTCTTAGTGTTGCTGCAATATAAATGATGGACCCACAAACTTAAATTGAATGGTCCTACAGCAATGATCCACACTTGGCCACTGGATTGGCTCGTGTTGATACGCAATGCTCAATTCAGAAGCTAACAACCTGTGTATACATTTTGGAGGATGCTGGCACAAAGAATCTGAAAAAGTTGGGTATTTTCTTACAATTCGAAATCTTGGTCTCATTTTTATTTTCGAAATTTTGGTTTTCTCACTTTAATTTCGAAATGTCAGCATAGATTCATAGAACTGTTGAACAAGTAAGGACTGTTTCCTCCTGCGTGGGTGACTAAACCCAAAATGCTATGCAAACTGTTTCTTCATTCCTAATCGCTACACTTTCACTTTATATTTTATATTTTTTGTTAGGAATGATCCACCTAATTTTTTATATTAAAATCAAGCATAATCACGCCAAAGTAATTGGAGGGAAATACAGATGAAAATGTGCTTATTACAAATTATTATGCTGCTTTGGAGACCTCTAAAACTAGTAAGAAAATGTTTTAAAATGTTTGTCTAATTAATTGACACTATCAGTGGTATTGAACGTATATTTTAAATACAAATCGCAATACAATACAAGCACAGTGTGAAATGGAATGCTACATGTACACTATTATACAGCAGTTTAAAGTACACATGATAAATGGAGCTACTCATGTATATCACTTTTTAATTGTGTAACTTTTAGTAGGATTGAGGCCTTCTTCAGGATATATATATAAATATATTTTTGGGCAGGTGCAAATGTAATCTTACCAAGCGAATTTAAAAAAAGAGACTCTGGGCCATATATCTACAACAGAATGGCAGAGTGCGCTGTAATGTAACAGTTGGTAAGGCCGCAATCCAACATTCTGGAAACGCTGGGATACACTGGATTTAGCTGCCTAGCACCAATTTAGGCACCATAGTGCAAGGGTGCCTGCATTGCAAGAAATGATTGTTCATGTATGTGCAAGAAGGTGTTTCTTCCTGCTCATGAACAATCACTAATGGCGATTTGCTCATACAGAATGCAGCACACAGAAACAGCAAAAACAAAAAGAAATTAACAATTTCTCCTCATTGTGCCAGGTTAAGGTCTTAATATTGGCACTGGCCCATATTTACGGGAGGGGAGCAGTGTCAAAAAGCAATGGGTGTTGCAGTGCAACGCCCACTGCAAAACCCATTTCCAGCCTCTTTCACTCCAAATGCTGGGTGAAAGAGGCATTATTTACAAGGCAGCGTAAAACCAAGTTAAGTGGCTTAACACCTTGTAAATAAGGTGAAGGGGTTATCGCCACTAAAACATCACAAAAATGTAATTTCTGGTGGCACTGGTAATAAGCCCTTGTAAATATGCCCCAAAATGTCACTGGACAAAAGGTTCACTGCCAATCTAAGCAGGTGTTTAAAAAAAATTATATTACAAAATATAACACGGACTAAATCTTCACTAGATCTTTTATTCAGAGCCGTTATGCAAACATACAGTTTCCACTGACACTTCAATATAAAATCATTTGTCTGTGTTACAACAATGTTTTAACATGCAGAAATGGCAGAATAAAAGGAAATGCATTAGTTGTCCTGTTACTCCTACCTTGTCACTCCACCATGTAACCGCCACATGAAGTGCATAGTCACAACAGACTTTCGGATCGGCCCAGCCTCTCCAGGTATTATAGGCCTCAATCAGGGACTGTCCTTTGTTAGGAATAGCAAAGTCCAATATCATTGTGGTGCCTCCAGCCAGGGCAGCCTGAAAGAACAAGAGTTATGCATTGTTAACTAGAAAGCACAAGGATGATGATGCATTCTATTGTTATTTTATTACAATATGAATTAGTCAAAATGGCGCTTGTAATAAATTAATTTGTGAAAAAATGTCAGCATTGCAATTTCTTTTCTGATGTGCAACTAGGGTAAAGTGTGGATTTGCAAGACATTCAAAGGGTATACTTCTTTCTGTCAGAAAATAACATGAACATTTCAAAAAGTGCTCTGGCTACGACACTGAATGTAACCTGTTCCCTTCTTTAGTTCCCATTTCAAAGATCTTAAGGCCCTTTTCTTTTCCAGGTCGTTTCAAAACTGGTATGTAAACAAAATAGGATTATTAAGATGCAGACCAGCTCTATAGATATTGGCTCACATAATAACCTTGTACGGGCTTAATAACAGTATCTATACAATTTCAGACAATGCAACTTTTTAGACTAAAAAACACTGAAATTCACAAGTTATAGTTATCTCAAGTAAATATAACTTTCCCCTGAAATAACTATATTTTGTCCCTCTACTATACACAGTGTGTTATCATTGATGTCTTTTCAAATCAAATGTTGCAGTGATGTTATCAGTGACATCATAGATCATGTCATGAGTGATGTAATATATGGGGTATGAAGCAGTGCATGGCAAGGGTGTGACTTTGGGTCATGAGGTATAATTACTTGAGATAATTATAGCCAGCGGCAACTCTTCCTCTAATGGCAGAGCAGTTCAAAAGGAAAAAGAAAATGATAATAACTCAATGTTATTATCATTTTGTTTTTAACACTGCAGTGGCCATGTTTCATGCGGGCAGGGCTGGCCAAAGTAGGGGGGAGGAGTGGTGGCACTCTTTAAGTGTGCAAGCCGTTTTGTTCACCATCATGCTTTATGCAAAGCCTGGTGGCAAACATGTACAGGCTTCCAGTCCCTGTCTGAGCATCGAACCACGGCACTCAGACCAATCACAATGTTGCTGTCATGGTCACAGCAACGTAATGATTGGCTTTGGGAGTCTGCGTGCTTCCTGCTGCTGGGACTCGAGACAGGAAGATGAAGAGAACGGAGGAGTGGCGGCGGACGGCTGTAGCCAGGTAAGTCCTTTCATTGCCCCACCCCCACCCCTTACCCTCTACTACCCCACCCCCAAATGGTATCAGCCACTACTGATTATAACTAGTACATGTTAGTGGAGGGGTTTTGTCACTGAAATGTAACCTAACTTAACATTAATTTTAACCCTTCTTTTTTTCAGTGAATTACTAAGCCTTTTTCTATGAAAAGTAAGATGTAATTATAATGCCTAGCTATAATGTCACCTTATCCTTTGTTTTTTCAGTGAATTCCTAGTTTTGTTTTAATGTAATACTTTATTTACTTTATTATTATATGTAAAGCCACCCCATGCCGCACACTGCCCCCCCCCCTCAATCCCCCCCTCCACAGACAGCCAACACACTGACTCGCACAGCTAAAAGCTGTGCACACCCTGGTGCTGGCGTGGGCCAGGCCTTGTGCCCCGCCCCACCGCACAAGGCTTTTGCACAATGGGGGGGTTGGGCGCCGGGCCTGGAGTCCAAACTCCTGTGTCCACACATGGTTGAATGAAGAATGTAAGGGGTAGCATTTTAAGTAAGGTAGAGGTACTGATTTTGTCAAAGGGTCAAAACACCAAAACATAAAAAAGTGGGCCTATTGGCTTTATAATGGGGTCCGAATATCAACATATATAAAGCATATGTATTGTTTTGGAGAGAAAATGATCAATAATTATAATGAAATGTATACTTCATTAATTCTCAAAGTTCAGTGTTAAAAAAGCGACTGCATTGAAAAAGAGTTGTAATAAAGTTGTATCTGGGCGGAGCCTAATGACACATCTCATTGTGAGATCTGATTGGCTGTCAGCACTTCATCCAATAAGTGTTGACAGCCATCTTGGGACCAATATACATGATAGCACCTCATTAAAAAGCATTGCAGTTAATAGAAGGTTTTAAAACTTCAGTTACATTATAAATCATTTGTTGATGGTACCACACTAATTTTAGAAATTGTGGTGTGTTCTAAGGTGATTTTACCATGTGAAAAAGTCTTCTGCTGAGATATCATTAATCATGTTTGAGAGAAAACTATTTTCTCATGCTTGTCCCATAGAGGTTTGGAAGGTGCTCCAGAAGCTAAAATGAGAGCATATTTTCTGTAAATTCACATTATCTTTCTCAGTCATGTGATAATGAAGTCTGACATTCTCAGTAAAACATGTACATTCAACAAGGGCAGAGACTGTCAACTGATTCCTTTGTGTTCTTCTGCAGCTTCCCAGAGTGTTCTAAAGAACAACTAGAGCGCTAACAGCCTTACTATTGATAAAATTCTGGCACACCTGAAGCTATCTTGATCGGAATAAACGGGTAACACTTAAAACATTTAATTTAAAAAGGAACAAATTAAAGGGGTTTATTTTGTCATAGAAATTATGGTTAGTGCGGTAGAATAAAAAATTAGGACGCTTTAAGTGAGATCTTAAACATCTTCCTGTTATATTTCAACAGGAGCAGCCTGGTGGTTGATTGCTTTGTGTTCTACTGCAGCTTCCCAGAGTGTTCTAAAGAACAACTAGAGTGCTAACAGTCTTACTTATGACAAAAAGGTGGCACACCAGAAACCATCGTGATTGGAATAAACTGGTAACACTTAAAACATTTAATTTTAAAAAGGAACAAAATGAGGGGGTTTATTTTGTCATAGAAATTATGGTTAGTGCTGTAGAATGGAAAATTAGGACATGTTTTAAGTGAGATCTCAAATATCTTCCTGTTATATTTCAACAGGAGCAGCCTGTCAGTTGACTGCTTTGTGTTTTACTGCTGCTTCCCAGAGTGTTCGAAAGAAAAACTAGAGCGCTAACAGCTTTAATTAGGACAAAAGTATGGCACACCTGTAGCCATCTTGATTGAAAAAACTGGTAACACTTAAAGCATTTAATTTAAAAAGGAATAAATTGAGGGTGTTCATTTTGTCCTAGAAATTATGGTTAGTGCTGTAGGAAGAAAAAATAGGTCATGTTTTAAGTGAGATCTCCAATATCTTCCTGTTATATTTCAACAGAAGCAGCCTGGCAGTTGATTCCTTTGTGTTCTACTGCAGCTACCGAGAGTGTTCTAAAGAACAACTAGTGAGCACTACCCCCTACACTACTCAAACACCACTGCACTACCCTAAACCCCAAAACACTACCCCCTACAGTAGACAAACACCACTGCGCTTCCCTGAACCCTAAAATACTACCCCAGCATGACCCCCTATACTACCCAAACACCACTGCACTACCCTAAACCCTAAATCTACCCCCAGCACGACAGCCCTACGCTACCCAAACACCACTGCACTACACTAAACCCTAAAACACTACCCCCTATATTACACAAACACCACTGCACTACCCTTAACCCTAAAACACTATCCCCAGCACAACCACCTACACTACACAAACACCACTGCACTACCATAAACCCTAAAACACTACCCCCTACACTACACAATTTCTACTGCACTACCCTAAACCTTAAAACACTACCCCAGCATGACCCCCTGCACTACATGAACACAACTGTACTACCCTAAACCCTAAAAAACTACCCCCAGCACAAACCCACAAACACTACACAAACACCACTGCACAATCCTAACCCCTAAATCTACCCCCAGCACGACACCTACACTATCCAAACACCACTGCACTACCCTAAAAACGAAATCTACCCCAGCACGACTCCTACACTGCCCAAACACCACTGCACTACCCTAAACCCTATACCCTACAATACTACCCCAGAATGACCCCCTACACTATACAAACACCACTGCACCACCCTAAATCTACCCCCACCATGACTCCCTATACTACACATACACCACTGCACTACCCTAAACCCGAAATATACCCCCAGCACGACCCCCTACACTACACAAACACCGCTGCACTACCCTAAACCCTAAATCTACCCCCAGCATGAACCTCTACACTACCCAAACACCACTGCACTACCCTAACCCCTAACATACTACCCCCAGCATGACCCCTACACTACACAAACACCACTGCACTACCCTAAACTCGAAATCTACCCCCAATATGACCCCCTATACTACACAAACACCACTGCACTACCCTAAACCTGAAATCTACCCCCAGCACGACCCCCCACACTACACAAACACCGCTGCACTTCCCTAACCCCTAAAACACTACCCCCAGCATGGCCCCTACACTACACAAACACCATTGCACTACCCTAAACCCTAATTCTACCCCCAACATGAACTCCTACACTACCCATTCACAACTGCACTACCCTAAACCCTAAGACACAACCCCAGCATGACCCCCTACACTACCCAAACACCATTGCACTACCTAAACCTTAAATCTACCCCAGCACGACCCCCTACACTACATAAACACCACTGCAGTACACTAAACCCTAAATCTACCCCCAGCATGACCCCCTTCACTACACAAAAACCACTGTACTACTATAAACCCTAAAACACTACCCCCAGCATGACCCCCTACACTACACAAACAACACTATACTACCCTAAACCCTAAAACACTACCCCCAGCACGAACCCGCAAACACTACACAAACACCACTGCACTACCCTAAACCCTAAATCTACCCCCAGCACGACCCCTACCTTACCCAAACACCACTGCACTACCATAAACCCTAAAACACTACCCCATACACTACATAAATACCACTGCACTACCCTAAACTCTAAAAACTAACCCCAGCACGACCCCCTACCCTACACAAAGACAACTGCACTACCCTAAACCCTAAACCTACCCCCAGCACAACCCCCTACACTACCCATTCACCATTGCACTACCCTAAACCCTAAAACACTACCCCCAGCACGACCCCCTACACTACATAAAAACCACTGAACTGCCCTAAACACTAAATTTACCCCAGCACGATCCCCTACACTACACAAACACCATTGCACTAACCTAAACCCTAAAACACTACCCACAGCACGACCCCCTACACTACCCAAACACCACTGCACTACCCTAAACCCTAAAACACTACCCCCAGCACGACCCCATATACTACACAAACACCACTGCACTACCCTAAACCCTAAATCTACCCCCAGCATGACCACCTACACTACCTATTCACCACTGCGCTAGCCTAAAACACTACCCCCGGCATGACCCCTACACTACCCAAACACCACTGCGCTACCGTAAAACACTACCCCGGCAGGACCCCCTACACTAACCAAACACCACTGCGCTACCCTAAATTATAAAACACTCCCCCCGGCACGACACCCTACACTACCCAAACACCACTGTACTAACCTAAACCCTAAAATACTACCCCCGGAACAACCCCTACACTACCCAAAAACCACTGCCCTGTGGTGCATTTTAAGTTGAGGAATTAATTTCTCTTCAATCTTGGGGGTCCCTGGGAGCCAACTAGCACACCAGGTACCTCCAGTATGTGCCAGGGAGCTGCGTTGCAGACAGGTGTTCGGAGGCTACACCCCTTTTTACACCTCTCTGCAACGCAGCTCTGTGGCACTTACTGGAGGTACCTAGTGGGCTAGTTTGACCCTAGGGACCCTTAGGATTGAAGGGGACTTAACCTCTCAACTTAGAACGGTGACAGGGTGTGTTTACACAATGGTGAAGGGAGGGGACGGGGCTTGACGTGATGTGTGCAAACATATACTGTGGCGCATTTTAAGTTAGGGAAAAAATTCCACTTCAAGCCTGAGGGGCCGTGGGAGCCAAGTAGCCCACCTGGTGCTTCCAGGAAGCGCCACTGTGCTGCGTTGCAGAGAGGTGGTGCAGGCCGTTCCCCTTTTTACATCTCTCTTCTAAGCAGCTCTGTGGCCCTTACTGGATGTACTACGAATTCCGATTTACTTACCTGTTATCAGGATAGACATCAGTGCTGCCTTTTTGAGCCCAGTACTGATCCTGAAAAGTAATTCTAACTATACTTATCAGTAACTTGAATTTACTTCCATAGGTTAACATTGAATGGTTTCACTTGGAAATTCTTCTAAGTGTGGAGTTTTCGAACTTTAAAATATTCACCTAAAATCATCCGAACAACGAATTCCGATTTCCTCATCTGTTATCAGGAGAGAGAACCCATTGTTGAACCTGAAAAGTAATTCTAACCATACTTATCAGTAACTTATATTTCCTTCCAAAGGAATACATTGTCTGTTTTTCACCAGAAAATGTTCTAAGTGTTGAGTTTCACAAACTACAAATATTCCTTAAAAATCGCCTATATGATTTAAACGCATGCTTTCAACTGTTTACAGGAGATGCATCAGTGCCGGATCCAGGATCCACCACTAATTAAGAAAAAGTAATGATAACACTACTTACCTGCTAAGTGAGTTTCCTCACATAGGATAACATTGGTAAGTCTATGCGAAAAAGTTTCTTTGTCAACTTTTAAAATACAATAATATTCCTTAAAAATCACTACTGTAACCAAAACACTTTTACTCAACTGTTTATAGGAGATGTCCAGGGAAATAATCTAGGATCCAGTCCTGTGGTTAGAAAAGTAATCCATAAGGTAACTAATTGCATTTAAGTAGAAATTCACGCTGAGCTCAATGTTGCATTGTATTTGAAATTGTGTTGCCCATTGCAACAACTGTAAGTACTGTACTTAAAGTCTATTTCATATTTCTAAAGTATTTAAACTAAAGTAATTCATTCTGAGAAGGTATATTTTGTAATGTAATGTATAATGTAATTATAATGTAATTTAAAAAATAAAATATCCTAAAATAAATAATGTAGTAAATCAGTATCAAAAAAAGAAATATAACAATGAATACATTTAAAATTAGTCATTTACAAAACCTTTGAAATTCACCTAAAAAACCATAGGTTTCAGACATGTTATAGTTAGGAATTAGCATTTAAAAAAGCTTCGAAATTGACTGAAAAAAACATAGGTTTGAGGCCTGATATAGTTAGGAATTAGCATTTAAAAAACCTTGCAAATTCACTGAAAAACACATAGGTTTTAGTGGTGTTATAGTTAGGAATTAGCATTTTAAAAAACTTTGAAATTCACTGCAAAAACCATAGGTTTTAGGGGTGTTATAGTTAGCTGGACATTTCACTCGTACAACACCATTGTAATTCCTCCGATATAGTTAGTTGTACTAACTATAACTCACGCGCCCGCAATCCACTGCTGATGATGTCACATATTACATCATTCATGACATGGTCAGTGACAAGAATATCAGCTTTTGTGGCGCCTCACTTTGTTGGTTCAAGGATCGACTTTGTTGAAAATATATATATATATATATATATATATATATATATATATATATATATATATATATATATACACTGAGAAAACATAGGTTTTAGGGGTGTTATAGTTAGCTGGACATTTCACTCGTACAAAACCATTGAAATTCCTCCGATATAGTTGTACTAACTATAACTCGCACGCCCCAATCCACTGCTGATGATGTCACATATTACATCATTCATGACATGGTCAGTGACATCACTGATGACATCTCAAATGACATCACTGATTACATCACTGATGACATCATCCATGTGACAATCTGATACATCTCATCATACACTAGTATAACCTTTCAACACTCATTATAAAATATGGAGTACCATATTTGAAACCACTGTCACACCAATACAAATTTCTAAAAACCCACTCAGTGATTACTACATCTACACACACATCTAAACACTTACCTACAGATTCACTCATACATGCTAAAAAAAATCAAAAGAACACTATTAAATATACTTATACACCTACATCGACATTACACACCAGCACACATCATATTGACTTATGGAGTCATCCTTCTCACTTATGCAAATAATTGATCACATTTACTCACCTACACACTTATACAAACATCACTTTAATTATTCATATAGTAACTCAGATAGTAATTCATACTTACTGGCAGATGCATCAACGTAGCCTTTTGCTATTCCTAAATAGAGATTTTTAAGGAATCGCTATTTAGGAATAGCAAAAGCCTATGCATGTAGGAATCGCTATTAAAATAGCGATTCCTAAACATTCCTTAATTGCTACTCGCAAATTGCTAGTCGCAATTAAGGAATGCTGTCCCATTCATTCCTATAGGCCTACAGGCCCATAGGAATGAATTGGAGATTGCATTAGCAATTTGCGAGTACCAGTAGGTACTCGCAAATTGCTCATGCAATTTCAAGGGTGCAAGGGTGTCAAAATGACACCCTGTTGCACCCCTGAAATTGATCTCCGCACATATGTTGCACACACACATGCCCTAAGGGCATGTGTGTGCGCAACATGAAAC
Source organism: Lissotriton vulgaris (assembly GCF_964263255.1). Classification (NCBI taxonomy): domain Eukaryota; kingdom Metazoa; phylum Chordata; class Amphibia; order Caudata; family Salamandridae; genus Lissotriton; species Lissotriton vulgaris. The sequence goes on from NC_141691.1 coordinate 1,773,601,172, forward strand.
TTTGAAAAATGCACAAAAAGTGCTTTTTTCAAAGTTTTAGCAAATTACCATGAAGTTCAACTTCATGGTAATTTGCAACTCCTGTTAGCGAATTCGCTATTTTTTTTACTTTCATGCATTGCATTTAAGGAATCTCAATTTGGGATTCCTTGAATGCAATTGCAATTTAAGGAATCTCAATTTAGAGATTCCTTAAATTGCGATTTTTGCATTTGGGATGATGCATCCCAAATGCAAAAATACCGGGAGCAAAGGGGCAGATTCTCAGAATCTGCCCCTTTGCTCCCGGTATTTTCTTTGATGCATATGCCTGTCAGTGTGTTATAAAATCACTATTGCATGTATAAAGTTTTCGATAGTCACTCATGCAATCACTGAGTCTTATGTATACTTATTTATATACAACAACTGTCACATACACTGCCTTTTATATTTCTAGTTTGTTGGACATGTATCATTGAGAAATATATTTACTCATCACCACACCCATAAAAACATTCACTCATCCAAACAACTGCTTCGCCATACAGTCTTAACCTCATATACCTAATAAATCAACTATTTAAACATCTTTGGACAGTCATACACCTCCCACCCAACTACACACACATTCACTATCCCATACAAATATTCACTAAATAATAAGTAAAATAGACTTTCAAATAGCTGGCAACCAACTTAGGTAGTAGTTTACGCAACAAGAGATAGAGTGACATAGATATTCACACTGTTTAATCACTATCCCATATATTTAGAGAAAGACTTTAAATTAGTCACTTAGACAGTCAATCACAGTGCTACTAAATCCTCCATCTAGACATCCACTCAGTCTTCAATGCACATTGTTATATATATATAATACTTATTTAAATATCAAACCAAACCACATTCACTGGATGATGTCATCAGTGATGTCATTTGAGATGTCATCAGTGATGTCACTGACCATGTCATGAGTGATGTAATATGTGACATCATCAGCAGTGGATTGGGGCGTGCGAGTTATAGTTAGTACAACTATATCGGAGGAATTTCAATGGTTTTGTACGAGTGAAATGTCCAGCTAACTATAACACCCCTAAAACCTATGTTTTTCTCAGTGTGTATATATATATATATATTTACATATATATATATATATATATATATATTTCCAACAAAGTTGATCCTTGAACCAACAAAGTGAGGCGCCACAAAAGCCAATATTCTTGCCAAAAGGTATTTAATGAGCACAAGAATCCCAACGCGTTTTGGTAGTTACATCTACCTTGTTCACGGTTAGTTGAAAATTTACACAAAGTATTGTTTAAATTGCCCCTGTGTACCCAGGAAGTTGTATGTCACTTCCGCCCACAAGGAATTCTGGTCCATGTAGTTTGTCAATTCAAACATGGTTTTACATTTGTTTTGTGGAAACCCCCATCGTGCCTATTCATACCAACTGTGTAGTGAAATGAAAATCAAAATAATCTATACAATTAATGCCTTCCAGTGGGCTTTTTCCAAAGATTGTTTGTAATCATTATTGTCAATAATGAAAATTCATAAGTTCTGTTTAGTGCTGCCCTCCAGTGGGCTTATGCTTTTTGAGCATGTTCATGACAAACAACTTCATTGTCCTGCAAGGGATGTTTTGGAAAAGAGGGGGTGGGGGGTGAGGGTGTATAGGAAGGGTACCATAAGGGAAGGGTAATAAATTGAATCAATTGTCAATGGAAAGGAATAGAGATTTCATTATTTATAAATGAATATACATTTCTTCTGACTGGTTCAAACCCAAAGGTGACAAGGTCCGAAAATTCAGGATATGGCGTGACTCTCTTTATCTTAAAAGCTTTTCCCGGTGGCCACCTCGATCTGATAGGGACATCGTTTCCAAACCCCAGAACTTCTGGAGTTTCCAGTTGCTGTTGTGGTATTTTTCCATATGTTTGGCTACCGCGTTGTTTCTGTCCTTGTTGGTCGTTGCACGGACATGTTCATGGATTCGTATTTTTAGTTCACAAATGGTACTGCCTATGTACCTCAACTTGCATGGGCATTCTATCATATATACCGTGTATGGACTCTTGCAAGTGATGAGTTCTTTTATTTTCCAAGTTTTTTGGTTGGCCATTGTTAGTTCATTCATTGGTTTGGCAATCTCTCAAACTTTGCAGTTAAAACACTTTACGAATCCTTGTGTTTTCAGCCAAGAAGTTTTCGATTTATTGCTGTGAAAGTGGCTGTGGACCAATTGGTCTTTTAGATTGGTTGCTTTCCTGTAAGTGATTACTGGGTGGGTCCCCATCTTTTCCCCCATCATGGGGTCCAATTGGAGAATCTTCCAGTTTTTTTTCAATATCTGTGCGATTTTTTTGGATTCTTGACTATAATCCAGTATCAGTCTTATTGGCTCATTTTCCGGTACATTAATCTTTTCTTTGTTTCTGAGGCAATCCTTCCTGGTTTTCTCTGCCGCTTGTTTCCAACATTTGTTGATTAGCCGTGTGCCATATTTTCTGTTTTGAAAACGTTTCATTGTGCCTGCACTGTGTTTTTTCCACTGCAGGTCTTCACTGCATATTCGTCTTAGACGGAGAAATTCCCCATAGGGAATACTCGAAATCAAGGAAGGCTGATGGAAGCTGGTTGCTTCTAGGGTTGCATTTGTTGCAGTGGTTTTTCGATAAAGTGTTGATTCCAGCTGGTTGTTTTCACTGAAAAAAAACTTAGGTTTCAAGGAGGTTATAGTTAGGAATTAACATTTAAAAAACCTTAGAGATTCACTGAAAAAACATAAGTATCAGGGACGTTATAGTTAGTTGGACATTTTACTAGTACAAAACCAGAGAAATTCGAACGTTATAGTTAGTAGAGCAACTATAACTCGCATCCCTGCAATGCAGTGCTGATGACGTCACATATTACATCACTCATGACATGGTCAGTGACATTACTGATGACATCAATGATGACATCTCAAATGACATCACTGATGACATCACTGGTGACATCATCCAGTGAATCTGTGTTTCTGTAAAGTTTAAATATATTTTATATATTTTAAAGCCAAGATGTATTGAAGAATGAGTTGGTGTATAAGTGTGTGGGTGGAGGATTTAATAGGTGTGTGACTGACTGTATATGTTAGTGATTAAATGTGTCTTACTGAATGCATGGGTTAGTTACTAAACTGTGCCAATGTCTGTATCAGTCTCTCAGTTGTTGTGTAAGCTGCGGCATGGGTTGATAATTAGGTACATGACTGTCTATATGGATTACTTATTGGTTTCATGAGTATCTGTATGGGTGCCTCAGTGTTTGTGTGTGTGGGTGGGCAGTGTGTGACTTTCTGCCTACATGTGTGAGAGGATAATTTACTGGGTGTATGGGTTCAATAGTTCATGGTACGTGAGTGTGTGTATCAATGTGTTGGTGAGTGAATGTATGTCTTACTAGTATATGTGTGAGTAACTACATATGTGAAAGGCAGTATATGTGAGTGTTGGAGTATATGTTATGTTAGCTCATATTTATATAGTGCACGAGTACTCCATGAAGTGTTCCGGCGCGGGAAGAAACATAGACCACATAATGATGAACAAAGCTTGTCACTTCAAAGGGAAATCATCACTGGAAGATCCACGTTTTAAGACTCTTCCTAAAGGAAACGAGGTCAGGGCTCTGTCTGATGGATAGAGGAAACCAGTTCCACAGCGGAGAGGCAACTACATGAAAGGATCTGCCCCCTACCCGGGAAAGTTGCACCTTAGGGGTGGGTGGCAATCAACAGTTGGGAGGAGGATCTCAGAGTGTGCTGAGGCATATAAGGTTGGAATCTGTCCCTAAGATAAGGGGCTCCAATCTTGTGGAAGGCTTTGAAGACCAGGGCTTTAAACTGAATTATTTTCCACACAGGCAGCCAGTGCAGCAATGACAGGAGCTGGGAGGTATGGGCTCGGGGCCCGGTCAAAAAGATGACCCTGGCCGCTGCGTTCTGAATCACCTGCAGACGGCCCAGAAGATATTCGAGGAGGCCGAGATACAGGGAATTAACATAATCCAGTCTAGAGACGATCAGGGCCTGAACCACTGTCTTCCTGTAGGGGACTGAGAGCAAGGGAATAAAGTTCCGAAGCATTCTGAGCAGCCCAAAGCAGACTCCAGCAACCGTCTGAATTTGGGTATTCATGGAGAGGGCAGATTCCAAATTGACTCCTAAATTCTTCACGGTAGAGACGAATGACAAAGGAGGGGACATGTCCTGTGGCCACCATGCATGCCAGTCTTCAAATGGGCATGGGCCAAAAAAGATGATCTCTGACTTCAGAGTTGCATTTTAGATGGTTATCATTTAACCAGGAGAGACTTTGGAGAGACAGATATTAATAAGGTTGCCATTGAATTCAGCACCCTTCTCACAGGTAAACAACAGTTGAGTATCATCAGCATACAACACTATTTTAGCAACAAATTTCTAAGGTTTTTTAAATGCTAATTTCTAACTATAATGTTCATTAAACCTATAGTCTTTTCAGTGATTTTAAATTATCATTCCTTTCTCATCTTGGTGAAAACAGCCAATATCGCCAGTTTCCCAGCAATAGCTTCTGCAAAAATAAATCGCCACAAATGAGAGCAACAACTAACGCTAATAATGTGCAGAGTAGGAGTTCCTATCGAAAAATAACATGAAAACACCACTTCCCGATATTTTCAATGGGCAGCCAAATGTGCGGTGCGATCCAAAAACTGGCGATAAGCTGCGTTAGCAGTAGGAATGTAACATCTGCCTTTTACTGGTGTAAAGTAGGATGACTACCTACAGTGTGAAAGGGAGCCCAGCCCAGAATCACATTTGAAGACAAACATATGTCATAAAGCTACTGATCATGCATCTCTGACCCCCAAGAAGACCACAAAACCCACTGCAATCACCCATAAATGACTATATGTGAGAGTGAGTAATAGTGAGAGTGGCTGTTTACAGGAGTGTGTGCTTTTGTCAGTGATTGTATAAGAGAGTAAGTATATATGGTAGTATCTGTATGAATAGGTTAGGTAGTGAATGTATAACTGTATAGGTGAGTAAATGGCAGTGTTATTGATACTTTACATGACTAGCTAGGTGTGTCAATAACTATGAACAAGTGACGGTGTATGAGTGTTTGTATAGGTGTATGAGTACATATAGTGCTGTATTGATGAGTGACTGCCTGTATGAGTAATTGTATGGGTGAATGAATGAATATGTGTGTATAGCTAGGAATTAGCCAGTGGTATATAGTAACTGCTATTGATATTGTCTATGGTTTTGAAAATGGTAACCTATATTTTAGAGTGCTTGTATCAAAGGGTAAATTAGTGTGTGAGGAGGTGCATCAGATTATCACGTGGATGATGTCATCAGTGATGTCATTTGAGATGTCAGTGAGTCATTGACCATTTCATGAGTGATGTAATATGTGACGTCATCAGCAGTGCAGCCTGCACTGATGCGTGGCCATCCTGGCAATCAACACCAACTCTGAATTGTGAGCTCAGCTTGACCGCATGTACGCATTGACTGAGGAGGTTGTTTCGGCACAATGTGGACCCTCTTCAACACACGCCGGTGGCGGAATGTGGGCAGAGAGGCTTGTTTGCGCAGCTGCGGGCAATCCCCTCCGGGCATTGGGAGTGAATGGGATGCAGCAACCTGGGTGCACAGAGGCGGGCAGTCACTTCTGGGCAGTGGGAGTGGATGGGGTGCAGCAGCCTGGGTGCAGCAGCCTGGGTGCGCAGCGGTGGGCAGACACCTCTGGGCAGTGGAAGTGGATGGGGTGCAGCAGCCTGGGTGCACAGCAGTGGGCAGAAACCTCTGGGCAGTGGTAGTGGATGGAATGCAGCAGCCTGGGTGCACATCAGCGGGCAGACTCATCTGGGCAGTGGAAAAGGAGGGGGTGCAGCGGCCTTGATGCACAAAGGTGGGACAGCCATTTAGGCGGGCGCAGTTGTATGTACTCTGCCATTACTGATTCCATGTTATGTTTCAGATGACTAAGCTTGAGGGCTGCACTATATCCTGGCACGTGGTTGGAGACACACTGGTGGCAGAAAGGTGAGCTGTGAGGATTTTCTCCACAGTGTCAAAACTCACTCTACCTCTCCATCTCATCCTTTTTGTCACAAACACTCTTTCTCTCTCTCTCTCTCACTCTCTATCTCTTCTTTTCTCTCTCTCACACTCTCTCTCTTTCTCTTCCTCTCCCTCCCCTTCTTTCTCTTTCTCTTTCTCTCACACAGTTTCTCTCTTTCTCTCGCTCATCCTTGTATCTCACTCTCTCTCTTTCTTCCTCTCTCTCACTCGTTCTCTCTTTCTCTGTCTTCCTCTCTCTCTCTCACTCTCTTTCTTTCTTTCACTCTCTTACTCTCAGGCTGGGTGCACAGCAGTGGGCAGACACCTCTGGGCAGTGAGAGTGGATGGGGTACTGCAGCCTGGGTGCACTGAGGTGGGCAGACACCTCTGGGCGGCGGGAGTCGATGGGTTGCAGCAGCCCGGGTGCGCAGGTGCAAAACAGAAAAATAGGCGTGTGCAGTTGTCTGTACTCTACGATTACTGATTCTACACTATGTTTCAGCTGACTAAACTTGAGGACTGCACTATGTCCCGGCGCGTGGTTGGAGACATACCGGTGGCAGAAAGGTGAGCTATGAGGATAATCTCCACAGTGTCAACACTCACTCTCTCTCTCCATCTCTTCCTTTCTGTCACTCACACTCTCTCTCCCTCTCCATATCTTCCTTTTCGTCACTCACACTCTTTCTCTCTCTCTCACTCTCTATCTCTTCCTTTCTCTCTCATTCTTTCTCTTTCTCTCTCTTCCTTTCTCTCACACCATTTCTCTTTCTCTCTCTTCCTTGTATCTCACTATTTCTCTCTCTTCATCTCTCTCACTCTCTCCGTCTTCCTCTCTCTCTCTTTCTTTCTCTCTCAATCTTCCTCTTTCCCACTCTTTCTCTTTCCCTCTCTCCTTTGATGGCCGCATAACGCACAATCTTATTTTGCTTTTTATCTTGCAGGCTGTGATTCACAAATGCTCCAGGGATGAGACGCCATGGCTGTACATAGTTTTAGTTGGTGTTATTTTGTTTAAATAAAATGTTTTATATGTAAATCCATACATGACTGATTCTTATTTGTCCAACCTCCCATACATCTTCTTAATTATAACGGTGTGACATCAGCCAATTTGTTACGTTCCAGATTTCCTAAGGCAGCTGTCACATTTGTTTGTGGGGGGTGGAGGAGTGACGGGGGGGATGGCAGACAAGGGCTGGTGGCAGGGGTGTCGGAGCAGTGTTGATTGTCTGAGCTGCATAATCGTTGGTTCCATTCCATCTGTTGTTATCAGGTGTGGCTCTGGGCTGGGCTCCCTTTCATGTTGCAGGTTGTAGTCCAACTTTACACCAGCTCAGAGCAGGTGTAAACTTTCTGCTACTAACGCACCTTATCACCTGTTTTGTACTCTCTTCGACAATCTTGCTGGTGTTTGCTGCTTTTTGCACTGGAACGCCTACTCTACATCTTATTAGCAATATTTAACGGGGTCATCCGTGACAATGCTTTTTAAGCCTGCTATCGCTGGTAAACTGATGATATGGGCTGTTTGCTCCAGCTTGTGAATGGTGCATTAAATGTATCACCATTTTGGTTGCGATAAAGGGCCATTAACTCGGCAATGTGTCCTTGAGAATATACCCCTCGGTTTTTGAAACACTTAAGAAGTACTGGAGTGCTGCGCTGAGAGCCGTGCACCCATCCCTTTCACACGAGGGGCCGCACTGAGAGCCATGACTCCATTTTTTTTTTCTTAAACGTCCACTTTCACTAATTTACATTCGCCTCGGGGACTCCATCCCCCGGAGCATGCCGATATATTCATTATTTACAAAAACAAACAAGAAGAGGGCTGTCAGCCCGCCAACCAGTGGCCAATTCCGGCCCCCATTCACCGGGGCCTGGCCTCACTGATGAGGACCGTGGGGGAGCCCCAATGCCCCCATGGTTCCGCCAGATTCCCGTGTTTTGCGGGAGCTGGCATTGCTTTTCCACACGGGGAGCTGCTGACATGCACCACCCCGTGTGAAAAAGCAATCAGCTTTGGATTTTGGATGCGAGAGCAAGTATCCCAGCTCTCGCTTCCAAAATCCAAAGCAAGTTTGCTATACCAGGGTGGGATCTGTGTGGCTCCTGCCCTGTCATAGCAAACAGCAGTGTCCTGGGGGTGGGCATCCCGGGAAACTGCAGGAGCAGGCCCTCGGGGTGGCAGTCCCCAGGGCCATCACTGACTCCAGGATGGGTGTGCGTGGTCCCCCACCCAACATGAGTGAAGCCCCGGGAAGGTGGTGGTACCAGGAGCTGCGGGGCCCCACCGCTCCCCGCTATACATTTTTTAACCCCTTCGCCGTGGCACGAATTCCGCCGCGGTGTGGGGTTGGGGGTGGCGCTAAGGTATTCATGACGACTCCCGGCCGTCATAAATCACGATGGGCGTGTGCTCATGATGGCCGGTAGCCTTCAGAACCCCGCCAACTGATTAATTCAACAGTGCATGGGCGGAGCAGCAACGTTCTGACAGCTCCTGGCCATCATGAGCACACGCTTACCATGACTCATGAAGGCCGGGAGCTGTCAGAGGCACCGAAGGAATTCAGAAATGCCCCCGGGACCAAGCCCAACCAGTGGCCTCATTAAAATAAAACGTGGGACCCACGCTTTATTGTTTTTGAACAATTTCGGCGGAATTCACGGCCCCAGAGTGTATTGCGCTGACATTTAAAAAAAAAAATCTTTTTTGAGCCCTGGTGGGTCCTTCTGGGACCCCCTGAGCAAGCCTTGGGGGTCAGGGTGATTCTACCCTGCCCCCTTCTCTTGTTGTATACCTTTGTTTCTCTGTTTTCTGGTGACTCGCTTCGACCGAGTCACAAGATGACTGCCAACACTTCCTGGTTTGGAGTGTTGGCAGCCAATCACAAAGAAGCTCGTGCTCGGGGGTTAGACTCTGCCCAGATATCGAAAAATTTTAGTTTTAAAATTTCTCAGCAACTACTAAATGGATTTACACCATTTAAAAAGATATTCACTTTCTGATCCAAGCACTACCTTTTTGCCATATTTGGGGTAATTCCATTCCGTACTTTCAGCTGTAGCCTTGCCCAAAGTTTCCTATGGGAAATAGATTTTTTGAATTTCTCAAAAACTACTGAACAGATTTACACCATTTAAATAAAAGGTCGCTTTCTGAACCAATCACTACCTTTTTGCCAAATTTGGGGTAATTCCGTTCAGCAGTTTGGCCTGTAACCAGTCTCAAAATTTTCTATGGAAATTAACATTGGGAAAACTCGTTTTGGGACACACCTTTTTTCTCAGTCCCCGCTTGACGAATCACCCCCAAACTTTCAGGATAGCAGCTGACCTGGATAGCCTTTTTTTGGGAGAATTTTGCATAGATTCGTCAAATGACATCAAAGTTATTAGCAAATCAAAAAATGATTTTCCTATGGAAACTAGGTTCTAACTATAACTACCAACTGGTGACCACCAGTAGGTAATATAACTATTTAGATAAAGATGCGCTGCAGACAGGATAAGAAAAGACCTTTATATTTTTTTTGGTGCTATCTCAACCCCTTGCAGGTTCCGTGCATCCATTTTTGATCATTTGTGTACCTGTACTTTAGGAACAGAAGGTTTCAGGTGCTCTCTCGGTTTGGTTGATAGGTCTTGGAAATGTCCTAGTTGGGCAAAATATATGTTAAAATATGGTTATATGCTTCACTGTACTATGCTATATTCCACATTTAGCAACGTTGGAAAAACATATTTTTTAAGTCTCTTCTAAAGCCAGCCCTGGCTGTCTGTTGCTGAAGACCTATTGTCTCCTAACCATTAAAATGAATGCTTATTGTGAACTTTGGAACAGTCCGTTGCTTATCATTGATTGCCTTTCTTGTCTATATCATTTGCTTGCCTATTATTCGATGGCTTCTTCCTGTGTTTGTCCTTCCCAAGGAGTAGTGATTCTCACCTTCTATTGGTACTCCTGTTTCTCTCATGTGTTTAAAAAAACCTCTTTATCCAAGTTGAAAGAAGAACCATTGATGCAATAATTGTGCTTTTGAGAGCAGGGAGGGTGATGTAGACAATGAACGAACTTTGTGAGTGAGAGCACAAAACTTTTGGGTCAAATGTGGTGCAACCTTTCAATTACCATCACTCACAGGATAAGGACCTGCTTCCATGCCAATTTCTACTCTCTCAAGGGATAAATCTTTGTGTGACGCAATGGTAGTGCAAGGGCTGCGTAAATCTGGGTCTAGGTGATTTCACACCAAAATAAGGTCATGTTCATGATCATTGCAACATTCACAAAATATAACATTAGAATATAAAACTTGCATCTAATTTCTCTTCACGCAAATTGGTGGTCCTGAAGGACCTTGGGTGATTGGGGATCAGATAGAAGAAGTACTGCAAAGAGAGGACTTGAGTGTCTCCTTCTATCACTGTCATTACTCGTGGGACATTACAGACAATGGTTGAAGGTTATATTCTCCCACTCCTGGTTACCTTTTGCACCTAAGCAGAGTGTAGCTCGAAAGATGTTAGATGACGCAGTGAAAATAAAGTCATTGTACATCTGGTAGGTGTTAGAGACAATTTACTGTTGCCCCATCTGTGCAGTTGCGCCGACTGTGCTGTAAACAAAGTGAAAGGTCGTAGGTGAAAGGGACCATCCTCTGATAATAATAGTGTGAACATCTGACACATAGTAAGCAACTCATATGTAAATTAAAAGTTCATTCTAAAATTTTCCTTTAAAAGAATAATCCAAAGTTATTCACTATATAACTAAAGTTGAAAAATAGTTTTTACTTTTATGGGGAAACCACAATCAACATTTTAGTCAACTTACCTCCATTTCAACTTTCAAATATTTGCCTATATGTATATAGGACACTGACGAAGGCAAGTGCTGAAACGCGTCTGGTTTTTGATTGTGTTGCGCTAAATAAACCGTACTTGGTTTAATCTCTGCTGTGAGTGCCGATTTGTTGACGGTTGCAGACCTGCGGAGCTTTAATATATATATATATATATATATATATATATATATATATATATATATATATATATATATATATATATATATATATATACACACACACACACACATGCCCACACACACACACACACACTTAATGCAGACATCTGCCACCTGCTCTGAGTAAACATCTGCAAGCATGTGGAACAGGACATGGGAGGGAGTGCGAAGATGAGAAGATGTTGCCTGATGGGTACAGCATTACATGTACCCCCTGTGCCTTTCCAGGGTCTGGTCGGCGGCTGGAGTATAAGGTCAAATGGGAAAAAGTTTAGCCCCTTTCTGAAGCGATTTTACTGGCTGGTACAAACGGGTGCAGTGAGCACTGAGCCACGTACAATTGTGCAATTTTGGAATTCCCCTCCACACAACTTGTAATCAGGGTCTAAGACTCTGCTGCTTTAATGGAGATAAGCAACTTTGAATTGGAGTAACCCTATGCAGTCTTTATTATCTTGGCTGCATTCCTCCCTCTTACAAAACCATGTTGTTCTATTAGAGGAAGATTTACCCAGGCTGCTGCCAAATATTTTGCTGACAAAGTATTCCAGGACTAAGTTTGAAATAATAATTGATGTTAGCTTTTAATCTCCTTTCATGCAAGGTGGCAATTACAACAGTCAATGAGTTCAAGCCAAGCCTCTTGGCATCCCTCAAACTGGTAAATAAAAAGGCACCCATTTATCAACCAACATCCCTCCTTTTCTTTCGTCCACAATAACACAACCACACAACACTTACACTCCACTGCACCACACATATTGCAGCAAACATATCTAAGACAAACACTCAAAACTCTAATTCATCCCCTCTTACACACAACATACATTCTACTCACAAACACATCACCACCCCCTATACCTCATAACTTTCACTCACAACCAATACTATAGTAACACATTCATCTCATAAAATAAATACATCAGGAGCTCCTTTCACTACTCCTCAAAAGCAAAATATATCATGCACACCAACACAACAAAATCTCTCAAGAGCAACACCTCATAATGCTTACCATCACAAACTACAAACATACACCCACCTTTCAAATTACACAAATGCTTTCTCTCTTAACCACACCCAACACATGTACAGCATCACAGCAACTCTCTTTTCACCTCCTCTCACCCACTGGACAATTTAGAAACTTACTACATGACCCACATGCTGCACGCCACCCCTAACTCATACACCTTTCACCCTAAACAGACACAAAAAAATAAGCAATGTGCCACACCTTACCTCTTTGCTTCTCCATGTCTACTGGACATCAAGATTACACTACAAAAACAACAAGGTGCAACAACTCGCTCTCAAACACTGTCTCCACCACCTACACACACAGACTCATAGCCTGCTGGACGAAGAACACAATACAGAAACGCAGCATGATTGCTATCCTCATATACAGAATACCAACACTAAGGACAAACCAGATGCAAGCCCACAAAATACTGCTCACTCCTCTGCAAAAAAAAGTCACACTATCTGCAAAGTACATTCTCTAAACTGACTACTAATAAATGCCCGATCGCTCTGTATGAACAAACATCACATCCATGACCTCCTCACTGATGTAAAACCAGACATACTATTAAAACTGAATCATGGTTGGGAGATGATATGGCTATAGTCCACCATGAAACCGTTCCTCTAGGCTATTAACAATGTCCCAAAATCGTATAGGCAAACAAGGAGGTGGCCTAGCTGTTGTATTCAGAAAAATATTACATATCACTTAAGTTGACAACATCTCCATAAAAAATTGTGAGGCCCTTTTCACCAGATGCAATCCTAGACCGTATTTCTCCTGTAACTTCCTGCTCATTTATAGACCTTCACCTAGCAAGGCAACATTCTCAGACGCACTTCTAGACACGGTTTCAAACCTGATAACACTGCACTCCAACTTATGCATTTTGAGTGACTTGAATATTTGGTTTGACAACCCAAATATGCCCTATCCAAAAACAATCATTGCTGGTCTAGAAGCACTGAACCTGCATAAGATCGTCCATGAACACAAACACATAGAAAAAAAGACATCTAGGATGTGTGCGGCGAATACAGAACTAGTTACCTCTCAAACGATTATGCCAGTCACCTGGTCAGACAACCATTTGCTTGCCTTCCAACATGAAACAAAACTAAGCAACGCATCTAAAACCACCTTGCATGCATGCACCTAACAACCGTGGAACAAACTCAATTTGGAACCATTAGAAACACAACTAACATCCAGTAGAGATCTAGAAACAATACATTCTATTCAGAAACGATATGAGTGGCTACAGAAAGCATTTGATATTCTGATACTACTAACAAACACACAACAGAACAAAAAAAAAACAGCACCTTTGAAAAATACAGAGATAAAAGATATGACACAACAAATTACCAAGCTGCAACGTGCCTGGCTCAAAGCAACACCAACCAAGACAAACTTCGCCTACAGAAAAGGAACAGATTATACAAATCACCTATCAAAAAAGAAAAGAAAAAATACTAATCAGACAGAATTCAAAATGATAAATGTGCAAATGAAGAATTCTATACATTTTTCAATGAATTTCGTAAACCAAATTGCCTAGAAGCAGCTCATCCCATTCCTCAAGAGTTAACAGACAAACTGGCTCATCATTAAACGGACAAAGCAAACATGTTGGACTCATACTTAAAAGAGACAAAGGATCAGCACTAACCCCTTTTCCAAAGCTACTATCCAAGAATAATCTAACCCAGCCTGTCCGTTCCTTCCAACACATTTCACATAATTAATTTATGGACTTGGTCAAAGAAAGCAGGCCTGCTGGCAGCCCTTCTGATCCATGTCCACAGCAAACCTTCAAGACAATTCTTCTGCTACCACTCCAGTAAGGAGAAACATCAACAACTCCTTAACAACTGGAATATTTCCAGAAGAACTCAAAAAGTCAAACTTGGGTGGGGCGTGGCTAGCAGCCGATCATGGCGGCAGCATAAGGGATGAGCTCCGCAGCTGAAGCGGCCTCTTCGTCAATCCGATATATAATCCGACACATTTTCTAAGCCCTACAGGAGGGTACCAGAGCCCAGGACCGGGTGGAGAAAGCAGCGACAAGCGGCGACAAGATCCGACGTCTGGTGACCGAGATACGTCGAAGCTGCGAATTGGCCTACCCCGACCTCTTAAGCCGGGGCCTCCCCTGGTTGAGTGGCCCAGCAGGAAGTACAGGAGGACCCTGGAATCCAGACCGGAAGTGCCCGTGGGGCGCGGGAGACGGCAGAACGAGTGCCTCCCGGACAGTCAGACGCAGCGAAACACACAGACCACGGGGGTGTGGCGGACAACAGCACTGTCGCCGGCGTTCCGACCGTCCCAGCGGTCGACACGAGCGGCTCTGAATGTCATGGAACCGGTGACGAAGGGGACATCCGCCATTTTCTAGATCGAGGAAGGTGCTGCGCACTTGGCAATTACCGGCGCTTCTCGCCCTCCGGCTCACCCTACTAAGGCTTGAACACTGTATAATTGGTCTGGGCAGTGCGTCCACGCCATTCCGCACATCCTGGAGCGTAGGGGCACGAGAAGCACGACAATCAGCGGTATGGCGGGGAAAGGTCCCAAGGGCGGCGCCACACAGACCCGCATCGAACGGTATACCTCTGACAAGCCAACCGCCTCCCCGGCGGGGAAAGATCAGGGAGGCAAGACGACCGAAACCCCAGGGGGTAAGAAGGCGACGCTGGACGATGTCATGCATGCTCTGACTCAGCTACAAACGACCGTGGGTACGATTTCCACGGATGTCACTTTGCTCCGAGCGGACCTCCACAAAATGTCGGAGAAAGTTAAGAACATGGAGGTGGTCACGAAATCTCTAGTGGAGGACGTCTCCGAACTCCAACGGGAGATGGGGAAGATGGCGCAGGACAATAGAATGCTCCGGGAGAAACTGGATGAACAGGAAGGACGTTCGAGGCGGAACAACATCCGTATTATTGGAGTACCGGAGTCGGAAGGAATTAAAGCCATGGACCTCTTTGTGGAGAGCCTGATCACGGATGAACTGAAGCCAAAAGGGCTGTTCAACTTTTTCTCAGTTGAAAGGGCCCATCGGGTACCAGGAGGCCAACCAAAGCCGGGGGCGGCTCCAAGGCCCATAGTAGCCCGTTTGTTTAATTTCCGTGACCGGGACGCCATTTTGCAGGCGGCCAGAACCTCTCCTCCTCTTAAGATCCAGAACGCTACCATCGCCATTTTCCCCGACTACACAGCGGAGGTCGCCCGTCGGCGACGAACGTTCTTTGAGGTGAAAAAAGAACTGAGGTCAAGAGAACTACCGTACTCCATGCTCTTTCCTGCGAGATTGAGGGTGGTGGCAGAGAACAAAACGTGGTTCTTCGACAACCCCGAAAACGTGCAAGAATGGTTGGAAGGCTGGAGGCCGGGTCAGAATCAGAGACGGACGAATCGACCCAAGAAGGATCGAAATGGAGGTCACCGCCAGGACTCACAGGCCTCGGGAGGGGGACCAGAAAACAGCGAATCTTTGGGAGCAGAAGGCAGCCAAGAAGAGTTCGAGGAACAATGAGCATCAGACTCTATTTTGTTATGGACAATTAATGCTGCGTAAGCGCTTCCCGCCATTGGACACTGGGTGAAGGGCCTCCGAGGGTGTGAATGAGAGACTGCCGGCAGCGGAGAGTCCCTCACCCCAACTCGCAAGTACATTGTTTGGGGGATGGGGTATGCACTCTGCTCAATTGGGGGGGTGGGCAGTTTTGAGTCCGTGCAGCAGGGGGACAGGGAGAGTGGGGGGAGGAGGATTTGGGTGAGTTTGCACTACGGGACCCCTTGGTCCTGCAAGTTTTTGTTCTATGCACACATATGTTTACTGGTATGTTTCATTCAACTGAGAGCATCTGGTCTATTTGGGGCGCTGAGGGAATGGAATGTTGGAAAGAGTCACACTTGCCCTACACCCGTCTCCGCATGCCACCTCACATACGGCGAGGGGGCTTCATAATTGTTCACCATCTTTCTCATGGCTGGAACAAATAATCACACCACACGAACCCATTGCTCGTCATGACATGGAATGTTAGGGGTCTGGGGGACAAGATCAAGAGGGGACTGGTGCTACAGGGAATTAGAAGACAGGGGCCTGCTCTTGTTCTCCTACAGGAAACACACTTGACGGGGGCGGCCACGAAGGCCCTAGACAGGAGAGGCCATCAAATGATAGTGCATGCGGAATTCACTTCGGGGTCCCGTGGTACGGGTATTTTGCAGAAGAAATCCTCCCAATTTATTGTGAAGTCAACAGCAGTCGATGCTCATGGCCGCTTTGCGGCAGTTCATGGCCAGTAGGAGGGGAAATTGTTAAATGTAGTTTCCGTATACATACCGCCAGCGCAACACTCTGTGGCCCTGCCGGACCTTGGCAGATTCTTGTTGGACCTCCCTGATGGGGACCTACTCATAGGTGGGGACTTCAACATGACACTCACGAACACCCTCGACCGGTTTCCCTCCCGCGCACACACAGAAGGACCCAGCAGGCTCCAGACCTTTCTAGACGCACAGGGACTGGTGGACATATGGCGCACACTACACCCTGGCCAGCAGCAATATTCATATTATTCGGCCACTCATAATAGTCTCTCTAGGATAGACACTTTCTCATATTGGGCAACGGGCATCTTACTGTGGCCGAGACAAGTATACAGCCGAGGGGCATCTCGGACCACTCTCCGCTCACTCTGACAATCACTACCAAAGTCACTAAACGACAACGGTTGTTCCCGGTCTTCCCAGGATATCTTAAAGTCCCACAGATAAGTAAAGACCTGAAGAAAGCTACCCGGCTTTACTTTGAGGAGAATCAGTCCTCGGTAGACTCCCCCTCTACGTTATGGGAAGCGTATAAGACCGTATTTAGGGGCCAAGCCATTGCCATTGTTGCGAACCATAAAAAACACACAGGAGGGAGGCATTAGAACTGGAATTGGGCCTCGAGAGGGCCAACACCGCCCATAATGCAAATCCTTCGGACGACACACTCCACGACTTGCAGGTCCATCAACGTCGCCTCACCGACCACTTACGGAGGGTCACGGTGTCGGATATTGCTGCGACACAACACAGGGTCTACGACATCGGGGACAAAGCTAGCAAACTCTTGGCGTGGCTAGACAGGAAGCAGGGGGGAGGGAGAAATATCCTACAGCTCACTGACTCGTGTGGCGTCGTTCACACCCGCCCTGGCGAGATAGTGGAGGTCCTTGCTGATTATTTTAGTGAAGTATACAACCCTACGACAGTGGTGGCTGAGGGTGAGGCCCGTGTTGCCCTCGAGCATGTGCCCCTGCCAAAATTGACGGACGGAGCGTCGAAGGACATCGACGCGCCCTTGACGGTGGATGAGATTCAACTAGCCATTGGCTCCCTTCATTCGGGTAAGGCCCTGGGCCCCAATGGAATTCCCATCGAGTGGTTTAAAATCATGACAGAGTCCTTGGGTACACCCCTTATTCACATGTACGAGGAATGTAGGTTGAAGGAGATGTTGCCGCCAGACCAGCGGATGGCGACTATTGTAGCCATTCCGAAACCGGGTAAAGCCCCCAGTGAATGCTCGTCGTATAGACCCATCTCCCTTCTGAACCCAGAGGCCAAAATTATCGCTAAAGTGTTGGCGAATAGGCTCTTGCCGTGCTTAACTCAATTGATTCACCCAGACCAATCCGGCTTCATGCCACATCGAAGTACGGCCCTAAACCTCCGCAGGGTGCATGGGGTTGTGGCGAGACTCTCGCTACTACGAGAGCCAGCTGCGATCCTCTCACTAGACGCCAAGATGGTGTTCGACATGGTGAAGTGGAACTATCTTTTTCCAGTGCTCGCACGTATGGGCTTTGGTCCGGTGTTTATCTCCTGGATACGCATGCTTTACAAAGACCCCGTAGCCAGAGTGGTAGCTAATGGCCACATTTCTAGAACCATTCATCTAGGCCGTGGCACGCGACAGGGGTGTCCGCTTTCACCCCTCCTTTTTGCTTTGGTTCTGGAACCGTTGGCGGTTACTATTCGCACCACGCAGCTCCTGAAAGGGATCCAATGGTCCCCGCAATGGGAGGATAGAGTGTCCTTATACGCGGACGACATGTTGATATACCTTACTGACTTGGAGGACAGCCTCCCTAACCTCCTGGCTCTCTGTACTGCACATGAGCGAGTCTCGGGCTACACCATTAACTGGGCAAAATCGATAATTTTCGAGCTACGGGGGCCACTCCCGCCACTCCCGGACTCCTGTCCGCTAGAGCTAGCGCTCACTTCTTTTAAATATTTGGGGGTCCATATTACTTGAGACGAGGCAGAGTTCGCACGGCTTAATTTGCAGCCTCCCTTGCTCCGCCTCCGTAATGATGTGCAACATTGGAAAGAACTCCCATTGACACTACTGGGAAGGGCAGCGCTCTTTAAAATGATGGCCCTGCCGCACTTCTTGTATATTCTTGAAAATGCTCCACATTTGGTACCGGATAGCTTCCTCCAAAAGATAACGGCACAGATCACGGGCCTACTCTGGGGTAACCGGCCAGCCCGGATCTCGCACATAAAATTGAATAGGGGTTGGTACGACGGAGGCATCGCGTTGCCCAACATACGGCTGTACTACTGGGCGGCCCAGCTTAAGATCCTTAATCAGTGGATACACGCCCCGCAAGAGGATCCAGCGTTTAAAGCAGATAGGGCACAACTGGGTACGAACAGTTTGTTGGCCCCACTGTGCCACCGCGGTATTGCGGCAAAACTCATTGGGCCCACGAAGCACACTGTTCGTCTATGGTATAAGGCGCAAGCAAAACTGAAATGGGATGGGACCATCACAAAACTCACGCCTCTATGGGACACGAAGGCATTGGGCCATTTACGTCGCTCTAAGGGCTTCACGCAGTGGGATAACATCGGGATCTCAACTGTGGGGGACCTATGGACGAGGGAGGGGGTGATTCCTTTTGCGACTCTACAGGAGCAGTATGAGCTGGGGGATAATGAGCTGTACAGGTACATACAGGTTAGACACGCCCTACAAGCGGCAATTCCACCAGACACATCCCCACCAGAATCTTCTCCCCTAGAGGACCGCCTACTCACAGACTACATACAGGAAGGGGCGACATCGATGACATACCGTAAGTTGATTAACAATATGCCTGACCCACTAGAGAAGCTGAAAGACAAATGGACGATGGATGTGGGTGATTTAGACGAAACCGACTGGAACGCAGCCATGGCGTCCACTCGTGAGGCAGGCATATCTTCCAAATTCCGCCTGGTACAGTTAAAGATTCTGCATAGGATTTACTACACTCGCACAACACTACATAGACTGCACAGGGCGGATCATCCCTATTGTCTCAGGGGTTGCGGGGCAGAGGGCACGTTTATACACACGTTATGGGAATGTCCGTTGATTGTTAGCTATTGGCAACGGGTTCTGCGTACCATAGCCCAGGCACTAAACACTTCACTTACTTTTTCACCCGCGGATGTGCCTGCTGAATGTATGGAGGCCGACTGACCTTACCTTTTATGCAAGAGCGTGGACCACAGTGGGGCTGGTAACGGCCAAACGAGATATAGCACAGAAGTGGGGGTCAGCTGATCTCCCCACACTGGCTCAATAGATCTGAAACATGGACATGCTCATGCTGACTGAAAGAGCAGTGTATAAATTACGGGATAATCCTCGTAAATGGAATGGGGTCTGGCAACCTTGGAACTCCTATAGGGGGGACATATGTGAGCCACTGGATGAGGAAGATCTTGAGGGTTCTGAGAGTGAAGAAGAACACTGATTAGGTATGGGGTTGGCTGATGGGCAACACGCATGGGAGCGGGATGGAACTGCGCTGGGAGTATGCTGGGGGGGGATGGAGTGGGGCTTGGGGCATAGGAATGTCTGATTGGTCCCTTTTATGACGACTGTGATGCTAGATACTGTCGAAGCTACCTCAATGACATGCCGATCTACGTGTGCAGTTTTTCTGGTTTATGTTCGCTGTTATTTAAAAAAAAAACATAAAACGCAAATTGTAATTTTCACGGTATACCTATACTCCCTTTCATCAGATCACCCTGCTTAACGAATTCGTAACGCAACTGTTGGGAACTATCACAATGCTTACCGTCCCACATTTACCTTGTGTTCTGAATAGACCCTACGACTGTACGTTTCTATGTGACTGATGATGATGATGATACTATTTGTATTTTGACACAAAAATAAAAAATGTTTTTTAAAAAAAGTCAAACTTGGATCCACTGCACTCTGACAACTACAGACCAATTTCAAATCTCAAACTGATAGAAAGAGCAGCTTTCCCCCAGATGTCACCATTCATTGAAGGTAATGTCATACTTAAAGACTTCTTAACAGGATTTCATCCAGGAAGAGGCACAGAATATGCCCACTTTGCCATTTGAAATGACCTGAAGAACGCTGTTGACTGAAACTGGGATTGCTATGCTACTTCTCTTGGACCTATTAGTTGCCTTTGACATGGTTGATCATGACACTCTGATACAAAGGCTCTAGGAAGCCGGCATAGAAGGGACTTCTCTAGACTGGATTGCGTCCTACCTTTGCAACAGAACTAATGTCATCCATCCCACCTTTCTCGTCCAAATCGCACCTCACAAAAGTGGGGGGTCCCACAAGGCGCCTTTTTTCCCCATGCTTTTCAACATCTACATAAAGTCATTATCGGAAATGATCAATCAATTTCACCTCATGTACTATAACTACGCAGATGACACACAAATACTCCTTCAACTGCAATGCCCCAAAGACATTGGAAACTCACCAATTTTCAATTGTCTCAGAGCAGTGGATCAATGAATGACGAGGAGCCATTTCAAATTTAATGTTTCCAATATGGAAATGTTCACCTGTGGCAATTGGAATGTTATGACCGGCTCGCCTCCTGGCCTGATGATCTGGGAACACCACCTAAAATATTATAGGCAGTAAGAAACCTCGGAATGACCATGGACTCCAAGCTATGGATGATACCCAAGTGGACATACTAGCAAGATCAAGCTTTGTTACTATAAAAACTCTGCAACAAATCTTCCCTCATTTCGGATTACAACAAAAGGTCCAGGCTACCATATCCCTTGTTTTGTCCAAACTCGATTACACCAATAGCTTCTACCACAGATCCCCTTAAATGGCCATGAAAAGACTATTACGGATTCAGAACTCGACTGTCAGGCTACTCTTACATATAAAACCCCAAGACCACATCTCCCCTGCCTTAAAAGCCCTGCATTGGTTACCGGTTGCCATTAGATCCACGTTCAAGCTGCTTTGTCTTACCCACAAAGCGATACATGGAACGGGACTGCTCTTCATCAGGAATAAAATCACCAAACCCATTCAACAAAGGAACCTCCGCTCTAGAGTCGCAGCTCACCTCAAAATCCAAAGATACAAGAAAAAAACAATGGGTGGCACATCATACTCTGTTCAAGCAGCCAAACTATTGAACTCTTTACCTCCCCAACGTAAGATCCTCAGACAACCACCTTATCTTTATAAAACTACTCAAGAATTGGCTCTTCCTCACATAACCACCATATGCAAACAGATAGAAATATACAGCATATCTCTCTGTAAATAAGCATTTATTTGCACTATGGATATGTACCTATATATGTGTATTGCTTTGTATAAACATGTAGAATAATTATGTTTTAAAAATAAAAATATGTCTAGTTTATCATTAGTTCGGTTTAACAAATGTACATATTACTGATAGTTACATTATTCTATGATTTTAACATGTATATAAAGAACTGCATAAATAGGTAACTATTTTTATCATAATGATTTCTCTACAATTGCTTCACTATTGATCTAAAAATATATATATATAAAATAAATAAAACTCATTTAAAGTACGATGACACTTGAAAGTCAGAGATTATTTAATGCACCTTTAATCCACATATACTACCTTCCTTTATGCATTCATATACCTTCCATGCACTTATAGATCTATATCTTTATTACTTTTGGAACTATATATTTATTACTTTTACTTCTTTATTACTTTTCTTCTAATTCAGCATATCCAATGCACTACCCTATTTTGTACCCTATTCCTCTCTGAATATATCCTCTACCTCAGCTCTCTGACTCATCTCAAACCTCTTTCTACTACTCTTTCCAATGCACTACCCTATTTTTCACCCCATACCTCTATCAATATATCCATTACCTCCACTCTCATTCATCCCAAAACCCATACCACTACCATGATCCCTAAAATGACCCTTTCAAGACTCTTCCCTATCCACCCTCCTTGATTCATCTCATACCTCTGTTTACTTTTCCGATCCCCCAAAGCAAGCCTTTCTAAACCCTCCCCCTGACTCTTCCCCCTACACCTGCCTTTTACTCCCTTACTCATCCCCCTCCACCTCCCTTTTACTCATCCCAAGTCTCCTCCTACTGCTAAGAGCTCCAAAATAAAATTTCTAAATCCTTCCCTTCTATACCTTAACTATCCTTTTCAATCCAAATAGCAGACTAACATGTCCACCACTCAAATGAATTACATATTACACTATACTAATTCACTACTAATCCTTTATGAGTTCCGGAGTAGTGTGCTACTCACTGAGAAGGCACTTCAACACCTCATCAGGGGTAGCAAGTGCTATATAGATACAAACCTTTTTTACCTCTTCTACCCCTTTGCTGTCCTTCTCAATCAAACTAACTGACTAACATATCCACCACTCAAATTACATTCCTATTTTCACCACACTAATTCACCACTAATGCACTATGGGTTCTGAAATAATGTGCTACTCACCGAAAAAGCGCTTCAACACCCCATCAAGAGCAGCAAGCACTATATAAATACAAAACTTTTTCCCTCTTCTATCCGTCCACTATCCCTATCAATCCAAATAACTGACTAGCACATCCACCACTCAAAATACTTTCATATTTTCACTATACTAATTTACCACTAATCCTATATGGGTTCCGGAGTAGCATGCTACTCGTCTAAAAAGCAATTCAACGCCTCGTCAGGGGTGGTACGTGCTATTTAAATGCAATTACAACACAAGACGATCTATAGCAAACTGTAAGAACCTCCCTCACTGTATGACAGCATGACAACGCCCAAAGCTAGCTGCAAATGCAGCCTCTTGCTGTCCCACAAAATAGTTGTGTCCACCTAAGCACTCATTGAAATGGTGAGAACAAAAATTCTCTGACCCTTGAGATACACAGAGAAAAGGCAGAAGAGAACCCCTTTTTCTGGGCAAATACACCAAAACACCCAACACTGTCTCCACTCCCCTGTGGACAATCCCACAGCACCCAATCGGACGGACAACATCAAACATTCTAAATTTTGGGGATGGGGGGGTGGGGAGTGAGGGGGTTGCAGGACCCTATTCAGTTTTTATCCACCATTAAAAGTAAGTGTTACCATTTCCCCGTTAAGCCAAGCCAGGGATGTTTACAATCCGCCTGTGATGCCCTGTCTATCCACGGTGCAACTTTGTCCAGTGGTGTAGCTAGGGGTGCGGTGGCCTCCCCCGGCCTCCCGCTATCACCTGCCCTCTCAAGGTGACAACAGCCCCCCCCGAATCTGTGAATGCAGCATTCACAGATTCGGACGCAACACTGAACGCTGTTTTGAATAAGAAAGTAGGGGTTATTGTACCCCGTTGGGAGGAGTTCCACAAAACTGTCAACAGAAAAATCTTTAAATCATAACAGGAACACTATATTTCACCACCGAAGTTCTTCTCGCTGTTTGTTTACCCTCTTTTGTGGATTTGATCAGGAAGTAGATTCAATTACAAGAAGCCTTGTGGAAGTCTCGTGGAGATGAACGTGCAGCGTCGGCAATGATGGCCATGATTTTATATTGTATTTTAAATGATGATCGTCTGTCAAACAATTGAATAAAGAAGAAGACAAATATTTTCATGCACACATTTGAAGCTTCATACACTTTCTTTGGGGAATTTGCTTATGCCTGTGAATAAGATTGAACCTATGACCATTTAATTCATGATATATATTTTGGAGAAACAATATGGAGGTATGTGCTGAGCTTATCGGAATTTTGTGTTTTTGGTTATCCAAAAGTCTAGGGAACCAGGAAGGTCAGGTTCCCAGCTCCTGCACTACCATTTTTGCTTAAATTAATGGAAGTACACACATACCAGTGCAAGTCTCCAGTGCCTTGACCTTTTTTCCTGTGTGGTATAAGTATTTGTTAAACAGTCTTCTTTCTCAAGCATAAGAAATGAACTGCTACAATCGTAATACTGGTTGCAAAATATAATGCATACAGTAAAAAGAGTAAAATACAATTATACTGTAAGAGCATTTTATGGTTCCTAGACCATAGATAAATACATACATAAATAACAAAGGCTAAAGAGTACTCAACTGGTGCTTCTAAAATATGCCTACCCCGATATACCTAACCTAAGTCTAGTACAAGGGAAAAAGTAAGTGAGGTGTAGCATAAATTTAGTATTCTTTGCCAAGTATCTATCCAGGATTTCTCTTAGGGTCTAATTAGCTCCGTACCTTGGTTTTAGAATGAAGAAGGTCAATCTCAGAACTCGATTTCCCAACAACCCGCAAGGGTAGCTTGGAAACACTGGAGCTGGATTTCTCGGAAGGAGAAAGGGCAGCGTCTCTCTCAGTGCGTCTGCTGGAGGGTCGGCTTCCTTCGGCACTTGCTGTAGCAGGATGCATTGGGCAAGTAGATAGTCGAACTGCTCCAAACCACCGTGTTTTTACTATGACAAGTGTGTGCATATTTATACCTTGAAGGTGCCGAGTTTGATGTAAAGGTGGACATAATAACGTCATCAAAGAGTCTCAGTTCTTTGAAAACTCCATGAGTTCTTGGATAAATCAGTATGCGAGCAAGGGAAAGTTCCTAGCTGCTGAAGCCGAGTTTGCCAAGAAATCATTGTGGATTTTCGGTACTAGTGGAAGTAGCCCTGCCGTATTTGGACTGCATGAGCTAGGTCTAAATATGCTTATGATATCTATGCCTATATAAGGATATGGTGATTTAAACTTATATAAGCGCATGAATTGGGAAAATTACACTTGGGTCCTAAAATGCTATACAACAATAGGACAGGGTCTTCTTTTCAGCAGCTATCCAACTTACTTAAGTAAGTAATAAAAGTGGAAGCTTGCAAGTTAAATAGTTGTTTACCCAGCTTTCTAGCAATACAAGTCCTGAATTGTAGGAAGCATCAATGCTGATTGGAGTCACACTGGAACTCAGAGCACAAGCCTGTAAAGGATTTCAGAGAGCCTTCTGATATTAAATTAATAATGTTCATTATGCCTTTCTTTACCCATGTAGGCTCCTCAAACAGCTGACCACTTATCAGCAGTTCCGCATAATGTCAATAAGGTGCTTGCAGGTTCATAGAGACATTCTGATCCATAGATCTATGGCCTTGGTATCACACTTTGATGGTGTCTCCTATAGTCATATTATCCTTACCACCAAGACTCCGTTGATGCATATAAATTATATGTGGCCCTTCAGCATCTCCTTCAATATGATTCTCCATTCCAACCCAGTCACAGATCCTCAAATCAGTACTGATATGACAAGCCAGCTGAAACAGTTGCTGTACTACGTAGTACATTTACATTTTTGGTAAACGTAGATATCCTGATGAAGTGGTGGCATGATGTTTTGACAAGGATAATCTCAGTGCCTCATCCTGCCATACAAACTTTGATCAAGTTGTAGCAAAACACAAGCTACTGCAACCGGGAGCATTCGAAGTATATAGTTGAATCACAGATTCACTGACATTTGTTTTGTCTATACCCTACCCCATAGACGCAAGCTCTCACATTTTAGGAACTCTAGAAGATCTTGAGGCCATCAAGGCTCTTTTTTACCATAACAAGAATATTGCTGCTTATCAATATCCCTGTATAATTTAGTTTCGATTGCAGCCATACAAACAGTGACTTCCAAGAGACTGCAATGTTGTATATTTTGTCATGTAGAGGGCTTCAGCCGTTCTAGTTAGTTGTATAAACAGGGGCAACTGATATTGTAAATGTAAATGTAAATGTATAGGCATTTATATAGCGCACTACTTACCCGTAGGGTCCCAAGGCGCTTCGACCGCTGCGAAACCCTTCCTGGCTTCCCTGAGAGATGGTCCCTTAATGGGTATCTCCAGGGTGAGACCAGGCATCCCCGGCGGTCTGGTGGGGCCGTTAGTGAAGATGAGGCAAGCTAATGCCCAGAGTTGCCGAGTGTGATCGCTGATCAGAGTGGGCACCGAGGCAAGAGAATTATCGAGTCCGATGACCCTGGTCCAGAAGCCTGCCGCGCCGGGAATCGAACCCTGGTCCCGGGCCATCCTCTGCTCTCGGGTCTGCCGCCTCTAACCAGTGAGCCACACTACTTCACTTCATCATTAAACCCAGAATTAATGTTCTGGGTGAGGATAAATTCAATATAAAGTCATACACAGAGCAGTAGCTTGAGGTTGCACACAGGGTTGGTTATGCCCATGATTTCTTTCAGGGTACCGATTGCAAAAGCTCAGAGTTCCAAGGCTATCATAAAATGCAGAGCTGACAAGGGACAGCCTTGACAAATGCCACCAATTATTTAAATTTTATCAGACAAGAGCCATTGAAGATCTCTACATTGCTGGGTCTTTGGTAAAGCAATTTCATCATATCGAAGAATTTTGAGCCTATCTCCATTCTGGCCGCTGTGTGAAAGCGATAAACCCATCTGATTCTATGAAAAACCATCATGGCATCGAGAGAAAGGGTCACATTTTTGTCATCGTCGTGCCTGCTGTGCCATAATAGGTGGAGAAGTGAATGCATATGATTATGTGAAGAGCGTCAGGGTACAGATCCCACTTGCTTGCTTGCATACTTCCATAATAAATTGCCATGTGTGGTGGCTCTGGCATTTTGGTTCTGTGTCAGTTAGCTCCAAGGGAAAAATAACAAACCTTGATGTTTTTGAAAACGGAACACCCAGGGTGTTGTGATTTGCAGAAATCCCACTCTGTTTTCCTAAGCAGAATGCCCAGCAAACCAAAAAATGTAGCTAATATTATGCATATTCATCAAGTTTATCTGAGGGATAAAATGCCTACCACCCAGCCTTCCAAAACATATCCCAATAAAAAGTGTACCCCACTTGTGTGGCTGGGCCTTGCACCTTTAGACATGACAGGCCCCCAGAACAGAACGTAGAGACATCTTGTTTTCCCATGAAATTTAACCCATTTTGGCAGTATGGGTAGCTGAGGTATTTGGGCTGAGCTCAGCTGTCACGCTGAGAAAATACTAAGCCCTGATGTTTCTGAAAACTAAGCAGCATGGGGAGGCCACAGTGGTGTAACTTGCATGAAACTCAGTCAGTTTTCGTTCCCAGAATGCCTTGGAAACTTCAAACTTTGATTAGATCACACATTATCCTCCCATTTGGAATCTCAATAAAATTCCTGTCACCCAGCATTCCCACACTTGTCCCGATAAAAATGGTACCCCACTTATTTGGTTGTTTTAGTGCCCACAACACCATTGACCCCAAAATGCAACATGGAGACATCTCGTTTTATGCATGAAAATTGACCTATTTTGGTGACGTCGGTAGCTACAGAATTTGGGGCGGGGCTAGACTATCCCCAAGGGAAATGTAATAAATGCAGACATTTCTCAAAACTAGAATCCCAGAGAAGTTTGAGTTGCGTAGATCCAACTGCCGTTTCTTACATAGAATGCCCTAAAACTTCCACACTTTAGCTACAATTTCTCTATTGGAGTAGTAAAATATGTACATAGAATAGAATGACATTTTTATAAAAGATATTTAGGACACTATATTTATTAGCAATGTTTGTGAATTGTGTAGGTATCATTATCATAAATGTCATAATCATTTTTATTACAAGTACATATGCTAGCTAATGGTAATACTACTACTACTATGACTAATAATAATAGATAATAGTAATACATTTACTAATATGCATTTATTTGTGGGAATCAATACCGTTGGTAACACAGCACGTATAAATCATGAAATAAGTAAATATTGCTACACAAAGTGAACATCTTCAGCAATTAGTGACCCTAGAAAAGGGCAGGGACCTTGATTCCTATCATACCTTTCACCCTCAACGGTCATTGCCTGATGGCAGAGTTCCCACTAGTAAATATTACTAAAGCAGTCTCTTGCAAAATATATAGGCCTGGCCAGCTGATAATACTAGGTTTCAGCATCTAATTTTTTGTCAGAAATTACTGACCAGGCTTTGAGGGTCCTATATCCTCCGAGCATGCAATAGCTCTTTGTCTGGCTAGCCACCTTAGCTCCCCAACTGAGCTCTACCTGGTGTCGGTTGAATCGTCGTTTTTTGGTGTGCTCCAGGACAAGCTGTCTACGTGCTTTCTCCTGTAAATTAAGTCCAAAGGCTCAGGTACTAGGGTCTCTCTCTGTGGGAATATATATTTTTCATTCAATATAATGTTCACAAACATTGAAAGGCAGCCATCTCTGTCGTCACCCTTCTGGAACATTAGTGTATGAATTATGATATGGGACCGCAAATATTACTAATTAGCCTTAGTTAGGGATATCCTTAAATGTCTGTGAAATTTTCTCATAAAGTACAAAAGGAGTTTGCAAGACAGAGTATAAAGGCGGCCTACAGATGACAACTCCGTCCCCTCTTCTTCCTACTCTTTCTTTCTTTAGGTGGTCTGGTGGGAATCCATAAAGCTAACCCCCAGAACACTCTCTGGAGGGTTTACCAGTGGTCCCTCCTCAGGAACTATCACACATTCTTCTCTAAGGAGGGCAAACTGAGCCCAGTCTGATTAGCTGCCCCCTTTGAATTGTGAGGATAGATGCCAGATGCTCTCAGCTTAAAAAACATTTCGTGAACTTCAACCTGCAGACACCCCTCATATCAAACTTGTATACAGAGATGAAGCATTAAAGTAGGCAGGCCATGTTCTTCTAGTTCAGACTAAGCCAAGGATCTATGGAAGCTCTGTTTTCCTGCCTTGATGCTGCTTTTGCACAGTCTAGATGCACCCATCTCAATGAATGTGACCTGCTCCTGAAGAGACGGAAGCTAACTGTACCTCTTGCAACGAGATAGAGGTAAGCTGCCGTTTAATTCAACCGCCTTTAGAACCAGGTGTACACAAACACCTGGTGAGTACTTATCATCTGTGCTAGTTTCAGAGATGGGCTGTGCATGAGCACATCCCTGAAAATATGATACAGTGGTGACTTAACTGGTCAAACACATGTCTCTTTGCACCACCTTTTATTATTTTTAGGTCGAGCAAAAGCATGCATGGTCTTCAATCCCTGCTGTTATCACTATACAAGTGAAATCCTGCCTTCTACTTACCATTGGTTCACATCTGCGTTGGTCGTCTTTGGTGGCTCCTCATTGGTTAGTGCTCCCGATACATCACTTTCTGTTTTCGCTTAGAAGCACCGGCCAACTACAATTCCTTACGCTGTAGGTGTTTATGTGCTCCCAGGGGCGGCCTTAGGCATGTGCAAGCTGTGCACCTGCACAGGGTCACCAAACCCGAGGGGGCGCCATACCAATATAAATCCTTAATTTAATAATCCTCTGAGGAGGGATACATATTTGTGTGGCAGACCCTGGCAGAGATTTGGCGGCCTCCGGCTCTGTTCCACTTCCAAACACCCTGACCCCCCCCCCCCCCTCTTCACTGGCCTCCGCGCCTGCGTTCCTCCGGGGCCCCCTACCTACGCTCCCTGCCCAGGGCCGCCATGAGCCTAGAGCCGCCCCTGGGGCTCCTTTGGGTAATACTTCAGGAAAAGAAAAGTGTGGAAGCCTGCAGTTATAATGGGAGTGAATCAGGAACACACTTCAGCCAACTTGTTTATGCTGGTTTGCGCTCCACTCGCTAACTTTAAACCTAGATAGCATCTTCCAAATCACCATAACGATGAACACGTGTAGACCTGACACACCCAACACACACTCCCCAGATACGGTCCTTGGTCTTTAATAGAGTGCGTTTCCCCGTCAGGTGGCCCAAGCAGGCGGCTTCAGAGCACTCTATGGTATATGACATGCCTTGAGGGCAGTACGAGCTGTGTCCTCGTGCTCTGTGGTGACCCGCCCTGCACCAGAGTCACACCTTGTCTCCTGATGTCCGAGCGGGGCTGTTTTGAGAGTTCCCTGCAATGAGCCACCGCTGTAGCAGGGCACATGCTCATGAGTCAACCTCCCAAACACTGTTTATTCCAATTAATTAGCGCATACCGGACATACACAAGTGCATGCCTCTGCTAGTGGAAGCGCCTCAGTATAAAGGCTTACAACGTATGACCACTGGGCCTTGCCTTGCAGAGAAGTAGAAACGTGCCCTAGATAGTCTGTTTTCCTAAAACGTATCACCACAGGGCCCGGTAGACCCTATAGCGAGGGGCTGGTGTAAAGCAGCTTGGGATTGGTTAATTCACTACAAGCAGGCGCTCCCTTAAATTTAACACTTAGCTCTATTTCTGTGGGGTTTCCAGGAGCTGCTACTTTGCAGCCTTTTGTCCTAAACTTAATCAGCACATGTTCCTGGAACAGATACACCGAGCACCTATCCTTAAGGTGGCCACGTGCAACAAGGAATCCAAGGGTGGGGGCGCTGAGGCAGCGCGGCAGATATGAAGGGAGGGAATTCCAGACGCCTCACTCACCTTTCTAGCTACAAGGTCAACCTGTTCAGCCAAAACAGTAACGTTCAGTGTTCCAGGAAGCATGCCAGCACCACACTCGTGGAGAAGTGTGGCTCACTGGTTAGAGGAGGCAGACCTGGAAGCAGAGGTCAGCCCGGGACCAGGGTTCAATTCCCGGCTCGGCGGGGTCTTGAGTCCTAAAATGTCCATGGACTCGACAATTCTCGCTCCGGTGCCTACTCGATTCACGGGTTCGCACTTTGCTACTCTGGGCAATAGCTTGCTTAATCTTAATCTAGTTTGCAAGCGCTCAGAGACCAGTTGGTGATTTGCGCTATTTGAAATTCCTGTACATTTACATTTAGACTCTTTTGTAGTCAAAGGAAAACTGTACATCGCCCCTCAGATGTTGGTAAAAATGACTGTTCTACTTTCAGATGGTTGCTGCAACATGACAGTCCTCTTCAGGCATGCATGCTTGTGCGGTGGGGACGCAAGGGGCGCTGTCTGCCCTTGAGTCAGATCATGCTAATCTTAAAGGAGCATCCATGGGAACGTTCTGAGTGAGGCATTGGAAGGATGCGCCTCGGGCTGTGACTGGCATAAAACGCGCCCTTGTGCTGCCAGCGAGGCATTGCAGGACGTAGTACCTCGTGCCCTGTGAGTCATTTGACAAGGACAAGCGATTGACACATGACCAGGCTTGACCTCAAGCTACACCCAGCGACCATTGCCAGCAGCTCCCGGGTTGCAGTGGTGAATCAAGAGCACCATGTCTTTAATACAAGCAAGAATACCACCATAGACCACGAGTTGGGTTGTAAAAAACATTCAGATACAAGGGGGCTGTCTCGCCTTGGGCCGTAGTGCCACTTCATGCACTGCGTTAATGGTAGCTGCAATGACAGGCCATGCATTTATGAAGCGAGCCCAGGCTGTGGACTCCAGAACCCTCCGGATGGGCCTCAGCCAGAGACCACAATGTGCAGGTGTATTTGTGCAGTCACTTGATTGCGTAATTTGAACCAATAGTTAGAGGTGTGGCAGACCAGCATTCCCTTTTGCTTTATTTTTCCTGGTGTGCAGAACTGTAAAGAGCATTACTGACACACAGGCATGCAAAATGCAGATAGGATTGAGAGGCACACTTCTAACGGGCCTTGTGGTATGTGAATGTAAGTGGAATGCATCTTTCTGCCACTGCGCGCAAACATCAAGACTCCTGGTGAAAGGTACCATAAGAAGTGGTGCTGCAGCCCCGTGTGGGCACAGGAGCTGCACGGCGAGTGTGCTATGTGCACACACTGAGGTGACCAAATGTTGGTGCTGCAGCCCCGTGTGGGCGCTGGGACTGCACGGCGAGAGTGCTCAGTGCACAGGCTGTGCATGTGGTGGTCACCGAGTGTGGATGCCGCAGGTCCTTGTGGGCACAGGGACTGCACGGCGAGTGCACTAGGACTTCTAAAGCATAAAACTATCAATGAGGACATGATGTCAGTCGGCATGCCCCCTCTTGCCCCCCCCCCCTTCCCCCGAGGTAAAATGACAAGCAATGAGAGAGGCGGAGGAGTACCTCGAGAATTGCGGAGATGCTATTGTATCTTATCAGTGGTCTGCACTTCTGTGCGTGCAGCTCCCACGTGACTTTCCCTGCCTATGTATGGATGAAGTAGTGCATGCTTTTTGGTGATTGAGTGTATGATGGTTGCACATATATATCGACGTCACATTATTGTGTGAGCGAGCGCATGAGTGATAGTTAATTCCAACTATTTGATAGCTCAGTATAATAGTGTTCACAAATCACAAATAGAGGCATTTATTATGCACAATCAAAATCATGAGTGCAAAAATATACAGAACAAATAAAGAGCAAAAACGGGTGTATGTAGAAAAAGATTCACTTTTATCTTAGTCAAGTTAGGGTACTTTTCTAGATCAGTGACCCTCTTTGACATTGACATACCTGGGTTTTGAGGCTTCACTGGATGTCCTCATACATTTCAGACCTGCCCAGTATAGATCTATAGAGATGAAGGGCTTGTGTTATTCTCTGGGTTGGTCTACTGATATATTTACTTGTAATTTGTCAATAGGTTTTACCTTGGTCTGGCCAAAGGTTGGCTATGTTTTTTCTTTGTTGTATCGTCTGATGTTGTTCTGGAGTTTTTCTGTGGGGTCAGGGTTCAAAATCAGGGTTCAAAATCTAATAAATAATGTGTTCATACATTATAAACGGGTGATATATTGTGAAAACCTTTATATGTTTAACATGTTTTTAAAACAGAGAGTAATTACTTTTTGTTCTACATTATAATAGGGGTCATCATTTACAATACTTTTCAGTCCTGAAGATGGTCTCGTTCATGAAAAAGTAGAGACCGAAATGTCAAACAGCGCCTTTTTCTTCTATAATTTGTTTTTATTCTTATTAAGAGGAAAGGTGTTTACAATTGTCACAGTGAAGGCTTCAAATTTACACTGCTACCTTCCTGTCGCATTGTTTGTATAATTTTTATAAAAAGTACCCTAAGTTGACTAGGATAAAAGTTAATATTTTTCTACATTTACCTGTTTTTGCTCTTTATTTGTTCTGTATATTTTTGCATTTATGATTTGGATCGGGCATGATAAATGTCTCTATTTGTGATTTGTAAACAGTTTTATATTTATATTTGAGGTATCAGATAGTTGGAATTATCTACCACTCAAGGAAATCATTCATCTGACCTTGTAATTCAACCATACAAATAATTTAAATTAGAACACTTGAATAAATCCCTTGAAGGCACTTTTACCCCATCATTTACTTTGCCCGAGCCCTCAAGGGTAGTTTGGGTTGCCCATCTCATTTTGTATTGCTCACCTCAGGAGGTCAGAACCCTGTTTATGGTGGCTGGCTGGTCGAGAACAGTCAGTCAACACACTAGTAGTCATTATGGTTTCAGGGGGCACCTCTAAGGGGCCCTCTAGGTACATCTATTAATTAATCCAGCGATGGTAATCTGCTGCTATGCAGTTAAGAACTGCATTATCTTCAACTGATGACCCTATGTTTCTGATCAGTGGGTTATTACTGGCATTAATCAATTAAAATCGAAAACTGGAATTCCTAGGTGTAGGGAAAGGGCTGTTTTCCACTCAGAGAATAAAGTGCATTTGAACAAGTATATTAAAATGTATGTTTGCACAGCTTGCTCCATTCTCCGTGCATGGACTGCTCAGCTATGGAGAATGAAATACAGGTGAAATAGGAACAAGATGCGACTTGACAGTTCAGAAGTATGTTCAGAAATCTATGCCTGATGTATATCCAGGCATACTTCTCCGAATGTTTGCGAATTCAAAAAAGCAATAAATCTGCACCTACACATAGATGTAAATATAAAGGTGCCGATTTGGTGTTTTTTCATGAATGTTTAGTCAGTTAACTAACCCTGGGCAAAGTGCTAAGCTACGCTTGCGTAGTTTGCAAAGTTTGCGCTACTTCGCACTATGCGAATTGCACGTAGCACAGTGCAAACACGCGGAGCTGTCATTTTTTGCTTGCTCCCAATCCTCAACGTCAAGTCTGCGACCGCAAGTGAGCAAAATTACATCCCGGCAAGACTTTTTCCTCGTTCGCGATCAGCAACATCAAGTTGCCAATCACGAGCGTGGAAAATAAACCTCCCAGCGAGACTCTCAACGCGGGGAGGTCAGGTTTCTCATTCCGAGTGGTCTCGTATGCTCGTGACTACTCGCGATGAGAAACTACCAGTCCGCGTTGAGAAAGCTGCAGCTCGAGTAGAAATCTACTCGAGCGGCAGAAAACAACCGCTTGCACTGTGCAAGATGCGGTTTGCACTGATTGCACAGTGCGGACAAGCATTCGGCACTGTGCAATCAGTGCGAACAGCATTTTGCACAGTGCACAACGCAGTTCGCATAGCTCGCTAAGTGCACTTTACGTAGCTACACGTAGCGCTACTACGCGAACTACGCCCAGGGTTACAGTTAACCCTGTTTCTAGAAAACTATGTTTAAGAAATTAAAGTATTAGTTGAGGGGCTCAAATAATAATCACAATCCTTGTCAGGCTAAACCACAAAAGTCCCTAAATAAACCTGTGTTTAACACTCAGGTAGTTTGGCACAAAGCAGTCAGGCATAACATAGAGGCAATGTGTAAAGCAGGGGTCTCCAACCTGGTCTGCAGTGAAAGCTACTCCTGATCAGTGAAAATGGTCGTGAGCTACTTAAGGCCAAGCAACTCACACATGTTTCCGAGCCAAATTTCTTTGGAGCCCATACTGTGGTTAGATAGTAAGTAGAGGCATCACTCTGAGCAGCCTGGCCCCCCAATACTTGTGTTGTTTCATGGTATCAGTTTTGCCTGTAAGTCTGGATCTTCCATTACTTAAATATTATTATAAAACCACACTTAGGCACTGGGCGCTCGAAAGCATTACTTTTAAATGTTCACAGTATTAGTGGTTTTGTGTGGTTTTGTATAGTTTTCTACAGCATGACTATAAAACGTATTAGACTCTTAGGACTTGTTAGCAGATGCCAAAGCCGTTGATTTCTTTAAACGTAATTGGCCAGGTGTTTTCCTCGGGTCCTCGAGTATTCTGGATAAATCCATGACATCCTCATAGGAATCATTTTCTTTCTTGCTAATATCTCCTTTGCATTAAATGTAATGTAGCTCATACCCACCCTTCAAAGCTCCCAGAAATGCCATGCACTCTCTGCACATGCCCACCATCTTGTGTTTTTTACAAACCTTTAAAAAAAACGTCCTTCTCCACCATGCCAATGCTCAACTCTCTTTGAAAAAGCACTTTACTCAGTGCTAGAATACATGGCTCGACTCGGCAAAGTCCATTCTCAGAAAATACACAGTTATTGTCTGTTCACCAACATCGTGCTTTATATCTGCCTTCTTTTGGAAATCAGTGAAAGTGACTCAGTGTATGCAAGACCCTTTGATTTGTGCCTCGGCTGCCACCACGCTTTACTATGGGAGGCAGATGTAAAGCTTGGTGGCAGCCGACATTAAAATCAAACAGCCTTATTTTATTTATTTATTTATTTATTTAATTTGTATAGCGTGTTATAACCACCGGGGTCTCTAAGCGCTGTTTGTCCAGATTACGTAGTGGGGTTCGGTATTTACTTGATCTTAACACAACGCCTAGAGGCTGCTCCATGCTTGCTTGAACAGTACAGTTTTTAACTTTTTCTTAAAGGATAACAGATTGCATTCCTTCCTTAGTTCTGGGACCAGTTTGTTCCACAAAGCTGGGAGTGTGTTGGAGAAAGCACGTCCCCCCACCGTGGCCAGTTTAAAACGGGATTGGGACAAGAGGGTAGCGTCCGACGAGCGCAAAGTCCTGCTCGGTGTATATGGGGATAGGCGGGATTTCAAGTATTACCATACAGCGCCTTGTGTACGATACACAATCCTTCGAATACAACCCTCTGCCGAATCGGGAGCCAATGTAGCTCCTGCATCAGAGGGGAAGAGCGGGCAGTCCTAGGTTTCTTGTAAATCAGCCGGGCTGCGTCATTCGTAACCCCCTGTAGCTTATCCAGCAGCCGCTGGGGTAGACCAATATACAGGGAGTTTCCGTAGTCCAGCCTAGCCAGGATTGTGGCTGAGACCACGTGTCTCAAGGTGGAAAATGAGGGTAGTGCAGAGATCTTCCTCAATTGTCGCATCAGGCCTATACAGGTACCCACTACAGTGGTGACTTGTTTTTTCATGGAGAGTTTATCATCCACGTACAGGCCCAGACTTTTGACTGCAGTCGCCGGTTCCGGTGGCACACCCAGCTCCACAGGCCAGAATTTCTCGCTCCAGGGGTTGCCCGTGATGGAAATAGGCAACACTTCCGTCTTGTCTGGGTTGATTTTTAAGGAGTTCTCGGACATCCAATTAACCGTGGCTTTGAGTATGTCCTGCAACCTGGTAGACGCTCCCTTGCATGCACTGAGCCACTTTCACTGACTGCTATGCAAATGCAAATATAAAGTGCAGTCAGTGAAA
Source organism: Lissotriton vulgaris (assembly GCF_964263255.1). Lineage (NCBI taxonomy): Eukaryota > Metazoa > Chordata > Amphibia > Caudata > Salamandridae > Lissotriton > Lissotriton vulgaris. The sequence goes on from NC_141691.1 coordinate 1,773,638,122, forward strand.
GCGGCCCAGTGGAGGCAAGACCCTTAAGATTTCAATGTCGGCTGCCACCGTGCTTTATTATTGAAAGCAGATGTAAAGCACAGTATCAGCTCAGTGCAGGCAAGGACCTTGGATTTTAATATTGGCTGCCACCTCGGTTTACTACTGAAGGCAGATGAAAAGCGCAGTGCAGCCATTGTTAAAATCAAAGGGCCTTGCATCCACTGAGCCGCTTTTACTGACTATTATGTGAATGGAACTAAAAAGCAAGGTGTAGTCAGTAAAAGAGGCCCAGTGCATGCAAGGACCTTGGATTTTAATATTTCTGCCACCTGCTCTATTATTGAAGGCAATGTACAGCATGGTAGAAGTTCAGTGCATGCAAGGCCCTTCGATTTTAACCTCAGCTACCAACGCAATTTACTTCTGAAGGCAGATGTAAAGCACGGTGGCAGCCAACGTTAAAATCAAAGGCCCTTGCATGCACTGAGCTGTTTTGACTGACTACTACATGCATGCAAATCTAAAGTTCAGTGTAGTCACTGAAAACGGCTCAGTGTAGGCAAGGACTTTGAATTTTAACGTGGTCAGCAACCGCACTTTACTGTGTTAGGCAATGTAAAGTGTGGTAGTGGCCCAGTGAAGGCAAGGACCGTGGATTTTAAATGTCGGCTACCACTGTGTTTTATTATTGAAGGTAGATTTAAAGCGCGTGGCAGTCGAGGCTATAATCAAAGGGCTTTGCATGCACTGAACCTCTTTTACTGAATATGCGGGTTCTTGAACCGTGGCTTGCCTACCTGTGCAGCAACTTGGTGAGGATCAAGCGGCAGATATCAAGCACTGTGCCAGCCTGGAAGAGGCGTGTGAATGTGCAGAGTGCAGGAAGAACGTCACGTTCGTCAACCCGCCCGCCCCAGCTGAGCTCAGTACAGCAATTCTGAGAAGCCGGTTTGGGTGAGGGCGGGCAAGCACTGAGAATAGCCCTAAAAGACACTGACGTGATAATACATTAATGCTCAAAATGAAGCCTTATTAGATACCAGCGCAAGCTACTCCCAGGGGTTGGTGAGCTACGGGTAGCTCGCGATCAACCAGTTGGAGATCCCTGGTGTAAAGTATGTGTAATAAAGTGAAAACACAACACAAGAACAATGGTAATCAATTTTGAAAAATAAAGAACATGTTAATAAATAAAATGACAAAAATCCAATAAGTAGAATGGGAGATATGAATTTTTAAATTTTGTAGTAAACATAGTGCGAATCGGGATTTATAAAGCACGGCTAATCATCTGATAGGGTATCCAGATGCTTGCAGGTTCCGGAGGCTTATTTAAACAGCCAGGTCTTAGTGGCCATTTGGAATTGTGGAAGTGAGGCGATTGTCCAGGCTGTTCCAGTTCTTTGCTGCTACGTGGGAAAAGTAAGTCCTCCACTTCTGCTTTGGTAGATGTGGGTAGTATAGACAAGTGAGGGGGAGGTGGAGTATAGTCTTCGACAGTTGGTGAAAGTTTAGGCAGTGGTTAATGTAGGTGGGTGCTTGGTTGTGTAGACCCTTGTGTGCGTAGGTCATAAGCTTGAATTGGCATCTCTTTTATATGGGGAGGTAATGGAATTGCCTGAGGTGGGGTGTGATGCAGGTTTGTCAGGGAATGTCGAGGATAAGTCTGGCTGCGGCATTCTGTATGGTCTGAATTTTCTGTAGGAGGTGTGCGGTGATTCCTACATAGAGGGCTTGGGCGTAATCCAGTCGGCTGGTGATAAGAGCCTGTATCACTTTACATCTCATGTGTATGGGTAGCTACCTTAAGATCTTATGTAGCATGCGCAGAGTGAGGAAGCAGGCGTTGGAGATAGCACTGATCTGTGATTTCATGATGAGCTTGTTGTCAGTGATGATTCAGGTGTGGTCGGAGTGAATTCGTGCAGGTCTTAGGTCCGATGGCCACCAGTAGTCATTGCATGTGTTGCTGCTGTTGCCGAAAATCAGTACTTTCATCTTGTCTGTGTTCAACTGCAGGCAGTGGCTCTTCATCCAGTCAGCGACACTTATTATGCATCTGTAGAAGTTGGCTCTGATGGTTGTTAGTCGTTTATAAGTGAGAGGATGCCAAAAAGCACAATGTTTCAACTGTGGGTATATGGTCACGCTAGACAGGGTTGAAATTAAACCTTAAGGCTGACCATGACGGTCGTCACTGATGTCACTGACCATGTCATGAGTGATGTAATATATGAGGTCATAAGCAGTGCATTGCGGAGGAGTAAGTTATAGTTAGCTCAGGTAACTATAACTGCAGAATTTCACAGGTTTTATACAAGTGAAATCTGAAACTAACTATAACAACCCTATAACCTTTGTTGTTTATGTGAATTTCCAAGGTTTTTCTAATTCTATTTCCTAACTTTAACGTCCCTGTAACCTTTGTTTTTTTTAAGTGAATTTCTATGGAATCTAGTAGTCGCGTTTGCAGAGTGGTGAAGAAAGGGAGTGGGGCCTTCCATCAGCTCTCATAAATCCTGCTGTGTTGGACTTACAGGAGGTAACAGGGGGGATTCTGGGCCCCCAAGAACCCTCAGCATCCTAGAGGACTTCAGCCCCCAACCAGCAGTGAGCCAGGAGGCGCATTTGCAAAGTGGTAGAGAAAGGGCCCATGGCCTCTGAAGACCTCTCGGCAATCCAGCTGTGTGAGACTTAGTGCAGGTAACAGGACGGCTTGTTTCTCACAAGAACACTCTGGAGCCAAGAGGACATCCTCCCCAACCAGCAGTGCACCAGGTGGTGCCTTTGCAGAGTGGTGGAGAAAGGGGGCATGGCCTTCAAAATCTTCTCAGCAATCCACTGTTTGGTACATACTGGAGGTAACAGGAGGGCTTATTGCCCCCAAGGACCCTCTGCAGCCAAGGGGACATCATCCCCCAACTAGTTGTGCACCAGGTGACGTGTTTGCAGAGTTGTGGTGAAAGGGGGCGGGGCCTCGGGTAACATGCCGGCCCCAATTTTCTTTTTTATTAATGTATTTATAATGAGAGAGGGGCTGTGTGCTCCCCTCCCTGGGACGATTTTGCACTGCTTGTGAGAAGTTGGCCTGGTATATAATGCTCACTAATTCTAGTGATCACTTTGTACCATGCCAAGCAACCCTTATGATGATTGGTTGTAAGTCAACCTTATAGACCAGTTATCCTAGTGGTAACGTGGACAAAGCAGTCTTAGGCTAAACTCTGAAAGGCATGTGAAGCCAGCTGTATTACCATACACAACCCCCTTGAATACCAAATGAAAGGACACCACACAGATATATATTGAAAATATATATAGATTTAATAACTAAAAGTATCCCCTGGACTCTTTATGAGCACAGAAGCACAAGCGTTAAACACAAGACAGTTTAAAATACACAAAAGTTGCACAATATGGATGAGCCCTAGGGGCCACCTAAACCATATACTAAGAAAGTGGTATAAGAGATACCAATCTAAAAGGAAACAGGCCTAGGGCCTTGGGAATCGCTGGAGCTGTTCGGGACTAGCAGTGACTAAGTCGGGAAAGGCCCGCCGGACTCGTGCAGTGTTTAAAGTGCAAGCACTCACCAATGCAAAGTCTATGGTGCATAAAAAGTACAAAGTTAGTTAGTTCGGAATCTTCCGAGTGACCTAGAAAGCTGAAACTTGAGACACAGGCCGGGAGATGTGTACCAGTGTAGGAACACCGGCGGAGCTGAGTTACCTTACCCACAGGAAGCGGGTGCATAGGGTCGAAGTAGTGTCGGGTTTCGTCACGCTGGTCGATGGTGCTTGGAGCTGAAGATGCTGCAGGCGGCTCGATGTGAAGAGTTCCGGTGGATCTAAGGGTGGATCTGAAGATGTGAAGACCTGAAAGCAGAGGGGACAATGTTCAAAGTCACTAGCCAGTGACTACCGTGGAAACAGATTGGAACCAGGCGATGTTGGGTGCAAACAGGCGTTGAGGTGTAGCTTCTCTCTGCAGCCACGTGGACACCGGGGGTCGAGGACGTCCAGGAGTCGGTCACGAGCTGTCCCACGCAGGCTTCTCGCTGTTGGTGGTATTGGCAACTTGATCGGAGCAAACAGGCCTTGGCTAATGCAAGCCACGCAGGAGTCAAAAAAGGCTTATCACTCGGACCAGCAAGGTCAGAGCGGGTGCTCCTTTTTACAGGAGCTAGGGCAAGTCTAGAGCAACCAGACCCACAGTGTAGTTCTTCAATTTCGTCGCCAAGATGGCCGCTGACCACGTGGCTAATGGCCGGGATGGCGCATCGAGTAGCACAATGCAAAAGGGCCCCGCGCAGATCATGGAGATGCTGGGGGGCTGATCTTCAGTGCAAGGGCATCTCGGTGGTGAGGGTTCTCAATCCCTAAAGCACAACGTCGAGGATGCCTCTGATGCTGCGCAGTCAGCTCTTCGGGTGTCTTCCAAGAAGTCTGGTCCCACGTCTCTCGGTGCCTCCACGGGTCCCTTCTTTGCAAGGACTGTGGATCGGGCTGTGAAAAGTCTGGGAGTCTGGGTCTTGTCAGGCTCTGGGCTCGGGCTCCGGCGGGAGGCGGCGGCAAAGCAGACATCGATTCACTGGTTGGTACCTGCTTTCACAGGGTGGCCACTCCTAGGCCACAAGGGAGATTCTCTTCAGTCTTCTGTGCAGCAGAATGTCAAAGTCCAGTCTTCTTCTTTGTTTAAAGTTGATTTCAGGATGATCTGCTGTGCAATGGCACTGCTCCCACTCTTATTCCCAATCTGAGGGGTGGATCACCTACTAGGTCCCTCCTCTGGGTGGGACCAGGAAGGGGGGTGGTTACACTCCCTTTCCTTTGTCCAGCTCCTCGCCAGGCCTGGGTCTGGAAAGTCCCAGGACCGGTTTGGACTGGCTTATGCACGGGGACACCTTGTGTGCCCCGGGCATGTCTCATCCTATTCAGCCCTGTCCTACCCAATACACAAAACCCTGTCTGGAGTGGTGCTCGCACCTCCCAAGGCAGGAAACCCTTTGTCCAAGCCTCCCTCGCTGGAAGGACTCCCAGCAGCAGGAGGTCAGACTTGTGTCTGTGGTGGCAGCATCCATTTTGTGATGCTGAGGCTCTGGTTAACTTTAACCGGGGTTAAGGCTACACACATGTCGTGTCCCTCTAGAAGGGTGGAATCCTATCCCCGTCGACCGAACTGTCGAGGGGATAGTATTCCAATTCGTATGACACCTTACTCGACATGTTTTGATAAAGCCAAACCAAAGATAGCAAATAACTGCGAGGATTATAATGCACTTAAGAGTATATGGTATGGCAATATCCCGTAACAGCTTAGGGAGTGGTTCCCGACAGCTGCAGACAGGCTCAGCTCATGCTGGAGCACCGTCTCACATATTTCCAAGCACTCTGCCTCCAGGATTGATGAGGCCTTCCATAGGAGTGGCTGATAGGAACATATGTGTCCAGTTAAGGTTAGATATATGGATACCATATCTAAGTAAGAGGTGATTACACCAACTTACCCCAGCTGAGTGATCAGCCAGTTGTGTCAAATATGGAGGCCAGGCCAGGGGTGGCACAATACATGCTGCAGCCCCTGGTAGGCCTTGGAAACACCTATGCTCTGGGTACCTAGGGTACACTGTTACAGGGGCCAATAAGGTGAACCAGTTACAATTCTTAATGCACCTAGGGTGCATTGGCTGTAATTTAGAGGGAGAACAGCAGGCTGTGGGTCTGATTAGCAGGCCCACAGCCACATTAAGTCATAAACCAGTGAAGCAAAAAGCAAAAAGCAAACTTTTGGGGTGACCATAGGATAGCAGACCCTACTCTCCTACACTGCTGACCCCATTTCCTGAGATCAGGCCTATTTTGAATGGGATACTGGGGCAGCACAGCGTCCCTTCTATCCCCGAGGCCAGACCTTTATTTTGTTTATTTGAAAAAAATAATAAAGGGAAGGGGGCCATGTAGCCCACCACCCAAGCTGATATCGACCCTGGGGGCCCAATCCCCCGAGGACCAGCCTTTTCCTTTTTTCCTTTTTTTAACAATAAAATTATAATAAATAATGGAAGTGGACCCCGGGGACCCCATTCCCAGGGGTAAGCCGTTTTCTGAATGGGGCGCAAGGCCCCACCTCCCGGGCTAATGTTGGTTCTGGTGACCACATCCCCTGGGGCCCGGCCTCTCCATCTGATTGATACAAGGCTCCCCTGCAGTCTCTAAGGTTACTGTAGGTGTCTTCAACCAGGCAAGAGAGCTACCAGTAATTCCCAGACACCTTCAGAGTAGCTCACAGCTTTGAGTTCAGTTTTAAATAAACACAAGGTCACATTTTCCTTTCAAAGTTGAGCAAGGCTGTTTCTATATTACATTAGTGTCATCAGGCTGCACATAGCAGGGCCTGATAAGGTGCAATGCTCAGTCAGATACATGACAAAGGCTGGGGGTGGGTCACAGAAATGAACAACTGAAGCACTGAGGAATTTAACTCTTTAATAAAAGTCCTTGCCAACTCAATATGGAGCCGAGAACAAAATGATTTTTCAAAATGCTTTAAAATCTGATAAAATAAAAATTGTTAATTACCTTAATGATTAAGTTAACTCTTCATTTACAGTTTCTCCCATTTTAAAGTATCATATTTACAAATAACAGGCCACTTACCCAGGTTGCTAGTAGACACTGTGCCATATGTATAACTGAAAAATACAGTCATTTTTTAAAATAAGATACATTTAAACTGCTAAAGAATGTTCCATATTATGAACATTTTTGCAGAAAATGTCTCTGCACTTTAAAACCACATCGCTGCTGTGATTATTTTTCCCCTGTGCTGGAAATCGGTATTCTCCTGTATTCATGACAAGCTCAGCTCGTCATCAGCACAGCTCAACTGTGCCTCATGACGAGCTGAGCTCGTCATGAGCATGGAAGGGGTTAAATTTCTCCCATCTAAAAAAAAAATACTGTATGTTTGTGTTATACATGAACAGGTGCCACATATGGCAAAAGGTATGTCCTGTGCTGCAAGGGCATATGACAGAGGCCCTTAGTCACCCATTCAAATATATCCCATTTATATGCACACATGTTCATACATCCTCAAAAACTGCACTGTCACTGACGCACATTGCACCCCTGTCATAGTGGACTTAGTCAAAGTATTTTGCTCAAACCGTAGTTTCTGCATCCATCGACATGAGGCTTAAAGTCAATGAAGTTGTGTGTGAGGGAGTATGCTAACAATGTGCTAGTTATTTAGCCTTCAGTAGCTCAAAATGATTTTTACCGATCAGAAGTAGCTCTCACTACAGAAAAAGTTGAGGACCCCTGGGTTACAAGGACATAGTTAGGAAATAGAATATTTAAAAACAACTAGAAATTCACTGAAAAAAATAAAGGTTACGGGGACTTTATACCTAGGTTAAAACTTTACACACACAAAACCATAGAAATTCAGCAGTGATAGTTACCTAAACTAACTATAACTTACACCCCCGCAATGCAATGCTTATGACCTCACATATTACATCACTAATGACATGGCCATTGACATCACTTATGACATCAGTCATGACATCTCAAATGACATCACTGAAGACATCATCTACTGAGTGGGTTTTGTAAATGATTCTGAGACTTATATAAACTAACCTACTGCATAAGTTAAATTAATATTCTTTCTGTACTACTAATGATTGATATTATTTCTAACATATGTCATCTGATCTATAATCTCATTTTTATAGAAGGTCCACTATTTATCAGTAAACTAGCCTCTACACTGACTCAAATCCCCTGCTGATGTATGTTTATGGTTGTGCTTTGCAACAGTTTCGAGAGGGAATCGCAAAATGCGATTTCTACCCAGTAGAAATACCATTTTGCAATTCCCTAAATAGGAAACTGCAAATAGGGATTTCCTATTTGCGATTTCCTAAGCATATGTACAAAGCATTTCTTAAATGAGAACTGGACATTTAGGAAATGCTATTACCATTGACTCCAACGTAATGGCAAACATGTGCATTTTAAAAAAATGCAACTAAATTGCATTTTTTTAAAGTGTCACGTATTACGCACATGCCCCTAGGGCATTTGTGTGCTTTACATATGCCCCACTTTTTACGGGGGTGCCTCAGGTTGAGGGGGTAGGCCCATAGGCACCCTTTGTTTTGCATTTCCTAATTCCCGATTTCCTAACAAGTAATTCCTACTCTGTAGGAATCCCTATTAGGAAATATCTATTTTTGTACATTCTATTTTGCATTTCCTAAACAGTTATTTCTTCGGATTTGTTATTTAGGAAATACATATAGGAAAGTTCATACATATAACCCTTGGCTTCTGTTTACTTCAATCTGGTATTCTAGGATAAAGGGAAGAATTGGATTGCCTGGCAGTCACCCTTAGGAGCGCTAAAGTTACCAACTCGGAATTCTGCAGACCATGGCAGGTCTGAAAACTCCTCTATCAATCTTTTTTTAACCCAGCTGTCTCTTGAGAAGATTCAAGTCCTTTCAAACAATGGACGAGTGTCATTAACTATGTGGATGCTTGAGTGACACTCAGTGTGGTTACCAAAGACACTTTATTGTTTATTTTTCGTCATCACAATCAACACTGTAGACCATGTAGTGGTGCTTCAGATTGCACCACAATGTAGATTATGTGTATTATTGTTTTTTATGCGCGTCAAGAGTGGTTTGAGGCAGAGCCTATACTACAGCACCGAGCTGTAAGATCTGCTAGGGAACATCCCCTCCCTTCTTCACGCATTAAATACGTTTTATTGTACAGTCATGAAAACTGCTGCAGCCCCTCATGGAAACAGCTTTCCTCTTTGGTTGCTCTCTTAATACCAAATCATCCAACAAAGAACTCTGTCTGAGGCAGACCTCATATAAACTCTGACCTCCCCACCCCACCCAAGAAAAAAGCCTCTGCAACTGCAGATATGCAACCCCACAAAATTGTAACCACCCTGTTCTGCAGTACCTGTGTAAACCATGTGGTCACTTATTTAAATATAAGAATGCAGTACAATCCGGTCATTCTATCAAAGTTTTTATTTTCAAATTTGGGGCCTGTTTTAGAGTTTGTTTGATTAGAATAATGCACGTGTAATACGGCGGATGGGGTATGTTTCACATTTGTGACAGAATAACCTGTCCGCCAATCTCTAAATCAGGACCTTAGGGGCAGATGTATCAAAATACCTATTTGCGATTCTCAAATAGCGATTTTTTTGAGAATCGCTGTTTGAGAATTGCAAAATGGTATGTATCTAAAACAAAAATCGAAATTTTTTAGCGATTTCCTATTATTCCTTATTTGCGAATAGCAAATTGCGAATTCGCAATTAAGGAATAATTTCCTATTCATTTCAATGGGCCAGGAGGCCCATAGGAATGAATGGGAAGTTATTCACAATTTGCGATTTGCAGTTTGAGAATCGCAAATTGAGAATAAATTCAAGGGTGTCCTAAGGACACCCTCCTGCACCCCTGACATTCACATGTGTGCGCATATGGCGCACATACATGCCCTGAGGGCATGTATGTGCGCCACATGGCACCTTCACAAATGCAAAAAAGTGCATTAGTGTAAGAATTCGCAAATTACCACCAACTTGAAGTTGGTGGTAATTTGCGATTTCTTAAGGAAAAATCGCTAAATTGAAATGCTTGATGCATAGCATTTAAGGAATCGCAATTTGCGATTCCTTAGATGCTTACGTAAAATTAAGGAATCGCAAATTTTGTGATTCCTTAATTTTGCTATACATTTTTCTTCATACATTCCATTTACTGAATTTTGAGTCGCAAATGTTGCTTTTTTGCGAATTGCAGCGCTTGCAACTAAAAATTCCCTTGATACATCTGCCCCTAAGTCTCTTAAATGGAAACAAAATCGCCTTTTGGAAACTCCCATTTTACCAGCCCTTTTTTCTTGCTTGAAACAGGAGTCTTCTCCCTCAGACATAGAGGCGTTCATCGCCCAAATTTTCCCCTAAAGGTTTTCCTTGGGATAGTAATGGCCAATTTTAGGTGGTGGCAGCGTTTTCAGGGTTAGCAATCTGGCATTTACAGATCCTCATTTTTTGCCACATCTCGGTTTGTAATTTTTTCTGTTGTGTATTGCAGGACTACTTCCTTGAGCTGGAAGATGTTTTTTCCAAGATAACACAGACGATAATGGAAAGTAGCGGATGAGATTAAAGAAAACTTTTTTGCATATGCAAGTATAAATTAGGAGGACTACAAAAATAATCTCTGCTGAAAATTCCAAGACTTCGATTGATGAAATCGGAGTCTACAGATATTACAAGGTTTACAGTGCATGTCTGACTACAGAAAATCATTGAGATGTGACAATCTTTCATTATTCCTGAGTGTCACCAAGTGGTGAGCTAATCAGTTGTTGCAAGAGACTTTACAGGGATAGGGCATTGGTAATGTGATGAACTACCACAAAGACATACGTTTTTAAGTATTCTCAAATATCTTCAAGACCTTCCCACACTCACTAAAATTGAAAACTTACATCTTAATAATGTTGGTTTAAGTTGTGAAGTAAGCCTAGCATGTGAGGGAAAGTGTCCTGAAGGGGAATTAGCATAAGCGATTTCTACACACTGGGGCATGTTTTCCATGTAAAGACAAAAAACAGTAGCGGACGGTGCAGGTAAGAGTGGTGCGGCTGGGTTGGGGGGGGGGATGTGGAATTCGACAGACGACTATGAGGTGAAATTAAATAAATCATTTTCCCTCCTCATAGCCTGTCGAAATAACCCCCACCTGGCCCCACTAGCCCACCCTTCTTACCTGCACCGGCCACGGCTGCACAAAAAATCCAAAACAGGAAAGGTAAATTGTGCAAATGCACGTTTTTCCTAACCCCTGAATTAATAAAAGGGGCAACTAACAAGTACATTTGATTATTTTGTTTTTCACATTTTCCACTGGCTGAGTCCACCTATTTCGTTTTGAAACGTAAGCCACCTTGATGAATGTTACATGCTTGAAAGGTGAGACTTTCATCTTTTTAGATTGATGTGCTCAAAAGATCAGGCTGTTTTTAAAAAAAAAAATCACATTTTCTATACACCTTATGTACATGTTCGTGGGTCTGATTACACGGATGAAAGCTGACTCTCTGCTTTACCAAAGTCCAGTTTCACAAATTGTTCCCTGGGATTATTTATGATGTACTCCTGATTTCGATGAGATGTTTCCTTCAAGAGGCAGACACGCTTTATGAACCGAACTGGAGGTAACCAACACCCTAACAGCAAGATCTACACACGAATCTCCAACACGATTTTATGCTGAACAGGCAAAGCCATTCAATCAAATGAAAAATGTAGGGGTCTGGCCGACAATCTGTGAACGTTGGCCATCTTAACAGAGGTTAGAAAAAATAAGAGATTCCCAAATAAACAACACAACCACGGAAGCAAAGTTGAAGGCAGAAACAGAGTAGATCAAAGTAATGACCGAGGTGTTCCCGACTGGTAAAACTGCCTGGGGAAAAACCTTTACTGCACGCAGCATTGTTTACTTTACTGAGAAGTGATTAACCGTATTTACCACATTATTGTCATATAAAAGTTGCAATGACGAGGAAATACCTTATGACAATTCCTCCGGGTTGAACCTAGGAAATGTTCATGGGTTCAAGAGCAATGGGTCTAGGAGACTTGGAATCAAACATCAGACACAGGCAGACTTTGCACCCAATATTTTAATTTACAAATGAGTGCCTAAATACTTTTTAATCTGCAAATGTATTGGACCCAAGTGAACATTATGCATTCAAATTAATTGTATTTCGATTCCTGCAGAGTACAGAGATTTAATATGCAATCTGTAAGGACTGCGAAATAACATATATGTAAATAAATCATGTACCTTAGTTCCTTGGTAGAAATCGTCAATGGACTGGGACCCCATGAAGGGGAACTGGAAATGTGTATGTGTGTCGATTCCTCCTGGCATCACCAGTTTGCCCGCGGCATCAATCACCCTCACCCCTTCTGTCTTGCCCCGCAGCAGGTTGGCGCCAACCTCTTTCACCAAACCATCTTCAATGTAGACGTCCTCATAGCACGAGAAGTCATCATTCACAACTTTACCCCCTTTAATTAAAATCTTACCCTGAGAAGCCATCTCGGGCACCAACAGCAATAGTTGCCAGTGAAGCAGAGTTTGAAAATGGGTTATCTGTACGGTTTTCAAATCAGCTACAAGAAATATAATGGGACTCAATTACTGGTCTTGTGAAACTTTCAGATGGTACCTCCTTCGCTAGTAACAGATGCCCTCTCTGCCCACAGATGCCCGAGGTTTCTAACAGTGCTGGGCAGTGAACCAGGCATTTATTTTATAGACTTGGTCCCTGGGCTCTTCAACATTTTAACTTGCCAGCGCCTCCCATTCTTGGCTGCTGTTCAGTGCTTTGTATGAGGTTATGAAATGCATGTTTACTTAAACCAGTCAGGAGCCAAGTGAAAGTACTTGTAATATCATCTGCTCGAATATACAAAATAAGCCAATGATCATGAAATGTGCCTCAGCTGCATTATGCAACCAGAATCAACGTCCTTAATCCAACTAATTAGAAATGAAGGCTTAGCATGTACAGGCAAAGATGTTCCAAAACGGTGTGGTTAAACTTCAGTCTGCCTTACATCTCAAATCAAGTTGCATCCAAATGACAGCAGTGTTTTTTATTGCAGAGATTTAAATGTACTCGCAAAACAAGTACTCTTGTTTATAATTGTAGTGATACTGGTGTTTTTGTACTAGGGAACCATAATACAGCTTATGAAGTAAATCAATTTAAATCTAAGCGCCATGCCCCTGTTAAAACAGATGCAGTTCCTGTCACCCCTGCAAAACCTGTTGCATCGATGGATCGCAGCTGAAGAAACCCACGCAGCGCCGCTCGATGCCACCGCATCTGGGAGACCAGACAAGCTGAGGAGACAGGTGATGCACATGTGGATGAGGGTGGTGCCAGAAGGTGGTTTCAGATCACAGAATTTACCTTTTGGGAGATCAGTCTCTAGAGCTGGCAGCAAACATTCTTCCAGGAATTTGTCTCCAGAGGAAATAGAGAACAAAAGGGCCAGATAGCATGAGTTGGAAATCCTAAGGCTCAAGTTGTAGCAGATGGAAATGGAAATCCCGAACAAGGCAGAAGAGAGCCAGAGTACTCGTGCCTTGGAAGAAAAGAAGTTGATTTTTGCACATAAATTGAGCATGAGAGAGCTGGACTTCAAGGCAAAACAGGCAGAGTCCAGTACAAATGGTGGCAGCGTACAGCCAGTGAAAGGGGGTAAGGTTTATATTTCCAACAGCCTAGTACAGAATTTCCAGAAGGGGGAGGATATTTATGCATGGTTTGCATCTTATAATGCAGCACTGCAACTAAATGAGGTCCTTGAGAATAATTGCCGGGCAGGCCTGTGGAGACACTTTGAGGCCAATGGGAAGAACACCCTGACACCTTTGGAGAGGTGGGTGCACTGACCTTCCTCAATATGAAGGAGGCTTTATGCCTCAGGTATAGAATCACACCTGAGCAGTACCGAGAAAAGTTTAGTTCCTTCAAAAAGCTTGAATCCAATATGTGGGTTGAGTGTGTGAACCTTCATTGCAGAGCAATGGTTGGCTGGATAAAGGACAGGAAGGTAAATGATTACCTGGGGTTTACAACTTGATTGGTTGGGAGCACTTGATTAGACTTTGTGCTCCAGTACTGTGCCAGCTTCTGATGGATAGTAAGCTAACTGACCACAGGAAGCTTACTCAGGAGGCGGACCACTGGACGAGTACCAGGGTCCACAAGGGGTATGTGGGAAACCCAGCCAAGGGTGGGCAGGGTCTCAAGTAAAAGAATGGAGGGGATAAGGGTAACCAAAGGAAGTTCGCTAAAGGGCCCCAAAATAGTTCCCAGGGTAAAGATTCCCAGCCCCACTGCTCTAAGAAGACACGGGTAGGCCAGAGAACTGGGGTCACACAAGTGTTATGCATGTGGTCTGGAGGGTTACATGCAGAATGACCCCAAGTGCCCCAAAGCATCACCAGCACCCACTGGTGCACCGTCACTGGGGTTAGGAAGTGAGTGCTAGGGGAGGAAATGGTTCTTAGTGAGGGTGGGGAGCCAGCTGCGATGAACTCATTAGGAGATAGAGAGATGGTCCAAGCAAACATGCCTGCCAGATAACACTAAAATGTACCTGCAGTGGGTGACCATCAATGGGAGGAGGTGGGAGGCTCTGAGAGACACAGGAGCCAGTGTGACATCTGTCAGGTATCAATGGGTGTCGGAAGTGCAGGTCACCCCCAAAGTACTTCACCCTGTAGTTGCTGCGGACAACTCTGAGTGAGGGTGTAAGGTGGCACAGGTTCCCTTTGAGTAGGGGGGGGGGGCAGGTTCCTTGAAGGTCATTGTATGTCCGTCGATACCTGTTGATTGTCTGTTTGACAATGACCTGGACAAAGGTACCTACCTCTGTCAACTAGAGACCCTCATTTCTAACAGTGTGTAAAGGCCTACCCTGTCCTTGGAAAAGAGAGGTCGAGAACCTCTTCTGTGACATGGAGGGGCAAACCAAGTGTTCTCTCAAACTGGGCATTAAACTACTGTCCAAACTGTGGGGCGCGACCCCCAGGGGGGCCGTGGAGCGATGCAAAGGGGGTCGCGCTTTCACAGTTTCACTTCTGCCCTGGCCTCCAGGGCTTCAGCCCCCCTCCTCCCCATCCTGTGTCTCAGCTCGCGCTCCTGGGGCCTCGGCTGGGCAGTGTCTGGAGTCTTATCTCCGGCCAGAGTTTTTCACAGGTCTTTAAAGACCATTAGCATATTTACATGCCTTTGTTAACTAATTACCAAAGCTTCGTTTTTATATGGTTCCAGTACCCCCTGTGCCCCCACTCTGCCTATTCCTTACATTTGTATTTTTACACTTACTGCTGTGGTGTGAGAATGCATTTAATGAAAATAAATATAAAGTTGGGTTGCCAAAAGAAACATGCCTGCTATGTGTTGTTTAAAGATCCTGCAGAGACCTGCTCGACACTAAATTGAGTTATAAATAAAAAAGTATGTATTAATTAGTTATGTGACTTTTCTGTCTTTATTCTCTTTAATTATTAGTCATGG
Source organism: Lissotriton vulgaris (assembly GCF_964263255.1). Lineage (NCBI taxonomy): Eukaryota > Metazoa > Chordata > Amphibia > Caudata > Salamandridae > Lissotriton > Lissotriton vulgaris. The sequence goes on from NC_141691.1 coordinate 1,773,653,265, forward strand.
ATCATTGAGGCTTCCCTAGAACACATGTGCTTTCTATGTATATTTGCTGTTCTAAGTATTCACAGATAAGTGCAAAAAATACAGCTGTAGGTGACTGCTTATTTCTGGGCCATCAAAATAATGAGCTGGTAACCCTAATCATTAGTCTGGACGTTTGTTGCAGGATCAGCACATTATTTATTTCCTCCACCCCCGAAACCTGATTAATGCCATTATAGCAATAGTTTAACTTATATCTGAAACCCTACGCTTCAAGTTTCTGGGAATGCACCCTGTTTTCAGACTACTCACTTCTCATTCTCGCCTTCACTTTCACTTTCACGTTCACCCTGCACTCCCAGCGATCACCATGCACTCACAGCGATCACCATGCACTCCCAGCGATCACCATGCACTCACAGCGATCACCATGCACTCACACTGATCACCATGCACTCACACTGATCACCATGCACTCACACTGATCACCATGCACTCACACTGATCACCATGCACTCACACTGATCACCATGCACTCACACCATTCACCCGCTCACCCTGCACTCAGTGATCACAATGCACTCAGTGATCACAATGCACTCACACTGATCACCATGCACTCACACTGATCACCATGCACTCACAACATTCACCCGCTCACCCTGCTCTCACAGTGATCACTCTGCCCTAAAAATTTGCTTGCATTGTTCACTCTGTACCTCACCCTGCAGTCACAAGAGCACACTTCTCACCCTGCACTCACGTGACACTTCACTCACCTGTCCACCCTTACTGCTCAATCTGTAGCTCACTCAAACAAGGCCATCACTAACCATGCACTAATTCTTCCCACTCTGCACTTACAGCCGAACCCAAATTCATATGGTCACCTCATTCACCCTGCAGTCACTCCTTTTACCCTACTCTCACACTGTTGCATTGCTCACCGTGCAGTCACATGGGCACTCTTGTCACCCACACAGTGCAGAAGGTTAAAGTGCCTGGTACAAAGAAGATGTACCATGCACATCACAGAACTGAGTGAGAGTAAACTATGAGTAGCGCTATAAAAAAAATGAAATGTTAGTCAGACAGGTGCTATAGAGAGATGAGGTGTATTGTTGGTGAGTGGTAGTGAGGGAATTCATGGAGAAGGTGGAAAGACTGTTGCACCGTGTGCGACCAGTGCTTGGACAAGCCCTGGCTGGGAGTGTTAACCCCCCCCCCCCCCGATGTTCGGGTCTAGTGGATCCCCTGCTTCTGCCTATTATTTATATTTGTAGTGCGCTACTGTTACCAAAAGGAGTCCTGGGGCTAATAACCATCTGCCTGCAATGTGAGAGAGGGATCCAGGGCTGGGAGAGGAGAGAAGAGAGGGATGGAAGGAAGGGGGTGAGAGGAAAGGGGCATGGGTAAAGGTGGGCTTCTAATGTGGCAGCTTGTATTCCCACGGATTGGGAGGCCCTTCACAGAGGTTGACTAGACATTTTCTGATGTTAATTGCTGTATTTTGGTTATAAACTGGTACTGATGGGGTGAAATCTTTCCCCAGTATTACTGTGTTTAAAAAAATTCTAAATAATAAAGCAATGCTACCCCAGAATACGCAGCATCACAGAACATTATTTACATTTTCTACTCACACAATTTAGTCAAGCCTGTCGCATAATTTGGTCCTCACCTTCCTCATAACCTAGAGGTTTAGAAATTTTTGTCAGGAGGGGGTCCTTACGCTTGAAAATGTTGACAGGGGGGTCTCGACATCCAAAAGTTTGAAGACCTCTGCCTTAGCTCATCACATAAAGTAGAGATGACCACATACCATTGGTAGTTGGTGGGGGTGAGTAGGCAGGACTGCAGTATCTGTTGTCCAAGGTGAGGATGTTTCAAAGTTCTATGTGCGGTCTGCCCAATTGTCTATCTCCAATTGATGCTGCAGGAAGGCTGATAATAGCCAGATGCACAGTCAGCTCTCACACTCCATAGTGCCCATAGTTTGAATACTCTTGCTTGGAAGGGATCCCATTGCTATCTGCTGTGAGAGCCATTATCTCACACTCCATAGTGCCCGTAGTTGGAATACTCTTGCTTGGAAGGGGTCCCATTGCTATCTGCTGTGAGAGCCATTCATTTTCACAAAAGCTGTGTCTTTAGAGGAGCCTGAGAACTAAATGTAAAAGGGAATCAAACCAACTCAGCTCTGAAACAATTTACATTGGATCCACATTCCCATAACTGGAAAATATGTATAAAAGTGGGGTCCAGACCACCCCACTTTGTTCCAGTCCCAAGTTCTTCTTGACAAAGGGAGGGAGGGCTCCAAGAGTACTTGAATAGATGTTATGTAATCAGTGCTGGTTACTGCTTGATAGTCAGTCTTTCAGAGGTGAGGGCACATCACCTGAAATCTACAATTTCTGTTGGAAGGACTGAGGGTCTGCCTGTCTGCCGAGGGGAGAAACTCTCCAGGAGGAGAAGCCCAGTGTATTCCTGGTGTAAGGAGAACTCCAAGAAAGATGGCTTGCCAGGCAAAGCCAGGTGTGACCCATGCCGAGAGTTCTCGCACTCCCTCTGGTAGCTCAGTGCCACTGTTGTAAAGTGCTCAACTTACATGGAAGGGTATCCCGGCACTGAATCAGGAGCTGTATGGGCGAAATTCAAGAACTGAGGTGGAGGCTATGATGTGCAGGTTGTTCCAGGCTTTAGAAGGAAGGTAGGGGCAGTCTGATCTGGTTCTGCGTATGTGGGGGACATGTAAGAGCAAGAGTCCTGCTGAGTCGAAGTATCTGGTAGGTCTATGATGTTTTTGTGGTTGTTGAGGTATGTGGGGCCAATGTTCTGGAAGGCTTTGTATTTGTTCATTAGGAGTTTGAACGGTGCTTGTTTGTGAATTGGGAGCCAGTGGAGCTGTCCTTTGAATCTATAATGTGACCATGTATTTTTCAATGTTAAAGAGAGGTGAGCCTAAGAGATTCTCTTGTCTAAAGTTCCCCTATAATGTGAAAGCCAGAACTTTTTGTTGGTATCCCATGTGCTACACACTTACTGCACATGTATGGTAGTAGTCCTAGGGCCTGTGGGCACCATTTTGGATGCCCATGGTTTTACAAGTGCATGGCTCTGGAAGCTGACATCGAGTACAGAGCAGCACCCTTTTTTGCTTTTGTTAGAGGCGATCTTTTTAAGTATCTGTAAAATCAATTGTTGCCTCCTCAAAATTCACCATTGATTTTCCCTCATGAGTAAGATTCAGGGATCCATGTGACCATGCTTTCTTGTTCTTCACATAATCCACACACTGTTGCTTGATGCTATAAATCAGAGTTTCTTTATCTTTGGACTATGGTGGACCCCCAAAAATCAATAAACAAATCTAGGAACTCCGACTGAGGCATTATTGGCAGCCTTGGATACCCACTGAGTAATTGTTGGAAGCCTGGCACCCCAGGTTTAGGAAATTTCTATGATTTGAATCTCAAACAATATGCAAAAATATTAACATTTCTGATATTGAAATATGTTGTTAACTTCAAAATGAAAAATAGAAAATGTTCAAACTTATTTTTTATTTGTATGCACTTTATTTTAATGTATTAATTTTAATATATAAGTCTGCCACCATTTGTGGACACCCTGAGTAGTTCTCGTGGCCCCAGAGGGGTCCGCCGACCTCAGGTTAACAACTACTGCTCTAAATTTATGTTCATCCTGAAGAAGACCCTCTGATTTGCCCTCGGTCAAAAGGCTGGGGATGCTATTAGGGTTGAGACAAGCCAAACTGTTTATCTGTTTAATTCTGTAACAACATCACAAGAGGGTCTTTTTTGCTCTATTGCCCATCCCATCAAGTATACACTTGTCTCTATGTACTATATTCACATGGTGTCTACACTGAAGCACTTTGTATTCCTTAAGGTAAACACTAATTATTTTAAAGGATGGACTCCGATATTATATTGCTTTTTGAAAAATATTCAGTTAATTGCTTATTGTTGTAATTAATTTGATAGCAATAATTTACTGTCATTGATAAACTTTGTTTGAATAATACTGTTGTAAATATTTGCTCTTTTATTCTCACTGATTGCACCAGGCCCCTGAGGGTTGATTGAACAGGCCCTGTCCCTATCAATATACCTGGTTTTAGCAATGCACTGGATGAAGGGTGAAGACAACTTCTCCCCGACAGTCGGAGAGTAGTGCCTGCATTGTTCTAGTTCAAGACTGAAGATCCAGACACTGAAGTCAGATTAGATGGAGACAAGGCTGCCATTTAGAAAATCATTGAAGACCTTGTTAGCAAATGGTTGCTGATTAATTCTTCCTGAGCTCTCCCGTTTGGTAGTTGGTGAGGGGGCAGGACTGCGGTATCTGTTGTCCAAAATGAGGATGGTTCAAATTTGTATGCACAGTCTGCCAGTGGCGTAACAAACCTTGAGGGGGCCTCCCTGCAAGGCACCTGGGGGGTGCCCCTCCATGCTCAATCAGGAGTCCTGCAGCCCGAGTGCTGTGCTGAGGGTGCCCCCTGGAGCTTGGGAACCCCCTAGCACCGTGGAGGCTGCGGGGGCCTGTGTTACGCCCCTATAGTCTGCCGTATTGTCTATCACTGATTAATACTTCAGGAAGGCTGATGATAGCCAGGTGCACAGACAGATCTAACGCTCCATTGAGCCCATGGTTTGAATACTCCTGCTTGGAGGTGATCCCATTGCTCTCTGCTGTGAGAGCACTTTGTACAAATGCTGGGTCTTTAGAGGAGGCTGAGAATGACATGCAAAAAGAAACCAAACCAACTCGGCTCTGAAAGCATACACATTGGATCCACATCCCCATATCTGGAAAATATGTATAAAAGTGGGATCCAACCCACCACACTTTGTTCCAGTCCCAAGTTCATCTTGACAATGGGAGTGAGTGCTCCAAGAATACATGAAGATGTGCCATGCAATCAGTGCTGGTTCTGGCTTGATCACCAGTCTTTCAGAGGTGGGGGGACAACATCTGAATTCTGCAGTTTCTGCTTGAAGTCCTGAGAGTCTAGCTAAAGTACAAAAACAATGGAGGAGTTACCCCTCAAAAATTTAGAGAAAAAAGAATCTCTCACAGTGGGTTAAAGTGCTCAATTCAGCACAGTCTATCCCAACCTGTCAGTGGATAATGCATATCCTTGTAGAAGACCCCTCACTCACCAACCTGGTTGGTGACATGCTTCATCATCGGGGTCCCACCCCATAGGCCGAGTGCCTATAGGGTGTGCTGCGACTCCTGATTACAGAGGAGCGGGTTGTTTTCTTTTATGTGTTCAAGGCGATCAAAATAAATGAATTTAAAAAGGGCCAACACTACTCACTGCAAGTTTTATTCTTGAGTGCTTGAACCCTAATAAAAATGTGTAACACCTATGCCTAATTAGGTAGACTTCGGTGTAAAATAAGAAGTGTCTTTAAAAATAGCTAAGTGTGCTATGTGAAGTGTGATTGATGCTATTGGTTAAAAGGGTCTACATGTTTCAACCATTGTATTTAGTCATAGGTTTTCGTCAGGACCGTGAAAATGAACTGGGTGGTCCGCACACGCTAAGGTGCGTCCTGCCCTAGTCCAAGATGGAGTACACAAATTGTGAACTCGTGTAAAAAAGGTGCAATTTCTTTTATTCAAAGAAAAAACCTGTAAGAAAACAGGGAAAACAAAAAGACAGGAAGGGGTCACATACAGGGGTTGACTACACACGTGTAATACATTTAACATATATAGCCAGTATTTTTCATGAGTCAATACATGGGATAATGTCCATGTTTCAGTCAGACAGTAGGATCCATCTGTTATGCGACAGTACTACAGTGCTTTTACCGGACTGTGACTAATGAGCCATGAATCAGTGCCAAAGGAGTGGTGTCGATCTGGATTTGGCATCTGCAAACGACTAGTGACAAAAAGGGGAGTAACGTACTATGGGCCAGTGATCATACTGGTGCTACGGGGTGATCGGATGCACAGAGTTGTGAGCACTCGTGAAGGCGCTTAAACTTGAGACTGGTATATGGCTGATTGCTTACACTTCCTTGCGGAATTACCGCATCATGGGCACCAATGCTTCCAAGACGGCAAGAGTCCGTCTCCTGAAAGTGGGTAAAAAACAAATACAAATGCCCGGTTTTAGTTTTGCTGGCTATTGTTGCAAAGTATTTTGTTTTGCCAGCGGATCGAGCGGTGAGCGCCCGAAGAGAAACGGGTGTTCTCATTCAGGGTTTTGACTACATTTCACTTACTGGGTTTTGTACCTACTGCAAACTTGGACAAATTCAAATTGCATTGTGAGCTCTCATCTTTCTTTCGTAAATTACGACTGAAAGCCTTCTTTGAAAAAAGAACCACCACAGAAGAAAATCTGGATCCGAACGAAACAGGACTTAGGAGTAAGTCCACATTCACGCCACCACCACATCTGATTCCGGTGGAAATCTCTACCTTTGAGCAAGCTGTGTTCAATGAGATTGAGAATACGACCCCTAAAAAACCTTTTATGAACCTGACCAAACAGGAGAGGATTGCCCTGGATAACCTGCGAAATTGTGAAACCATTGTGATTAAGCCTGCAGATAAAGGCGGAGGCATTGTTGTACAAGATCGCACAGCATACCAAACTGAATGTCTACGACTACTAGCAGATCATAACAGCTATCGCAGATTGCCAGAGGACCCAACAGAAGATCTGAAAAGTGAGATAAAGTCACTAGTGGAACATGGCGAATCTGAAGGCTTTATATCAAAACAAGAAGCTGAGTTCCTGAGGAAGTGTAAGCAATCAGCCATATACCAGTCTCAAGTTTAAGCGCCTTCACGAGTGCTCACAACTCTGTGCATCCGATCACCCCGTAGCACCAGTATGATCACTGGCCCATAGTACGTTACTCCCCTTTTTGTCACTAGTCGTTTGCAGATGCCAAATCCAGATCGACACCACTCCTTTGGCACTGATTCATGGCTCATTAGTCACAGTCCGGTAAAAGCACTGTAGTACTGTCGCATAACAGATGGATCCTACTGTCTGACTGAAACATGGACATTATCCCATGTATTGACTCATGAAAAATACTGGCTATATATGTTAAATGTATTACACGTGTGTAGTCAACCCCTGTATGTGACCCCTTCCTGTCTTTTTGTTTTCCCTGTTTTCTTACAGGTTTTTTCTTTGAATAAAAGAAATTGCACCTTTTTTACACGAGTTCACAATTTGTGTACTCCATCTTGGACTAGGGCAGGACGCACCTTAGCGTGTGCGGACCACCCAGTTCATTTTCACGGTCCTGACGAAAACCTATGACTAAATACAATGGTTGAAACATGTAGACCCTTTTAACCAATAGCATCAATCACACTTCACATAGCACACTTAGCTATTTTTAAAGACACTTCTTATTTTACACCGAAGTCTACCTAATTAGGCATAGGTGTTACACATTTTTATTAGGGTTCAAGCACTCAAGAATAAAACTTGCAGTGAGTAGTGTTGGCCCTTTTTAAATTCATTTATTTTGATCGCCTTGAACACATAAAAGAAAACAACCCGCTCCTCTGTAATCAGGAGTCGCAGCACACCCTATAGGCACTCGGCCTATGGGGTGGGACCCCGATGATGAAGCATGTCACCAACCAGGTTGGTGAGTGAGGGGTCTTCTACAAGGATATGCATTATCCACTGACAGGTTGGGATAGACTGTGCTGAATTGAGCACTTTAACCCACTGTGAGAGATTCTTTTTTCTCTAAATTTTTGAGGGGTAACTCCTCCATTGTTTTTGTAATTTAATCCCGGGGACCAGGAGTTCCCAACTCACATTGATTAGTGTAAATTCCCTAACTCTCTCTTTTGTTATTTAAAGTCTAGCTAAAGTGCCGGAAGGCTGCCTTTCTGCTGAGAGGGGAAAGTAGTGTGGCTGGCCCTGAAAGAGGAGAGACTCTCTAGGAGTGGAAGCCCAGTGTATTCCTGGTGTGAGGAGGACTCACAGAAAGATGAATTTCTAAAGAGGTGAAGCCAGGGGTGACTCATGTCATGAGGACTCCCACCCCCTCTGGTCGCTCAGTGCCACTGTCACCTCATATCATGTTTATGTGTATAGCGCACAACTTACCTGGAAGTGTTTCTTGGCGCTTAAGCAGGATCTGTATGGGTGGAATTCAAGAACTAACGAGAAGTCTCTGATGTGCAGAGGCAGGTTGTTCCCGGCTTTAAAAGCGAGGTTGGGAAGGCACGATTGTCTGATCTGGTTCTGCCTATGTGGGGGGGGGGGGGGGGGAAAGGGGGGGCATGCAAGAGTCCGGCTCGGTGGAGGTGTCTGGTAGGTATATGGAAGTTTTTGTGGTTGTTGAGATATGTTGGGCCAATGTTGTGGAAGGCTTTGTATGTGTTCATGAAGAGTTTTAAGAGTGCTTGTTTGTGGAGTGGGAGCCAACGGAGCTCTTTGAAGTGCAGGGAGATATGAACTGCATAAGACTTTACCAGAACAACCATCCATGCAGCTCAGCAGTGTTCCCTGGGTTTAAGAGACCAGGATACCCCTGCTGCTGTCAAGCCGATGAGTGAAAGACATGCCTCCACCAAAGTGCGAAGCCCTGATTGTCCCAGAAGCTGTAATTGTTAGAAAAACACACTGTGAGGGATTCAGCCTAGCGGCCATAACTGCCTCATTAAAAACACGTGTCTGAAACTCGTTTAGGGGGCCGCCACTGAAGACAGTTGCTATCATCCAGATCTGCCTCACCAATCACCTCTACAAACTTCGTCCTACCTACGAGATGCTTCCTGCCAGCCCTTGCAGACGGGGAGCCCCTGATGGGGGGGCGCAAGTCCAGACTAAATAACCAGGAGGTTATTCCTGCTAAAATAACCGGGAATAAGAATTTTACCAATAGGTAAAACATTGAGCTTCCAGCACAAAAGATATGGTGGACTTGCTACAGAGGACAGATTTCTTTTTCTACCTAATCAGAAAACCTACGGGCTCAGGACACCAATCCATCATTTTTTGTTGTTTTGTGAATTCTAGTGTCAGAAGGAAGTACGGGGAGTTCAGTTTTCCGGTTTCCCCCTTAGTGATAACACAAACTGGAGTTTAGACTGCATCGAAGGAATAGATTAAACATTTAGGGGGGCGTGGCTTGGCGCCCGGCGAGGACGGCGGCTCTGATGTGAGCGCTCCGGGTCGGCAGGGGTTTTCGCTGCATTTTTCAGCTCACCTGCGCCTGCAAGGCAGATTTTCCCCGACCGGAGGCCACAGACAACAACGTGCTCCTAGATGCGGCACCACCCGAGCAGCGGAATGACCATTTTCGCCAGTTTTGTAGCGGACCCGGCTGTGTGATAGTCACGTCCGCCATTTTGAATCCTCTCAGCGCGAATTACGGCGCACCCGCTCGGAGATCATGCGAGCCTGCCAAGGAGCTCTACATGTCACCAACTGCTCCTGGTGAGATATATCCTTCATTTCTGCATCACCTCCGCATGCGTTTGAGACACGCCGCTTTTAAGCGAGTTTAAGCGAGTTTCACTCGCGTTTTCATGACCTTGGCGGCCATTTTGGGTAATTGGACTTCCTATTCCCTCAGGTAACCTGCCTGTACACGCAGTTTCAGCCTACTCTCTGCTAAAAGCGTTGCATTTCCTCACGCTTACATATTTATGGCTATTTACAACTTGGGGCAGTTTCGCGCACTGTTTTTGCACGCTCTCCTTCACTTGCTCTTCTTGCATCCATAATGTGCCCTCCCTGACGGACCTCTTCTGCTCCACAATATGCCACTTTTCTACATTTCAGCGCCATGGTGATTCTTTGCTTCTATCATCAATGTGTTAACTCCTCCAAATAAAGACTTGAACCCTGCTCCACTCATCTTCCTAACTCCCTGGCATTCTTGAATTCTGCACAGATAGCCTTCTTTTCCTTCTTCTTTTTTGAAAGTCTGTGTGCCTTTCTTCAGTCAAGAGCTCCTACGCACACTTTTAGATGTCTGTGGGCACGCAGTGAATACTACTGAACTTTATTTCTCCCTAACAATAACTCTTTTTTTTTATGGAAAGAAGGGCAATTCCTCGCACTCCCAAGACTCCACGTCGTGTTTTCATTAAAAACTCAAAAGTCTTCTCTGCATTGGCGCACCTCGAGGCCTCTCAGGCGCTCGTTACTCAGATGTCGCAGTCTAACACGGAGCGGCCTATCCAGCCTCCAGGGAAAGTCACGACGAAGCGCCTTAAAAAAGATCCTCCATCACCAACAGGATCCACATCGGCTGTCTCCATGGAGCTGTTATTGGAAGAGATCCGTGCCCTCAGACCCTTCATGGAAGAAACTAACTCTAAGTTGCAGGTTCTTACTGACAACTGGTCTCAGATGGATGCCAGAGTGACTACAGTGGAACATTCTCTGACTTCTCTTCAAGAGTCGTCCTCCAAGGTGTCACACATGCAGTCTCAGATTTCCTCTCTTCAAAAGCAAGTTGAAGAATTGGAGAACCGAAACAGACGCAACAACCTTTGACTCTACGGCCTGGCGGAGAATTGTGAGGGGACTGATCCCATCGCCTTTTCCAAATCATTTTTACCCAAGCTTCTTCATCTGCCTGAAGGTACTACGCTTAACATCCAGCGTGCACATAGGCTGGGCCGTCTCCCTTCTACTTCTTCCCCTTCTTCACGGCCAAGAGGTGTCATCATGTACTTCTTAGAATATACTGACCTCCTCAAAGTCATCTCAGCGGCTCGTGCCTCACCTCGTCTTCAATGGTCAGGTTCCAATCTCTTCTTTGCGCAGGATTACGCCAAAACCACAGCCAACCGTCGCAAAGCCTTTCTGGATATGCGACCAGAGCTTCGTGCTATTGGAGCCAGATACGGACTTTTTCATCCTTGCCTATTCAGAGTTACTCACAACAACAAGACAACGACCTACGAGGATCCTGTTCATCTCCGAAGTTTTTTTAACGCTGCACAGGCGTCTGATATGGACTTATCTGGTTCCTCATCAGCTTTTCCTCCGTGACTTTTGCATGATGTGACTTTGTTGTTCTAATCAATCTGCATGTTTAATGTTTGTTGCTGGCTGTTTTACTGTTTGCCCTTGCTGGGTTTTCCAGCGTCTTCAGTTTCTATGTTCCTTTTTTGATTATTTCCCATCTCTCTTACATCCCTGTTGGATGGATATGTAATGTTCACTAGTGTCTTTTATATACTTTTTCATCACCCACCATTGTTCCGTTTCCTTCTTTTCTTACTCATGTTACTCCTTTTTGTTTTTCTTCCTTGCAGGTTTCACGATTTGTATTGCGTTCTCCCCTCGACTTGCTGGTCCGCTTACATTGGATGCTCTGCCTCCTCTAGTTGGCGCTCCCCCCTCACTCCTCTCTCCTCGTCTCCTCTCCCTGGTGATCATTCCTCCTCATTCTTACCCTCCGTAAGTATGTTCTCCCTTTTCTCCCTGATGTTCGCTTCCCTTTTTGTATCTGTTTTTCTCTCATCTTCACTAATTTCCCTTGTTCCACAGGTGTCTTCCTCTCTTGTTTTTCGACAACTCTTCTCTTATTACTTTCTTCCCTTCACTCTCTCTATTCCCTGGACTACCTTCTTATGTTTTTTAAGTCAACAGATCTCAACTATTACTTTTCTACTCTCTTTCCCTTTTCCTCATTCTCCTTTTCAATCTTATATTGTAGAGACTTTTATAGACTTTCATATTCTTTTTGGTTTTTCTCCCCCTCTGGGTTCTTCTCACATCTTTTTTCTTCATGTTGATATTTTCCTCCTTATTTATATGATATGTCTTTGAAAGTAATTACATGGAATGTTAAGGGCATTAATTCTCCCATCAAACGACAGAGAATTCTATCCCACCTTGCACGTTTAAATGTGGATATTGCTTTTTTACAAGAAACCCATCTATCTGCTGAAGAATCTGTTAAACTAAAGAGAAGTTGGGTGGGTGATGTTTACTACTCTCCTGGGGATGGTAAACGTAATGGTGTGGCCATTCTATGTCATAAAGCTCTTTCTCACTCCTTGCTCGCTCAGGAATCGGATGCTGATGGCCGTTGGACGTATGCTAGGCTCTCTATCAAGAATGTTCCAATTTCTCTTCTAAATGTTTATGCCCCTACTACTGGTGATCCTACTTTTTGGCATTCATTTTCCCAGCACATTACCAGATTTATTGATGACAATTTTATTTTAGCAGGAGACTGCAACCAGCCCCTAGACCCCTTTTTGGACAGAAATTCCAAGGCACACTTCATTCCTAATAAGTCACATAAATCCTTTTCTCAAACCATCTCCCAGCATAAACTTACTGACGCTTGGCGTTTGTGTAACCCAGACCTTCAGGAATTTACTTTTTATTCTCCATGCCATCATTCCCAATCCCGGATTGACTACATTTTTGTGACCCACAACATTGTTCAAACTCTCACCCATGCTGAAATTGGTCCGATTTTATTTTCCGACCATGCCCCCACTTTAGTTCAATTGGACATTTTACCCAAATCAGTTGGTCCTAAACATTGGCGTTTTAACAATTCTCTTATTTTAGACCCTAAATTTACCACCTCCTTCACTACCTTCTCAGATGAATTTTTCTCCTTGAATGACAATTCCCCCGTCCCCAAGCACACCATTTGGGACGCCTTTAAGGCAGCAGCAAGAGACTTTATAATTGGCTTTGTTGCAAAAAAACGGAAAGCTGCTCGCAACTTCACAAAGGCTATCCTTCTGGATATTAAGAAATTGGAGCATTCTTATTTTACTTCCCGTTCACAGGAAAGTCTAACCGCCCTGATTAATGCTAAAATGAAATTTAACAAAAAATCCACGGACGATGCATCCTTGTATCTATTGAAATCAAGTGCCAAGTTCTATGGGGGCAAAAATAAGGCTGGTAAGGTATTAGCTAATTGTCTAAAAGTTAAGCAAAATAAGTTGAATATTGAATCAGTCTACAACGCTACCTCCACTCTCAAACATACAGACGCAGATATCCTCACTGAATTTTCTACCTTTTACAAAACCCTATACTCTTCTGAAACCCAACCCTCTTCCCAATCCTTAGACAATTTTTTCTCTACTATTCAAAAACCAACCCACTTCCCACTTGACCTCTCTCACTTAGAGCTTGACATATCCCAACAAGAATTGCTCAAGGCACTTCAAACTCTCCAAAAAGATAAGGCTCCTGGGCCAGACGGCTTTACTGTAGAATTTTTTCTTCACTTTTCAAAGCTTCTCATCCCAAAACTCCATTCCCTCATTTGCCCTTTCCTCACCTTGGGTTCCTCCTCAGGCTCTTTTTCAGATGCGCATATCTGCCTCATACCCAAGGAGGGGAAAGATCCTCAACATTGTAAAAATTATAGACCAATCTCTTTGGTTAATATTGATTATAAAATATTTGCGAAGTCTCTCGCGGCACGTCTCGATCTTCTTCTCCCAGATCTTTTGGGTGAGGAACAGTCGGGCTTTGTTAAAAGCCGCTTTATTACTGATAACACTAGACTTCTCTTTAATATTCTCTCTAAATCTCGCCTTCTACCCCATCCCCTTGCGGCCATTGCCCTGGATGCTGAAAAAGCGTTTGATAGGGTTGAATGGACCTATCTCTTTCATACCCTTCGTTGGTTTGGTTTTGGTCCTGTTTTCATATCTCTAATTTCATTACTTTATTCCAACCCGCGTGCGGCGGTTTGTGCCAATGGTCAAATATCCTCTTTTTTTAATCTGCAAAGAGGTGTTCGTCAAGGATGCCCCTTTTCTCCCTTTCTCTTTAATTTGGCCTTAGAACCTTTCCTTTCTAAACTTCGTCAAAACCCCTCCATTCAAGGTTTCCAATTATCAGACTCCCACATCAAATTAGCCGCATACGCCGATGACATCCTTCTCTTTGTTTCCAATCCCACTGTTTCGATTCCCGCCTTCCTCACTGAAGTCCACGCCTATTCCCAAATATCTGGATATAAGCTTAACAATGAAAAATGTGAGATCCTCCCCTTAACCAAATTTACATTTAAACCTGATTTTGCCGCATCTAACTTTACATGGAAACCCTCTAATATTAAATACCTTGGGCTGCACATCACTCCCACCATTCCAGATACTGTTTCCCTTTGTATGTCCAAATGCATTCAAAAATTAGCGGATCTCACATCCAAATGGCATCCTCTTTATCTATCCTGGTGGGGTCGCCTTGACACCATTAAAATGATGCTGTCTCCCATTGTCCTTTACACCCTCTCTAATATTCCAGTCCCCATCCCTTCTAAATTTTTCAAAAAAATAAATTCTATTCTAACGTCCTTTCTTTGGAATAAAAAGAAGCCTCGAATGTCTTTAGCCCGTTTGATCCGGCCTACGTCAGAGGGTGGGGTTAACTTCCCCGACTTTTCTACTTACCATAAAGCGTTCCAACTGCGACAAGCTTCCTTTTAGTTACAAGACCCTAGCACTCCCTGTCCTTTATGGACCAAATTTGAACGTCTTCTTCTTTCTCCCTTTTCCTTTGCCGAATATCTTTCCTTCTCTCGTAAACCCGCTTCCATCTCTACTCCCATTCATAAATTCACTACTAAATTGCTCCTATCCTCTTCTCATTCTCCTCCCACAACCATTGCTGATTTTCTTTCCTCCCCCATCTGGCATAATACTTCCTTACTCATTCGTAACAGACCCTTCTTTTGGAAAACATGGCATAGCAGGGGTTTGCTGTGGATTTCCCAACTCTTTTCTCGCTCCTCTTTCTTGCCTTTCCCTACTCTTTGCTCCCTTTATAACTTACCTACCTCCTTTGCTCGCAACTATCAATTGCTTAAGGATACAGACCTAACAAACTATCGCCTTTCTCAGCCTTGTCTCCCTCCTGCTTCACCCACTCTCCCTTCCTCACTTCACTCCTTTTTACGCACTACACCAAAAGCTGCTGCTATCTACAAATACCTCCACACTGGTGAACCTATCAGACCCAAATCCAAGGTGGAGGAATGTTGGGAGCACGACTTGTCTGTATCCTGGTCAGTTTCATTTTGGGACAAAATCTGGACCAAGATCCGTAAATCCTCGAGGGCGGCAACCCTTACACAGACTTTGTTTTTTATTTACAACAGACTTCTTTTTACACCCTTTGACCTTCACAAACGTTTTCCAAACACTCCCCACACATGTTGGTCTTGTTCATCACCACACGCTACTTTATTTCACATGTTATTTTTATGCACTCCTGTTCGCAGTTTTTGGTTACAGGTTTGGGCTCAAATTAATTTGATTTTTCATACTTGTGTCCCTTTTTCTCACACGCACGTCTTCATGGGCAGCCTTTCCCCTTGCTGGGACAATGTTGATTTAAAGCCTCAAATTGTTGACTTACTACTGGCCGCTGCCTTCCAACAAATAACGGTCAATTGGAAAGACTTTTCCAATATTTCCTTCAAGGCGTGGTGGTTTAATGTCTGCCATAATCATAGACTTGACACTGCTTATGTTTTTCCGGCATGTATGGCTACAAAACGCATGGACTTATGGTTTCCTGTCACGCTTTATTTGGACTCATGTTCTAAACGTTTGTTTCACCCACCACCTTCGCAACAGGAAGTCCTCAAACCTCCTTAATTGCTCGATGCATTCCATTTTTTCTACATTGTACCACTTTCTTATTCCTTACGAATGTTTTCATGCTTATTATGCTTGCTGTTTAACATACTTTTCCCTCACCTTTTCCTTTTCCCTTCTCTAATACCCAGATTTACTTTCTCATCATATTTGCATTTCTATGATTGTTTTATTCTGCTCACAGTCTTTAAGTTAATATTCCATTGTATTTTGTTTTGACACCTGGTTTTTCTCTTGTTATTATCAAATAAAATTTTCTTGAACTTAAAAAAGATTAAACATTTAGACAAGTCTATCCCTCACACTAAGACTTTCTGCTGAAGTGATAAAGAGAAATTTGAACAGAGTTGCACATTTTATGAGAGCATCTGTGCTATGTCCATGTGCATCTATTCTTTCCTACACCCGTTATGTGTTGGGAACTGTAAATCTAGATCTGGGCACTAGTTGGCAATCGTGTATGGCATTTCCACTGAATTGTTTTTTATTTAATTTTGCTGACAGATGACAGTAATTTTTTGTTATATAAATTTATAGTAAGAAACCGGCTGCACATTACAGTATTGTGTCTATCAGTTAACTGTTCAGTTATTAGCTCTTGCCCCCTCCCATACATTTACACTGAGAAGTCTGTGACTGCTCGCCCTCGCTACCCAGTTTGCAGAGCCATAGTAGGATGGATATCAGGACCCACTGGCAAACAACCTCACCCAACATGATTGAGGTCCAGTAGCCTCCGTCTGCCTCCACAAATGAGGTCTCACACCATCTAAGACAGAGAAATGACAGACAGTTACAGTGACTGTATCTTAGCCTTTAATGATGTGCAGCACTCAGCTGCCTTCTGCCTTTTGGCTATGTCTGCGCTAAATAAACATCACAAGTATAAATTAGATACTATCTCACATTTTAAACACACATCAGTAGCACTCTTTTAGTGCTATTCTTCAGTAGTGGTTTGTGCAATTTGAAGATGGTGGGGCATAAGATCATCTAAGGAACTTTGGCATACAAGTGAGCACATAAAAAAATTCCCAGTGGGGTTCAGGAAAGGTTCTCCCTCAAGAAAGCTTGAAATTATTTGTGTAAAATTGTGAAATTTTGAGTAATAAATTGATCAGTCCTCCCCACTCACCCAAGGCATCTGGTCTGTGAGGAGTGGAGTAGAGCGTGCTTAGATACTTAGGTTGGAGGCTGATAGACATGACATCCTTGGCGTGGTTCCCCCTGTCTTTTGGGCCTCTGCCTCCTGTATTTCTACTGTGTGTTGAATTTCGTTTTTGCTGGTCTAGATGCTTTGGGCACTTTGCCACTGCTAATCAGTGCTCCCTATGCAAATTGTGGGTTATGATTTGGTGTTTCCATGATTGGCTTATTTGATTTACTTGTAAGTCCCTGGTACAGTGCACTGTGTGTGCCCAGGGCCTGTAAATCAAATGCTGCTAGTGGGCCTGCAGCACTGATTGTGCCACCCACACATGCATCTGTGTATAGGGTTCTCAAACCTGCCCCTGCAGTGTCGGCGTGCAGTTGTAAACTGCCATGTCAATCTGTCAAGTGCACCCACTTGCTACCCGTCCCTTTTTTTTACATGTAACACATGCCTCAGGTAGGCCAAGGTACCCCTATGGGCAGGGTGCAGTGTAGGTGAAAAGTAGGACATGTACTGGTGTTTGTGACATGTCCTGATAGTGAAATACAATGTATTTCGTTTTTCACTATTGAAAGGCTATCTGTAGGAATGGAAGATTTTTGTAACAGCTTACAAGTATAACTTCCCATTGGGACAAGATGGAGAAATGGAGTCTAAAATGCTTGACCTCAGAATATAAAAATGCATCTTTTAGTAAAGAATATTTTTATGTTCTGCATTTGAAAATACCACTTTTAGAAAGTGGGTATTTTCTTGCTTAGCCATCCTATGTGCCTCAGCTGGTTTGTGGCTTGACAGTCTGACTTTAGAGTGACAGGGGCTGGGGATGAACATTCTCTACAGACAGCCACTGGGGGGGAGCTGATGTGTGTCCTGCCTTTTCTAAGTGAGTCAGGGCTGGGCTGGCTGAATAGACCTGGGCTGCATTTAGAGTGGTGGGAGGAGATTTCTTTGCACTTTAATAAGCCTAAGTTGCCTTACACAATGCTGTCCCCACCTCCTGCAAGGAAGCTGGGCCAGAGAGGACAGAACTGGATTGGACGGATCTACGAGTCTCTCTGCCACAAGAGAACAAAGGAAAATGTTGTATGAATATCGGGGCCCAGATCCTAGAACTTTAGATTACTTCTGAACTTAAGAGGAACCTCTCCTAAGAAGAATAGCTGGGAAAACTGAAGGAGAAGTATTGCCCCTTTGTTGTGTGTAGTGTGGGGTTGGCCTGCAGTAGCGGTTTCTGCCAAGGAGAGGACCAAAACTTTGCCTCGACTTACATCGCAGCCCCAAAGCTTGCCAACAACGTTCAGTACCAACTCTGGCACTGTCACCAAGGCCGCTGCTTGCACTGGACCCAAGGGCACCACTCATGACACTCATGATACATCGTCCCAACTCGCACCACAGCCCCGACCTCACCAACGCCGGTGCTCCATCATCGCGGAGCCTCCTGAATCCATCCACCCCACATTGTCGTAAGGAACCAACGCCTCGACGCTGCCTCAACGCCACGCAACATCACCTCCACGGCAACAGTAAGGAATGGACGCATCACCTCCTCGGAATCTCAGTAAGGAACCGACACCTCTCGTCCCACTGATGGCCACGGCACCAATGAAGCATCACCTCCCCGACCCGTGCATAATTTTTGTTTTCATCATTTACCAAAGTACTGTTCTTTGGAGTCCGTGTAACTCCAGGCCTTTTGCAACGCATCTCACGGTCAGCGCCGTGCTTTAGGATTTTTAGCTGTCATGATGAAGTAATAGCCCCAGGTGGAGCTATTTGTTGCTACAAGCTTTCTTTTTGTGAATAACATATTTTTGGTCATATCTTGATGTGTGTATGGTGGATGTTTGACGTTTTGGTCTTGTTTTGTTTAGATAAAGATTTCATATTTTTCTAAACAGGTGTGGTGTCAATTTGCAGTGTTTTCACTGTGTTACAAAAGCTTTACACACTACCTCTGAGATAAGCCTGTCTGTTAGTGCCAAGCTACAAAGGGGCTGAGCAGGGTTTGTAACATCTCGGGGGCCCTCTTTAATGGTAAAGTTGAATTTGTAATAATCATTCTGAAAATACCACTTTTACAAAGTTGACATTTTTTTGTCCTAACAATTTGGTGCCTGCAGCCTGATCCTTGGTAACATGACTAGGTGTAGCTGGCAGTTGGTCTTTGTATATTGCTCCAAAAAAGAGAGACAGAGGGAAGATTCAGTTCCTATAGAACTAAGGAGGAAAAGAAGGACAGGTCAGAGGGATCTGATCAGTGAGGTCAGCATAATCTCATTAATCAGAAGCAAGAACCCTCACACATTCAATTGGGTGTCAAGCTTGAACATCAGGCAGCTCAACATTGGGCTGGAGCTGCAATGCCCTTTGAGTCCCTCGAGGGGGTTCTTTGCCGGAGACCTTTTAAAAATTCCTTAAGCTGTGATAAAACAGGTGTAGAGGTGCAGTGTGTGTAGATTGGTGATAAGAGTGAGCTAAAAATGTCTCAGAGAAAAAGGCTTCTAGCACGGGAAAACTACAGGGTTGCAGAGCGGGATAAGTTGTCTGAGTTTTTTCTTGCTGGACGCCTTTTAATCTGCAGCTTTTGGGTGTGTGAGGACTCATGCTTCTGATTAATCAGATCTCTCTGACCTGACTGATCAGAGCCCTGTGTCTTTCTTTTCTTCCTTACCTCTACAGGAACTGCATACCTATCGCTTATACATTTATTCAGGGAGCATGTATGCTGGAGTACAGTCGCGCTCCAAGTCCCTCCCTTGTTTTTCTGCCTGAGTACTCTCACAAAGCGTTTTTGACACTGGTCTATTGTAACCGCAGAGAAGCTGGGGCCAGGCAAGAGGGAGGAAGGGGAGGCCTGACACCTCAGGGGGTGGAAACCTCTAAAAGCTTCCCCAATTTCAAAGTGGGCACCAGCTATAAATATTGGACCTCAGACCCAAACTCTTCAATACCCTTCTGGACCTGTGGGCTCTGCCAACCCATCTGTGGTTCCAGCAGAACTGGTGCATCTCCTCCACAATACATCTCCTGCAGAACCGGTGCATCGCCTTGGATGCTCTACGCATCCACTTGGATGCTCTACGCATCCACTTGGATGCTCCATGCATCCCCCTTGGAACAGATGCATTGCCTGTTGGGCAGACTTTCCAGACGCAATTACTTTGCATCATCAACACAGTCTGTTGGAACCACTGCTGCACACCACATGCCATACAAGGACATTGCCTCACGCAGCACAGTCCATCAGAACCACCTCTGCATGACACATCTCCATCCAAGAACAATGCATTGCACTTTGCAGCTCCCCAGAACAACCGGTAAGTCCTGCAACTCCTTGCACTGACTTTGCATCGCTTCTGCTGTGTGACGCATCCTTGAACCGGAACCCCACATCTCTTCGCAACCTGGATTCAGATAATGTGTGAAGTGGGCCTAATTTGGATCTCTGCAGCTAGCCCATGCCCTATCATGGTTAGCCTGAACTTGTGACTTTGTCCTGGTCGAATGCGACCAGGTAATCACAGTTGGCGATTTGTACTTTTCAATGAAATCTTTAAACTTGTACATCTGCCATACTACTGACTGGATTTTTAAATTTTATTCTTGATTTATTAATATTTACTCAAATTTTCTAATTTGGCGTGGGTTTTTACTTGTGTTATGTTTTTGCTTTAATACTGTTTTATGTGCTCCATAAATACTTTACTCATTGCTTCTAACTTAAGCCTGACTGCTCTGTGCCAAGCTACCACATGGTTGGGCACACATACATTTGGGGTTTACTTGTGACTTCATACTGACAAGGATTGTGGTTGCTGCTAGTCTAAGGTTTCACCCCCCTGAACCAGTGATCCGATTTCTTATAAAATGAGACTGTTCTTGGTCGTCTGCTGGGTTTTCTCTTGTTAGGTCTATCTTTGTTGTGATCTATTCTAACAAGAGATATTTGCTTCTTTTCTTAATCTTGAGATTAATACTTGTAGGGAAATATTTAATGAAATAGTTCAAATATCAATTTTGTTGGTTTGTAAATAAAGATTTTCAGATATTCATGTGCTGCTGATCCAGGTAATTATTTACTTGACAAAGGAACGCAGCCAACACGCTGGAAACAAGAAGCGTTGGAAACAAGAAGAGCAACACTACCATGACTACAGGCAGGACTGGCCATAGCAGCCACCGGGCGCTTCCCAGGTATGCCTCTTGGGTGGGGGCGGTTTTTGTTATCGGGGGTCGGCAATATTGGCCTCCTGTAACAAAATCGGCAGAAACCGGCCCTGCAAACTGCTCGGCTGCACTCCCCCTCACCTCAGGGTGAGATGTGTTTTGGGGGGGTTGGCTGAGCGGTTTGCCAGGGCTGGTTTCTGTTCCCAGTCTGCCACTGCATGACTACTCCACACATGAACAAAAGAGAAGAGGACTCAGGAAGCTGAGGACACTTCCAAAGGTAAAAAGAGGAAGGGAAAGGAGAAGACCAACACATAGAAATGGGGACGGACTCCAGATTTTCAGCACAAACAAGACACTTCTTTCTCACTAATTTAGTCAGTTGAAGTGCGCTATGGTCGGCTTGCACATTGTGGACACTCAACATATAAATCTCGCAAAAAGTTGCCCCTGCAACTAAGACTCTTTAAAGGGCAAATTGGCTGCAATATTGGAAGGTCACGTACATGGATTCCCAATAGGATTTCTGTACTCTTTCCTATTGCTTAGACTTTGGCTTAGAACACTTAATTCAGACAAAACTGAAACCATGCTATCTTTCTTTTCTGACTGAACACGCTCTCAAAGGCTGGTCCACCAGCATTTGTCTTGTCGGATTCAACTTATGAAAATATCTTTTACATCTTGCAGCATGAACATTTTCAGAGGGTTACTAGTATCTCTCTTCTGGCAAATAACCCTTCCAATCAAATAGGTAATGGACCTTCCTGTTGACCTTCTTAGAATCTAGCATTCTTTTAACTTCATGTCCTGTGTTTTCATTGATACATATAGAGGTTGAGGGTTTTGTGAGTAATAGCAGGAGAAATCTTTTTTGAAAGAAAAACATTAAATGTTGGATGAATTCTTAATCTTTAAGGCAACTTTAAATCCAATGTTTCAGGACTCATAATTTTCTTTACTGGGTAGGGACCTACGTATTGTGGCAGAGCTTTCACTTCCCCTTGAAAACATAAGTGATGGGAGGACTACAAACCTCATCACTTACCCTGTACTCTGGGGCCTCTTAGTTTCCTGTATCTAAGGGGCTCCTTGGACCCATCGACATATGCCCCTGCGGTCCGCCCGCCGCATTACAATGCGGTGGGCGGAGGGACCATCCGCGGCACTTCCAATGGGCTCAAGCAGCCCATCGGTGCATCAGAGGGTCAGTAATCCCTATTTTAAGAGTGGTGCCTGATCAGGCCCTACCATGGAGACTACAATGTCATTTTCCACCTGCCCTTTTATGGCAAGTCACCGGCCATGAAAAGGAAGATGGAAAGTGACTTTGGGGGCCCCGTAGGGCTCCTTTCTTCCCTGGCCCTATGCTATGGGCAATGGGGGGCACCTCTGGCGCCCTCCCTAGCCATCCCTCCACCATATTTCAGGCACCACATGGTGCCTGCCACACGGTGCAGGGATGTTTCTAAAGTGTTTATTTTCCCTTGGGCATTGCGCTGCAGTCCACAGCATGCGCTGCAATAGAAATATACACATTGCGAAAGCCGTGAAGGCGGTTGCATTGTAATCAGGGCATCGGGACCGCCGACTTCTAGTCGGATGATCCTGCTTCTGCTATGATGCCGGTCGCAGAAGAGTCCGACTGGCATCATAAACAAACCCTTAGAGCCTTCTTAGCTTTTTCGAGATGTTCTGCTGGGATCCCCAAACTCTCTTGACAAATAAAGGGGTTAAGGTGTCTCCCATAATTCATGAAGAAAGGTGAGTAGCATAAGGAAATATTTTTGGCATAATTTATAAAAACTGTTTGCAGTTTCAAGGAGCAGATACAGAAAGCTACAATTCTGTTGAAGATAGACAATATTTCTACGGTGACATATATTAACAAATTGGGTGGATGCAGGTCAAAGAGATTGTCAGAGTTCGTAAAGGATTTCTGGAAGTTTTGCATGGAACACTGATAAGCGTAACATCTCAGTATAATCCAGGGAAGGAGAATCTAGTAGCAGACCGGAATTCCCGTTTCTTGAAAGATTTCAGCAACTGGAAGCTGAATCCAATAGTTCTTTAAGGAACTCAAGAGAAGTTGGGTCCTTTGGATAGAGGTTTGTTTGTGTCAAGGTTAACCAATCACTTGGAGAATTTTGTGAGTTGGAGACCGTACTGGGAGCAATAGCAGTGGATGCTTTCAGGCCTGAATTGGCAGGGTACGAGAGGTTATGCTTTTCCTTGGTTCTCCATGATACAGAGTTTTAATGCAAGTGAGGAAGCAGAGATTCAAACTGGTTTTAGTGACTCATTTCGATGACTGGAAGAACATTTTATCCTAGTTTTAACAGTCATCCTAAGTGGAACATGTAACAGAAAACGTTTTAAATGACTTTAAACATGCATAATGCTAGCCTCCTGTCTTGCCATAAAATGTCGATTCTCATTGGTCTACTGCATAGAGAGCCTTCTACTAAAGACTAGGAGGTTAGCATTATCCCCTCATCCCACCCGTGAACATGGTTGAGGTAATTGAAGGATTAGAGAGAATCATTTCAATTATTTATTGTTTTAGTGAGGATACATTTAAGATAGCTATGTTGGAAGATGTATTTTAAGATTGTTTTGTTAATTATTTTGAAAATTTTAGTAGAAGAAATAAGTAGGTACACCCAGAAGATGAAAGAAGAAGGAGTTATAAGAGGAGGAAGAGAAACACAAGAGGATGAAACTGGAAAGTTGGGGACATATGTTAGGATAGATGTTCTAATGTTTTGTGACTTCTTGTTGTTCTATTAGAAGCTTTTAAATAAAAGGTTACCGATAATGTTAGCGTCCTAGTCTTTAATAAAATCAAGATTCTCTTTTTTTTATATATATTTATTGAAAATACAAGAGCACAAGAAATTAATACAGAACAACACACGGCGAGGCAAATATAATAATATGAAACAAGAGTAAATCAGAAATTGAGAGTACCAGACATTATGTAGATTGTCATACCACAAATCATAAATCATAAAAACAAACACATGAGGTCAGAAGAATTTACACATCCACTTCCAAGTAGGACATGACTGCACCCCAAATTTGCTCCCCTAATTTTCTTTTCCGCCTGCCTTTCAGGGCATATAAACTATGTTCAATATTGAACATGAAAAAAAACCTCGCCCACCAGGCATCAAATGATGAAGCATCCTTTTGCAGCCAACAGGAGGCTATGCAGAGCCTAAGCACGGCTGTGGCTACAAAAACCAGATATACAATATTACTGGGCACAGAGCCCGCACCTACACCCATCTCTAACCCCAATAAAATCTGTAAAGGTGACAGCTGGACGGGTATTCCCGAAATCACAGATAGAAACTTGCCCACTTGCTCAAACAAGCTCTTAAACTCTGCACATGAGCAGAAAATATGTACCGTCATACATCCATCAAATCCTAACCATTACTGTGAGCCTCACGAATAGCCCTATTAGTTCCCTTACAGTAAATGCCGCCTTACCCATTCCATAAGTCACCAGAACCCCTACATTTTCTTCCATTTGTCCAAATGCTGTTATTTAACTATGCATTCCTTTTTTTCTGTGTTTTTTTCCACTTCACTGTTATCTGCCCAAGATTTTTGCCTTTTCCAAGTCTACTAGCACCCAACCTTCAGATGTTTTGTGTTGTCATGTGATGGTACCGGCTGTTGTGAGGATGTAAATTGAAGATCCTTGGCATTTGCGGATGTTAGGCTAACTTAACCCTTTTATGGTTTCAGCCATTGTGTGAACGGTGCATTGCATGCCATTGTCAGTCAACTGTTTTTCTTTTAGCTGCTAGTTTGATTGTATGTTTATTTTTAAAACGTGTAAGTAGAATTGGAGTAAATTGACTTCGTGCACTTAAATGCCCTTATAGGTCAAAGGCTTCTATAGTATTCCATTAATGACATGCCAAGATTGGACGTCTGACTTGGAAGGGGGAGAGGGAGAGCAGGGGTGAACGTCTCAGACACTGACGAGCAGCTTTTCGTCTGCCATGTTTAAAAGGTGAACTGTAGGCTGGCGTGCTGTTTGTAGACACTGCTACTGTCCCATTTGCGCCAAAAATGATGCTGCCTCTCAGTGGCTCTTAATGTACTGGCTCTTGATGCCACATCTCAGAACCTCTTTCTTTTGATGTAAGCCCGTAAATATTTTTATTATGATGTTTGCCATTCCTTTCATTGTAATTTGTTGTTTTACTGGATTACTTGCTATAGGAGATATTCCTCTGCATGTGTCTGTTTCCTCTCTAGAGTCCTGCATTCATGCCTTTGGTGTCCTAATCATAGGAGAGCACAGCATTTGTAAGGTTTGAAGCTCACCAGGTACTTCTTTATATGTATGAAGAGTTAGTATGCTGTAGTCCTACCTCCCAAAAACAGTAAGGCTTGCTCGCCTTTACTTAAATGAAGTCCCATACACTTCCCAAACCACCTGCGTTAATAATATAAGAGGTGGTTACAGAAAAGCCCCTTTAAATGTTTTTTGCTATGTGCTGAAGAAGGACGTGTGATCCCTACTCCCGAGTTGCCCTGCGTGCCCTGTGCAGGGTGTCCTGCTGTGATAAGAACAGTCTGCTCCAGCACACACAGGGTGGTGCAGGGTGTAGTACTGACTACTTCTGTGTTTTTCAACCGCTGTACACATGGGCATCAGATGGAGATAGCAAGCCAGGGGTTGCCATTGTGTAGGGACAGAAAGACAGCTTCATTCTGGAGTCAGATGGAAAAGACTGCTGAGTGTAGGTAAGATTCCAGACTATAAACCTAGAGAACTTTACCCAGGCTTCTCTCCTCTAGTCAATAATACATTAAATAAAGATTAGAAAACATTTTAGCAGACAGAACCTCAAGAGAAATGTGTATTTTTAAAGCATGCCCCTCCAGTTACGTATGGACACCAGCTAGCCTTGAACGTTTCCTTCACTGCACCGTGTTACTCACCGCTGTAAGGGATAGGCTTGGAGCGCGATTCTTTGCACTGGGACAGGTCTGCTTCAAGTGGAAAGCAGCCTTCTGAGGTTTCCTAGGAAATGAATGTATCTTCTGCCATTCAAGCTCGCATGCTTTCACTTTTTATCCATTGTAGACCTAAAATGTTCTTCTCTTCCTGGGTAATCTAGAATGTATATTATTGGACTAATGGCTGCATTACCAGTGTCCTGTATTGAAACATGATATTGGGGGCACATTCACTCTCATACTCACACACACTCACACACACACACTCACAAACACACACTCACACACATACTCACACACATACTCACACACACACACACACACACACACACACACACACCGACACGCCCACACACACACCCACACACACTCTTTTTTTTATTATTGAGCAGAATAGGAAATATAAATTAGAACGAACATCAATAAGCATATATATACATACTAATAAAATTAATGCTGTTCAATGCAAGAAATCACTATTTTTTGTAATCAGGGGAATAGTCAAATCATAAAAGTAAAAGTGCATCTAGTAAAGTGCTACCAACTCAGCAAACATATTATCAACATCAGCGATAATCATCACCTGACTGTATATATCAAGAGAAAGCCATTCTCCTAAACTAAAGTGCAAGTACAAATGCAATTGAGGTCAGAGAGATACAATTACACAGAAAAATGAGTACAATTAAATAAAGTGCAAGTGCAAATATACTTTACAGTTCTTTCTTCAAAAGAAAAGTGTAAATATCTCGAATACTATTTATTCAAATAAAAATGTAAATGCAGAGCATCACCTGGATGATAAATACTCAAGAAGAGGAAGCTGTTCTCTTCAACTGAAGTACACATGCAATTGATATCACTGGGATAAAATTCAACAGAGAATGTTTTTATTTTTTTTGCCCTGGACCTCCTTTCTAATTAGAACAAAAAAAAGAGGATAAAACCACCTGGTAGCAATAGCAGTACCAGACATATCATAGAATTGATAACAATTCTCCTTGCAGATCCCTTTTCATTTGATCGAAAACTTTCCAAACCAAAACAAATTTCTTAACAGCTCCCTCCCTTTTCGCATATACTTCTTCATAAGCTCTGACTCATTTCATTTTTTTATACCATTCAATAAAAGTTGAGGGTTTTGTTGTTTTCCAATTCTGCAGAATCAGTGAACGTGCCACCAGAAAGGAGATCGATAAAAACATTTCCCACCCCTTTTGTTATAACCTGGTTTGGGCTTTGTTTTAATAAACCAAACAATGCCACCTCCGGTTCTAGTTGTATATTGCTTCCAAGAGTGCGACTAAGCCCAGCACATAATTCCAGCCAAAACTGGCTCAACCTAGAGCATGTACAAGCAATATGAAGCCAACTGCCCTCGCCAGCTTGCTGACAGCGAAAAGTATTTTCAACCTCTGGATACATTTTATGAAGAGCATATGGCGTATGATAAGCCGACCATCAGGACAGGAAAGCTATCCTTTTGAAATTTTCAGCCCTAAGTGCCTGATTACCATACTGCGAGATCGCTTGCCATTCTCTGATTGAGAGGTAGCAGGACAGTTCATATTTTATTTTTTCCAGAAAATTAGTGACAGCGGGAGGCTCCCCTTCATTTTGAAAAACTCTATACCAATTCCCTACACCTCTCAATTTGGTTCTAAACACGGATGCAAGGTCCGAAGTGTAATGATGAGGACACTTGTAGATGTAGATACAGGTTTATTACAATATAAGTATAGTAATACAGGTGAGGGCCAGGGAGTAGCCACCCAGCAGTCCAACTCCTCAGCAACCGCCCCACTCTTCTAAAGATGCATTCATGACATTCCATAAGCATCATAGCATTCCTACCACGAGGCACCTGTCTTAAAGGAAAATACCAAGATACAACATAACACGAAGGGGTGACTATGTTACCTAAGGGTATATTTTTAATCTATCAAAGGTCTTACCTTAAGGAAACTGAAGAAAAGAGGCCTACTCTGAGTGCCACATCTGGACTGAACCTCCTCCCAGGTGATGCATCTATCTCCTATTCAAAAATGGCCTAACTCTTTAAAACCTTGTAATTCCCAACGTTTGATGGGATTGCTACGAATAAAGAGGTCCAAGCTTCTAGCCTCTGTCAACCCCAAATATTCAAATTCCGAAGACGTAGCTTCTTGAAAAAATAAATCCGAAGTCTAATGGAGAATTCTTGAAAAGTCTTGTATCTTACTTTTTAGGCAGTTTTGATGTTTTTAAGGAGACCGGAAGCTGAGTCCCAGCTTCGTCAGCCATTTTCCTCATTAAAAAAAACATCCAAAGCCACCCTATTATCAAGCAGGCAAGCTAAAATATTCATAAATGCAGATTCATAATAAGTTCGGATATGGGGGAGTGCCAGCCCACCCCAGCTTGTATCTAGTTGGAGAATTGATAATTTTACTCTTGATGCTTTTTTATTCCAAATAAACTGGCAAAAAAGTTTATCCAATTCTATAAAATACACTGCGCTAACTTGATCAGGACATTTGAAAAAAGGAAAATTAATAAGGGTAATACTGACATCTTAATCAGGGCAACACACCCTATCAAAGAAAGAGGAAGAAATCCCAGCTTTCCCAATAAATCTTTAATCTTACTCAATGTTGCTTCGTATTTTAACCGTAATAATCTGCATATACTCTCACACACACTCACAAACACCACACACACTCACAAACACCCACACTCTCTCACACACACACACATACACACTCTCTCACACACACACTCACACACACACACACTCTCACACACACACACACTCTCACACACACACACTCTCAGACACACACTCTCACACACACACACACACACACACTCACACACACACACACTCACACACACACACACTCTCTCACACACACTCTCTCACACACACACACACTCTCTCACACACACTCTCTCACACACACACACTCTCTCACACACACTCTCTCTCTCACACATACTCTCTCTCACACATACTCTCTCTCACACACTCTCTCTCACACACACTCTCTCTCTCACACACACTCTCTCTCACACACACTCTCTCTCTCACACACACTCTCTCTCTCACACACACTCTCTCACACACACTCTCTCTCACACACACTCTCTCTCACACACACTCTCTCTCACACACACTCTCTCTCACACACACTCTCTCTCACACACACACTCTCTCTCACACACTCTCTCTCTCACACACCCTCTCACTCTGTCTCTCTCACACACACTCTCTCTCACATGCACTCTCGTACGCACTCTCGCACGCACACACTCTCGCACACGTGCACTCACACTCTCGCACATGCTCTCACACACTCTCGCACATGCACACTTTCTTGCATGCACACTTTCTCGCATGCACACTTTCTCGCACGCACACTTTCTCGCACGCACACTTTCTCGCATGCACACTTTTTTATACTCTCTCTCACTAATACTTTTTCACACTCTCTTTCACACCCACACTTTTTCACACTCACACACACACTTCACTTGATAAGTGTGTGTGTGAGAAATTGTAAGAGTCACATTGGAGAACACTTAATGCAGAGGTTTTGTTTCATCTCGTGGACCAACTCTAATGCCTCCCACTTTTGTTTTAGGCTTGATCTAAGACATGTCTTGAGGTGGATTGTGCACGTCCTTAATCTATAACACAGTTGTTAAATCTTGGTGTTGCCTCAGGGCACACTTGTGTAAAAGAAACAAGCATTGGCATAGCCAATAGGTCTCGCCTTTGGGACCTTATAAGTATTTAGCTATGCAGCACAATATCCTTGGTGCAACAACATCAACTGTTGCATGGCTAAACACTTATAAAGTCCCAAAGGCGAGACCTATTGGCTATGCCAATGCTTGTTTCCTTTGCAGGCGACTCAATGTCTCCATGGCGCAGCACAGCAGAACTCTGGCACTAGACATTGGAACCAGCAAGCCAATTTTTCCAACAAAGAGCCAGAGAGAGCAGCACGTTTAAAGGGTAGACCCACCTCAAGCCTTTTCACAGCTTCTCAATAGGACTGGAAGCACTATAAGAAACTGTGACAGTGATGGGAGTCCTGCCCTTGCTGCTCTGTGTTGCTTCTCATTGCCTCAGGTATACACTGATGTGTTCCCTGACAGCAACTATTTAGCACATAGACTGTCTGGCTGAAGCATACGCAGGATGTCTTCTAAATAAACTACACTGTGCCTGTTTGTGGGGATAGTGGTTGAACTAAACCTCACATGTGCAATCCAGATACTCACATTCAGAGTGCTGTGTTTTTAAACAAAACTCTATAGTTTTCTCGTTGCTCAGTCCCCTCCATCTCCACCCGTCATGAGAAGCTTGGAGCAGAGGCTCAGAGAGCGCTGGTGACGGGCAGTGTTCATGAAAACACGACAGCCACATTTTCAAGAGCACTGCTAAATTAAACATTTAGCAGTAAGGACAATAGTTCAAATGTTCATAGGATTATGGGACGCGGAGGGTATCGCGTTGAGCAGGACACAAGGTTTTAAATCGGGTCCGAACTCCTGCTCCCGCGTCACCCACGCTGATTGAGTTAGAAGCAGGGAAGAAAGGAGAGCGCTTGATGCGCGAAAAATAGTTTGGTAAAAACCAGGGAAGAAAAGAGAGCTCACAGAAAGCTCAGACGAGCACGAAGGGTTAACAGATGAAAATCTCCATAAATTGGAGATTAGTAGGAAAGGGC
Organism: Lissotriton vulgaris; assembly: GCF_964263255.1. NCBI lineage: Eukaryota > Metazoa > Chordata > Amphibia > Caudata > Salamandridae > Lissotriton > Lissotriton vulgaris. The sequence continues at coordinate 1,773,683,913 of NC_141691.1, forward strand.
GTGGAAAGGGTGGGGAGGAAGCCACACTTCAAACAAACACACCCTAAAAGAAAATATGTTAGATGGGCAATCTAACATAAGTAAATATTAAACAAGTTATAAGTAAACAAGTTATAATCTATGTAACGCAAGAAAGAAAGAGTCAACTTATCTGCTCGGAGCCGCATTTAAAAGAGGCATATTATTGCTGTCTCTTGGGCTTTATTTGTTGCCATTGTTTTGTTTTAGAGCTCAGTCTATTGTGATGTATGCGGCTGCTTGGGTCTACAATAAAAGACTTTGCATAATGTCAGCCTCCGTGTCTTTAATGAAATCCAGATTCTCTAGACATGTAAATATGAGAATCGCAATTATGCGGTGCCTAACGGGTGACAAGGATGCGGCCCGTAGCGGAACCCCCACTGAGGCCTTCCAATGCTATTTGGTTCCTGTTTTCAACCGCTGTGCTAAGGACAGCTGTCATGAACAGGAAAACTAATTAATGGGGGGTTGAGGCCATTTTTACAAATCGAATCTCTTAGGTCCTGTTCCTACTGCAAGACTCAATATAGATTAGAAGAGTTTTCTTATGATGAGTAATTCCCTCTGAGAGACTCTGCTTCATCCATTTGAGGCTGGTCATGTTTGCTTTTGTTGTTCTTGATTGTGGCAAAAGTCACCACTACATTTTCACCGACATGGTAGGGAACATTAAATATGGTGGCCTAGCATGCACTTGGCTGGTGGAAGTGGGGTGTCTGCTGCTCTGCCATCTAGTTACATTAAATCAGAGATATTCCCTTTATTTAGTTGTTTCTTCAAACCAATGTGTCAAGTGCATCAAAACACTGAAAGAGGGCAGCAGTATAGATAGCATTGCTTTGACACTTGACATGATGTGCCTGGTTTGTGGACTAGAAACTCTTTGGTCTAAATTCATATAAATAATCTGACATTTTCATCGGCAGGTTTCCTCCTTTGTCTGGTGCACCTTTCTAATGTTTGATAATTCCCAAAACAGTTTATGAGTACACCCGGGAAGCATGACAGCTAGAGCTTTCCAGGAACAATTCTGGAGTTCTTCAGTAGATTACACTTTTGACCATGTTTTACACTAATGATCATGTTGAAATCATTTTGGCACATCAGAATAAACAGAGTGCATATTTTACGTGTGTGGAATTGGAATGTCGTAGGACAATTGACCTTGTTAACTTTTATTTTTTTTGTCACAAGAAAAATATTTTACACTTTGAAGAAACCCATTCATCTACACCATAGTCAATTTCCCTTTTCACAGTTTGGAAACAGATTTAGGTTTTCTCATATCCTTGACAGGGTGAGAATGAACCATGGTACCCACTAACAATTACATGTATTCCACAATTATAAAGGTTATTTCAGCCATGGAATGCCCATTCCCCGTCTATGAGAGGAAAGGCGCACACATGACAAAGTATGCATGTGTGCAACACAAAGGTGGATTTGAACCCCAAAAAATGTCAATTTTTGAGGTCATGTTGAGCTTTGTGAATCAAGATGTACCTAGAAAAGGCAGCAAAGTGCTGTATCAGTAGCGGCTGCTACTGGTAGGGATGAAAAAAAATGAAAAAAAGGACTTACTTGGAATAGCAGGCCACCACCTCTCCTCCACCCTCTCCCTTCTTCCTTTCTCCAGTCTTGGCCGGCAGCAGGAAGCACCCGGGCACACAGGCTCTCCTTTACCATTGGTCTGAGTGCTGCGGTAAGGTGCCCAGATGGGGACAGGGAGCCTGTGTATGCTCCTCACCAGGCTGCGTAATGCAGCCTGGTGGGGAAATATGCAAAGTGTCATGACTGTTTGGCCGCCACAAAGGGCACTTAGGGAGTGCAAACCCCTCCTCGCCCTGGTCTGGCCAGCCCCACCCTGCCACTGACTGCAATAGGAATACAAATAAATGATAATAACGATATGTTATTATCATTTTATTTTTTGTTTTGAGCAGTGGGGAAAAGCTCCTCCGCCTTAGCGGAGGAGCCGGCACTGTGCTGTATTGGTTTATAGGAAAATGTAAAGTCTGCTAATAATAGGAGAGAAATCTGGGTTGTGGATGGATGGGTGACCTGACCTGACCCTGGTCTGCGAAGGTCGCTCCACCCGCTGCGCGGCTCCCCCTGAGTGCGCCCGGCCCACCTGCCTGCCCCGCTCGGCCACCACTGCCCTTGTGGCATGGGTTTTTTGTCCTCTTCATTGTGTCTGCCATTCCCTGTGCTGCTTAGTCATCTGCTGTGTGCCCTGATCTGTAATCTTCGTTATCTTATTGGCACTGTGCTTGTAGTACTGTTTTTCGCTTCCTGTGCCCCTGTTGTGCGCTCTTAGCTCCCTGTCCTCTCTTGAGCGTTTTCCCGCCAGTACCCCCTCCCCGCTCCCTGCCGCTGCTCCCCTGCGACCCCGCCCCCTTCTTCCTTGGTACCCGATCCCCGCGCCACCCCGCTCCCGCCTCCCAGCTGCTCCTCCCTCCCACCGCACCACATATGGTGGAGTCAACGCGTACGCGCAGCGTTCACGCGCTGCGGGTGCACCAATTTTGCGCCGAAGGTGCGCCAAAGGCAAGCCCGTCTACGCCCGTCCGCGCATGGACTGCGCCCAGTGCCAGGACCCCTGGTCCTCGACGACACCAGCGCACCCGACAAACATACGACGCCGCCGCCCTCCACGCCGGCCGAAACACCGCCTGCTACCAAGCCACCCTGAGGTGTACACACGGACCCTTCACCTGCCAAGCCTGCAAATTCTCCTGCCTCCGGACTGGCACCACACCCACCAAACCGAGGACCAGCAACAACCACCTCAAGTGCATCCTGCTCAACACCCGCTCCGGCCACAGACACGCCGTAGAACTCTGGAACCTCCTCGACACAACCTCACCAGACGTCGCCTTCCGCACGGAAACCTGGATGAACACCACTTCAGCCCCAGACGTCGCCATAGCCATCCCGGATCGCTACAAGATCACCCGGAGGGACCGCGTCACCCAAACCGGAGGAGGCATCGCCATCAGCCACAGAAACACTATCCGCATCACGACCAACTCCGACGACACCCTCACCACCGCCGAACACCTGCACTTCCAGATCCACACAGACCCCAAAACCACCCTCAGAGGCACCCTCATCTACAGATCCCCAGGACCACGCACACAATTCAGCGATGCCATTGCAGACTTCGTCAGTCCGCACGCCCTTGCCTCCACAGACTACATCCTCCTAGGGGACCTCAGCTTCCACCTGGAGAACAACAAGGACCCCAACACCGCCGCCCTGCTGGACAACCTTGCCAACCTCGTACTCAAGCAACTGGTGAACACCCGCACCCACTGCGCCGGCCACACGCTTGACCCCATCTTCTCTTCCAGCAAGCACATCTCCTTCAGCCACTCAACCGGACTCCACTGGACAGACCACAGCTGCGTCCACTTCAGCTTAAGGAGAACCACGACCCACCACCACCCGGAACAGGTTCCCTGCAGAAGCTGGAGCAAGATCACCGCCGACCAGCTCGCCACCTCCCTCAGCCAGAACCCGCCCACCAACTCGACTGGCCCCGACGAAGCAGCCGGCAACTTCACACAGTGGCTCACCGACTGCGCCGACGAACTCGCACCACTGAAGATCCCCCCCAGCAGACCTGACAGGAGGAAAGCCTTGTGGTTTACCAGCAACCTCAAAAACTCCAAGAAAACCTGCCGCACCCTCGAGAAAGCCTGGCGCCATGACCAGACAGCACAACACATGACCGCCCTCAAGAACGCCACCCGCAAACACCACCAGCTGATCCGCAGCACCAAGAAAACAGCATTCAAAGAAAGACTGGACAACAACACCCACAAGAGCAAGGACCTCTTTAGCATCGTCAAAGAACTTTCCAACCCCGACACCTGCAACACCGACATCACTCCCTCGCAAGACCTCTGCGACTCCCTCACCTCGTTCTTCCACCGCAAGATCGCCGACATACACAACAGCTTCGGCGCCAAAACAACACACCTAACCGCCGAACCGCCGCCCCCAACCACCACTCTCTGCACCTGGACCCCTGTCAGCACCGAAGACACCACTCGCATGATGAACACCATTCACTCTGGCTCCCCTGCCGAACCCCTGCCCACACCACATCTTCAACAAAGCCAGCTATATCATCGCACCCCAACTCCGGGACATCATCAACAGCTCCTTCGCATCCGCCACCTTCCCGGAGAGCTGGAAACACGCCGAGCTGAGCGCCCTCCTCAAGAAACCCACTGCGGACCCCACGGACCTGAAGAACTTCCGCCCCATCTCGCTCCTCCCTTTTCCAGCCAAAGTCATCGAGAAGACCGTCAACAGACAATTCTCCGCCTTCCTCGAGACCAACGGATCCGTCGACCCCTCACAGTCCGGCTTCCGAGCAAACCACAGCATCTAGACCGCCCTCATCGCAGCCACCGACGACATCAGGTCCCTGCTCGACAACGGGGAAACGACTGCCCTCATCCTCCTGGACCTCTCAGCAGCTTTCGACACCGTCTGCCACCGCACCCTGATGCAGCGCCTCAGCAACACCGGTATCAAAGGAGCGGCACTTGAGTGGATCATCTCTTTCCTCTCCGGAAGAACCCAGAGAGTCCGCCTCCCCCCGTTCCGTTCCGCGGCCACCAAAGTCATCTGCGGCGTCCCGCAAGGATCCTCACTCAGCCCCACCCTCTTCAACGTCTACATGAGCCCTCTTGCTGCCATCGCACGCCAACACAACCTTAACATCATCTCCTACGCCAACGATACCCAGCTGATCCTCTCCCTCACCAACGACCCTGCCACCAACAGAGCCAACCTCCACGAAGGAATGAAAGATGTTGCGGAATGGATGAAGATCAGCCGTCTGAAACTGAACTCAGACAAGATAGAAGTCCTCATCCTCGGACCATCCCCCTACGCCTGGGACAACTCCTGGTGGCCCCCTGCCCTGGGCAACGCACCCAAACCAAAGGACCACGCACGCAACCTGGGCTTCATCTTGGACTCCTCCCTCACGATGACCAAGCAAGTGAACGCCGTCTCATCTTCCTGCTTCAACACCCTGCGCATGCTCCGAAAGATCTTCTGATGGATGCCCACCGAAACCAGGAAGACGGTCACCCAGGCCCTGGTCACCAGCCGACTGGACTACGGGAACACCCTCTACGCTGGAACCACAGCCAAACTCCAGAAAAGACTCCGGCGCATTCAGAACGCCTCAGCACGACTCATCCTGGACATCCCTCGCCGCAGCCACATCTCTGCCCACCTGAAAGACTTGCACTGGCTCCCCATCAACAAGAGGATCACGTTCAGACTCCTCACCCACGCACACAAAGCCCTCCACGACATGGACCCGAAGTACCTCAACAGCCACCTCACCTTCTACACACCCACCCGCCAGCTCCGATCCGCCAGCCTCGCCCTCGCCTCCGTCCCATGATTCCGGAAATCCACCATCGGAGGAAGATCCTTCTCCTACCTGGCAGCCAAGACATGGAACTCCCTCCCCACTCACCTACGGCTGACCCTGGACCACCTCTCCTTCAGGAAACAACTCAAGACCTGGCTGTTCGAGCAGTAGGGACCCCCCCCTCCCCTCAGCGCCTTGAGACCGTCACGGGTGAGTAGTGCGCTATACAAATTTTCGTGATTGATTGATTGATTGATTGATATTACATTGTTCCATAGTGTTCTTTGGGGTGACTCCTCAACTCATATCTAAATTGGAGCAGCGTTCAGTAGTCCTGATGTATTTGGTATCTTGTTCCAGATTCTGATGGAAAATGATGTGTATGTTTATTTACTACATGTGAAGGCAAAAAAGTAGACAACAGAGATTACAATGCTTCACCATAAACATCGTAAGCTCAAAAATTCAAATGACTACTTGTACATTTTTTAAATGAGTTCTTCATTTTCAGGCTCATTGTTAAATGTCTCCCTCCAGAATATATGACCATGAACATTGTGTTCAGAAATATGCAGCAGATTATATGGCCATTAATAGGTGTCACGTCTTGTTCTGCCATGGTGGTACAAGACATCCTAATTCGGCTCTTGATATTCTGGGGTTGTGGTGGCCAGTTTCAGGGACAGAATGCAAAAGTAGCAGCAGATGGGGCAAAAGAAGCAGAACGAAAACAGTGTGCACTTTATGTCTAAAAGTAGTGCAACAAAGACACTAATGAACGCAAATCCAACAACCACTTACACGTTTTTACTGACTCACGGGCCACGTCTGCACGACTCTAGGTTTGGGAGGCAGAGGGAGTGATCCTGACCTGTTCTGGCTCCTCATCTGGCTCGGATCTGCTCTACCGCTGCTGTTTAGTTTTAAAAGCATTTTAAAAGCAAGGCTGCTCGTAACAATGTTTTACCATTTTAAAAAGTGTATCATTAAATAGCTTGTTTTGCATTGTACTGTACTGTATTTTAGGTGCTGCTAGTTACCGCCACTCACCTGCACTTTAAAAAACGATCCCTGCACACCTCCCTTGCTGCTAGAGCGGGAGGCCCTGCACCTTGCACTTGTGGGCTGACATCTCGGGGGAGGACGGGACACTTGTCGGGCGCCATTGTGGTGAGCGCTCTAGTGCCTGGTCCTCAGCCCCGAGTTACTTAAGGCGGGAGATGCAAACGCGCAGCGCTTGCGCGCAGTGTGCGCGCCGGTGGCACGCCGGAGGCTCGCCAGAGGAGAGCCCGTCTGCGCCCGTCCGCGCCTCGGACGGGCCTAGGGCCAGTCACGCTGCCCATCATACTGTAGAGACAGGGAGAATACTATACTCAAGAGAAGAACTTCTGGAAATAGGTAAGAGGGGAGGTCTTAGGCAAACCCCGCGGAATCAGCAAGGGGATATCAGGAATGCTGAACTGACATGTGGGCTACTAAACACACACTCACTTGTAAAGCACTACACGGAAGTGGCCTCCCTGATAGAAGATCTGGGGCTAGACGCCCTGTTCCTAACCGAAACATGGACTAGCGCTGATAATGGGGTAGAATTAGGGCTGGCCTGTCCCTCAGGGTATAATATCCGCCACATCCCAAGAGGGAAGGGCAGAGGAGGGGGGGTTGGTGTTATCTTTAAGGAGGAACTGAATTGCACCACCCTGCAGGTAGAGGAGGTTGTGGGAATGGAAATGATGGGCCTCACGTTTCAGGGACGAGGGGGTAACCTGCTCACAGGCCTTGTTCGCTATAGACCACCAGGGAGTGCCACATCCTATACGGCCTTCCTAGATGTAGTGGTGAGCCTTGCCCTAAGCCACTCCAGAATGGTGATTCTGGGAGACTTCCACCTGTGGGACAATGGTGTGTTGGGGCCCCATTTGAGAGACTTACTGGATACTTGTAAGAATTTAAATCTGGTACAACTGGTAAACTCCATGACCCATCAGGGTGGTCACATGCTTGACCTCCTATTTGCCAACCCGCAGGAGACCGAAGTAATAGATATCACTCCGCAAAGCTGGACGGACCACCACCTAATCCGCTTTAAAATCTTGGTAGGAGGGATAGTTGGCCCCATCAGCCACTCTGCGGCAGTTCGAACAGGCAGGGAGTGGGCAAAACTGGATAGAATGGATGTTCATTCGACCCTCCCCAATGTTGAGATGTTTGATCCCCAGGCTACGGTAGAAGGGAACTATAAGGCTTACTGGGAATTTGTCACGGGAGCTCTGGATAGGATGATCCCGATTAAAAGGATAAAAAGTAGGAAGAAACCATCCGCTCCCTGGTACACGGATGAGCTGAGAATGCTGAGATGGGTATGTAAGAAAGCTGAAAGAAAGTGGCTTTTGAACTACTTAGAGGGGGAAAAACAGGAATTAAAAGCACTACAGGGGAAATATAAGAAGCTGATCCTGGAGTGTAAAGCTGAGTACTACGCCAATTCTATTCTACAAGCCCCCAACAGCACGAAAGCTCTGTTTAAAATAGTTAGGGAGCTCTCCGCCCCGGCTTGTCTTGGTAATAAGACCATTGCGTCATAGGACCTGTGCAACAATATAGCCTGCCACTTTACAGATAAAGTGGCTAAGATTGTTGACAAGTTTCAAGGCCAAGATCCCGGTGACCCTGCTCCTGTGTATTATAAGGCGGAACCAATCCCTCTTCAGTTAGCCACCTTGGATAGATTTCCTAGCCTAAATGACTGTACATTTAACAGCATGGCAGATAGCGTATCCTTGGGCTCTCCGGCCGATCCTATGCCGGTAAGAGTTTGGAAAACATTTGGTCGTGTAACCCTCCCATGGCTGCAATGTATCTGTAATCAATCCCTCGAGGAGGGAGCGGTTCCGGATGCCTGGAAGCAGGCAGTGGTGACACCCCTGCTAAAAAAAACATCTCTGGACCCTGCCAAGTCGGAGAGTTACAGACCCATTTCCCTGCTCCCCTACCCGGTTAAAATACTGGAGCGGGCAGTGGGCAGGTCACTCTCCGGCTTCCTGGAGGAAAACCAGAAGCTGGACAGAGATCAGTTTGGCTTCCGCCCAGCACATGGGACGTAGTCCGCGCTGACCCTGATCCTGGACAAACTGAGAATGCGGGCCGACAGCGGGAATGTCACGGTGCTAGTGCTTCTCGATATGTCGGCCGCATTCGACGCGGTTAACCACTCTATTTTGCTGGGAAGGCTTGAGAGCATGGGGGTGCGGGGATGTGCACTACAATGGATGCGGTCCTACCTCTCAGGACGACAGCAGGTGGTCACATTGGCACCCTTCGCTGCTAAAAAACGGCAATAGATCATGGGGTCCCTCAGGGGTCGGCCATCAGCCCCATTTTATTTAATGTATATCTACAGCCGCTCCTCCCCCTCATTAAATCATTTGGGGTGGAGGTAGTAAACTATGCAGATAACACACAGCTGGCGTTCTCCCTGGAAGGGAAGCACGCAGTCACAATGGACACATTCCAGGAATGTATGCGCCATACAGCCAGGTGGCTCAGGAAGGACTCCCTACAGTTTAATGGGGAGAAAACAGAGGTGTTGTACTGTGCTCCAGCAGGATTAACCAAGCAACCTACCGAGGGAATTTAGACTTACCCCGGAGGAGGAGCCAGTGCCACCGTCTGATACTTTAAGAAATCTATGGGGTCTTGCTTGACAAAAATCTACAAATGGAGTCACAGGCCAATAGGATAGCTGGCGTGTGTTTTGGTCTCCTACGGATGCTGACCGGCTCCTCCCGATTCTGCCAGACGACAAATGGTCGCTGGTGGTGAGGAGCATTGTCCAGAGGAGGCTGGACTATTGCAACTCGTTATATCTGGGAGCGCCTCAGTTTGTCATTGACAGGCTGCAGAGAGTGCAATCGGCAGCGGCAAAGCTGGCACTAAAAAGAAATCGCCGTGCCTCATCTCACCAAGCCCTACGGGATCTGCACTGGCTGCCGATCAAGGAGAGGGTACTTTTCAAGTCTCTGTGTATGTTATTTAAAGCAACGCATGAACAAGGCCCAGCTCCGCTGCAGGGGTGTTTCTCCTGGTATCGGCCACAGAGACAACTCCGTTCAGCTGGTGCAGGTCTGCTGGAAGTTCCAAGAGTCAAGCGGGCTAGGCTGGGGGGCAGGGCCTTCCGGGTGGTTGCGGCGCGCCGGTGGAATGAACTTCCCCTGAGCATCAGACAGAGTCAGTCCCTTATGAGTTTCAGGCGCAGCCTGAAAATGTGGCTTTTTCCGCCGACTTGTTAGTGCTTCTCTGCGCCCTTGATTCTTCTTCATCTGAGTCTGATATTGTAAAATCTATGCGCCAGGATACCCGTAGGGTGACAGTATGCGCGGTACAAAACATTCATACAATACAATACAATACAATACATAAGTAAAGAGTTGAGCCATCCAAACGTTGTTGAACTGGAAATGTACAGTTTTTAGGGATATTGTACGTAAACTTTGCATATGATAAGATACTGCAACCCATTGAACAGGATATACTGAGTGCAGATGTAGCTTTACCCAATAAAGGGAGTAAAAGAACCGATTTAGGAGTCCTGTTGTGAGAATGACCCTAAATATACAAACCCAATGAATGAATGAATCAGCCTTTGGTTAAGGAATGACAATGATACTTTGACATTTACACATTCAATCGTGTGCCTTACAAATAGTATAATATGGTGAATAATAGATAAGGTAGGCAACCTCTTTCTGATTTGCACGCATACTTGATAAGTTGTGGTTAATAATGAAACTCAGTATTAGGTAACAAGGAGTGCGCAACACCATTAATTCGAATAATAGATATTTGCATATGCATCTAAAAACAAGTGTGGATTTTAAAGTTCCATCCGTGTTAAAGATTTGCACACAAAATTAAACATTAAAACAAATCCAAAGGGTTGTAGAATAGTAAAGTGTGGGAGGGGTTGTGTACAGAACAACATTGAAGTACATTTAACCTATTGCATTTTACTGAATTATTTCGTAGAATGATGAAATCATGCAAATGATAACAGGAATGGATTCCAAATAGCATGAAATGGCAGATGAATTGTAAAAAAAGGTAATTTCTGGCTACCATACAGCATAGGGTCCAAATACTATTTTGTAATTTAAAACAATCTGTCACACTTGCGTACTCCAAATAATAAGTCTGCATACTTGGCAGCACTTCAGCCTCCTCGTTCGACCTTCAGCAAATCTGGCAAGTACAAGGCACATTGGAAGGGTTTCAGAGTTTAAGGCGTGCCACATTTCCACCACATGTAGAAGAATGCACTAATCCCAACAATATGCCATTCCAGAACACAATTTAATTTAATATTGGCCTTGAATACACCCTGTATGCTAAATTCCCTTCCTGATATTGCATAAGTGTATCCACTATAGAGTTGTGCAGTGGATAATTGTATGTATGGACAACATTGGTGTATTCTGTGTAACAAATCTGTGAACTTTTACAACATTAAGGATTTTTGCCAATGTGCTATCTAGAAATGATGCATGTAATCATAACAAAAGTGATGCACGAAGAGTGTGAAAAGCAATAGAAGTGTTTACGTAGTCCCTCTCATAGGTGACATGTAGAGGCAGAAGCTCCTTTTTGTTTTCCCCTGACCATTATTCTCAACTAGGGCTTCTAATATTGCCTGAAGGGTTTTTTGCATTAAAAACATCACCTGTAATAATGACGAGGCCGAGTGTAAAGTAACCACGCAGTAGATTACTTTAGATATCTTTATTAAGATATAGCAGAAAGAACAGGTAGTGCCAGGAACACATCTGGAAGGCTTCTAAGTGAATGTAATAATATTCTCTTCTTCTGTTCAGCCTTCATTTTCCCTGCTTCATCGATAGCACAAATGTAATTTGTGAAATACTCCTTCCATTCCACCCATTTGATTTCTGGTTGTGATCCTGTAGACCAGAAAGGTTGTGGAGGACTTATGGTAAAACTGTGTTGAGCCATTCCTTCTTCAATCTCAACCCCAATCTGATCACCTCCGTCCATAGAATAACAAAGTCTCTAATCTTTTTTTTTTTTTATATGCTACCTCCTTTTCACTTTCAAAATTACAAGCATAAAAATAATTAATAACACCCAAAAATTTTTTTTTTTTTTTTTAAAGTGTCCCGACTTCCTCACTTGTTCTCTTTGTATATTTGTGCAATCCGGTAATAAATTATTAGTAGAATATAATATTTTCTCATAAAATCAATTCCGGTTTGAAAGGATCGTGTCCGTGTAGTATTTATTCCTTTGCGATGTAAAACTCAATTTTCCTTTACCTAAAATAGCCGCCACGCAAAGGTCGCGCTACGTGACCTTGCGTCATTACGTCATCACGCGCGTCGATATCCTGGTGATCGTGATGCTGGCCGCCACACTCGCGCAGGAGCTGTTTACACTCGCGCTGAAGGTTGAAAGCGCTATGGCAATTTAAATGATGCAGGTCAATAGGAAATGACCTGAAAGGTATGATAAATTAGTTTTTTTTCCTACCTTGCCATTGAGTATGCGCAGCGAGTATAAAGGACACGATGAAAGTTCAAAAACAGAAAGTTCTTCGTAATCTTTCTTTTCTTCTTTTTTTAATTTCTTCGTTTTTTCAAAAAAAAGAAAAAAAAAATCTGTTTCCTTTATCTTTAAGTCGTGAAGATCCCGGTTTCCCTCGTCGCCACTTGTAAAGTAACCACGCAGTAGATTACTTTAGATATCTTTATTAAGATATAGCAGAAAGAACAGGTAGTGCCAGGAACACATCTGGAAGGCTTCTCAGTCAGTCAGCAACTGCCTGTTAACCTGGAACACACCTGCATGATACATTCTAAAGCTCTAACAAACACGAGCCTTAAAGAGAAAGGTACAACAGTAAAAGACACAACATAACACCAAGGTTGCTGTCATGTCCAGTGCCATAGAGGGCAGCTAGGTATCGGAGGGGATATGGCCTTGCCAAGGGGTACCCTTTCCTGTAACACCAAGCAAGTCAGTTTTCTCACTCCCCATTCCTTCCCCCCTTGCTGTGTCACTGCTTGTTGCAGGGCTTCTCTGTCTTCCCTTGGGCTATCAATTCCACTAGGGGAGAGAAAGGGGTGATGACGATAACCTAGGTTCAGGTAGAAACATCCCCCCTCCATTTTTACCCTGTTTGTCCCCCAATGCTTTGTCCAAGTCTGGTAATGTTTAAAAAATCATAGAGTCACTTGTTACATTCTTTTCGCCCTCTTTCCTACCATCCTCTTGAAGACTCCCCAACAGTAAAGGATATTAATGGACGTCAGGTTTCCTTTTATAATAATTCCCCACAAATTCTTTCATAGATTGTCCCAAATGTATGTCCCACTTGCTTCATCCATAGGGTATACCCGAGTATCTACAATACTTGGGTCAAATTCTCTTCTAGGGGGTCAATGATGATACTCTCCACTGACTTGCAATGCTGGTCCTTTTAATGATTCCACTTTTTTTAGTACAGCGTCTTTCCGTCGCTTATAGCCCCAGTTTGTTTTCCCTTTTGGCGGCATTTCCCTTTGCAACCTCTGTGTCTTCGACTTCCTAAAATAGTCCCAGCTAGACAGTTACAAACAGAAGCCCAGTAATGCACGGAAAGGCTAACTCCTCTTCTGCCTTGGTGCTACCATCTCTGCCATCGGCCTGTATAATTTGTTTGGGCACTAGACCAAGTTCCAGGGTCCTCAAACTGTTTCTAGGTGCAAATCAGTTGCTGCCCCTACCCCTGGCCTCGCTTTACCCCAACACCAAGTTACCACTCTGCCGTAAACCCTGTCATCCTGGCTCAGAGGGGCTTGGCACAGTAGCAGTTGGTGGAGGGAGTAATCTGCTAAGTAATTTTCAGGGCCTCCAGTAAGGAGATTATATTACCAGGAGATTACCAGGTTAGTAAGGATGAGTTCCCCCACTATCTCATATACTGGGCAGCTAATGAGTGTGATAGGAAGGTACGGGTACTCTGCAGCACTCCCACCTCCTCACTGCCCTTTGCCTCTTGCCTCACCCTCTCACCCAGTGAGCACCTCGCTGGACTGCAGATGCTCTCTCCGGCATGGCTATTACAATGCTTGATCATAGGGGCCAGCGGCTGCTCCTCCATTTGCTCTGGTCTCAGCGCTAGCGCTAGGGATGGGTCACAAGGGCAAGGAGATCAGTCATGGCGGGAACAAGCTGAGTGCCAGAGGCCAAGCCAGGACCTGTGAGTCCCTCAACAAGCCTCTGTGGGCTGGCTTCTCACTCTTTTCCTCTCTCTTCTGAGAGCATCAGCTACGTCCTCCAGATCAGGTAAAAAACATCAGTAGTTGAAAGAGTCAATATTGTTGTCTTGCTCTCACTCATGCACTTCTCCTGCACTTCTGTATCTTCACAGAATCAGCGAGGACAAGCCCAGAACCGGAGGCCAAACCGGGATCAACGAATCCCTCAGTGGGTCTCTGCGGTCTGTCATCTCATTTCCCCTTCTCATGCGCTTCTACATCCACTCTGCTTAGACGGAGACAAACCAAAGGCTCGGACCAAGCTTGGACCAGCATGTCCCGCAGAGGGCCGGCGTCTCGCTTTTCCTTGTGCACTTCCAGCTCTCTCCAATCAGTTCATAGTACATTTACAATGAAAGGCAATGGAACTGTTAGGCCTCATTATTAAATCAATTCGTTTTATCAGTACTTGAATAGTAGAACATAATTTTATGAGTAATCTATTAATAAGCATTATAACTATTTATCAATGTATTTTCCACTCGTTCTATCCCTTTCCAGCATGCTTTTACGGTGCGATTACTTCACTTGTCTCTATTGTTGTATCACATTGTTCATCCTGCGCAATGTGCACATTTAGGCTCTTGTGTCTAAATCGGTAAAAGTGTCATGTAAAGAGGTTTTGAAATATTTGCGCTATCAAGCTCCCCTCTGATGTGATTCAAGCCAACACAATATCTACTAAATCAGATCTCATCACAGATTAGGGGTTTGTTGTCTTTAACGTCTTTCTTCAACACCCTTCTAAGATTTTCCTTTTGTCATAATAGTTACATTGTTCATCTTCTATTTCAAGATCACCTCTTGTTCCTTTCACTCTTTGTTTGTCTTTTCTGTTTTTGCAAAATTCTATAGATATTATTAGTAGCATTATGCACAAGAAGATCGCCACTAAAGGTCTCAAGATGGAAATTACCAATCCATATCCTAAATTACCCAATCAGTTGCTGACAGTTGACAAGCCCTGAAATATTGTGTCTCATGCATCATCTGCTTTTAAATTTCCCAAGTCCTCCTTTAAGACAGTAATGTTTTTGATGTAACTCTCCAAGTCTTTGCTCTTGTCTGTTATGTAGGTGCAACAATGTAGTATCTTTAGTGATTGACAGACTCCGCCCATCTTCGCAAGACGAATATAAAGAGAAAGTCGATTTTGAATCATCATTGATCTTATTGAAATAATTTCTACATCTATAACAGAAAACCCCCCAGCTGTACTGGTGGCTAATTTATCAACTATGGTAGAAAGTTAGCTGCTGTAATACCCAGCCCAAAGGGCATAGGAGGGTGATGTGGAGGTGCGGATTGGGAGATGGGGGTGAACCTTGTTTGCACTGTATCCTGCAATAATCATTTCAAACTATTTCATTTCTATTTCATACACCGTACCTACGTCACCCCACACAGCATAAACAGGATGGACCCCACAAGAAATTCTGGCTGTTCATGAAGTAAGAGGGTAGGCACTAACTTTCTGTACTTAGCCTGGGAATGTCCTTCAGTTAAGTCATACTGGGCACTGGTGGTACCTCGCAAAGAGGCGGCCACGGGGATTAGTGTCCCATTGAATCCGATTGCCTATTTATTGGGAATGGTAGAGTGCCCCAAAGGTCGCAGGATCCCTCATAGATAGGCTTAACTCACCCTACTCCTGGGGCAGAGGGGGTGGCTATTGGGTGGATGGGGGCACAAGCTCTCCGTCGGACCTGTTGGTTGAAGGATTTGATGGAGTGAGGGGCTGTGGAGGGACAACCACATGCCGATGACAGGGCGCCTGTGGCTCTATTACAGTAGGTACAACTGCTAGGTATGTTCCAAGATGAGGACCACCCCATGGAGGATGGCTCGGGAGGGGAGGATTGAAAGATGCCAGAAATATCTATCTCTCTGTAGGTTTCACGATGACATAGTGAGCATTATTATGTGTTTGCATGGTTTGGAGCTTGTTGTCTTGGTTCTATTTTATGCTGTCTTGGGACACCCTTGGATACATGCATATTCCATATCTAATCTAGATCTGGATGATCTGTAGATGTTTTAACTTCTGTCTGCTGAAGATTCCCTTTCAGATGTGCCAAATGCACAGTATGTTTGCTGTTAGCGGAAAATCTATAAAATACATTGGTTTTAAACTCTGGAAGAAAGTTTTCTAATTTACTGTGAGCTTAATGCCACCCCTACTGAAGGTATTAAAACTCCAAAAATATCACCCACTATTTCGCTTGCACTCATATCTGTCTTCGTTCTCGTGTTCTCAAATTTGTTTTCTTTTTCAAAATCTTTAACATGATACATTTTTAGGAATACAATTGCCATATCACAACTTCCATACCAGCCTCTTGGTAATCTATAAAAAGCATTCTTTCCACAAATATAATACACTCCGGTAAAGATGGGATCAAAATCCTCTTAGTATCTTCCCTAATTGTTATACATTTCAAAAGTATGCTCACATTTACTAGAACCTACAAATATCAAGTTAATATCTGATCACTTTCTATTTAGACAAGGTTCATACGCCATGGCCAAAGTTTGCGTCGGTCTAAATATATAGTCCATAGGTACCTAAACGTGTAGCCATTACCAACATTCATGGTATGAACATATTCACTTAGTAATCTATTATATACATTTACAGACAACCCAGTTATTGTAACATCAATATGTAAAGCTTTAGCATTCAGAGCGATAGAATCAGTGTAATTCATCTTTGTATCTTCAGAAGAAATTGTGAGTTTTGAATATTTTGTAGGAGCATAGTGTGGTAAATTTAAAATGATAAGCAAAGCAAGTAATATCATAGAACTAATGGAAAAGATTCCAGTATATCAAATTTACATGTAGAAGAGATTTCAGTGTTAGACCCCATGACTTATAAAAAGTCTGATCATTTGACTAGAAAAATTCAAAACAGCAGAGGTAGTTTGAGCAATTTGGCAAAGTTAGACACAAAAATGTTAAGGCACAGTTCAACAGCTTCTTTCAATTCGAAAAAATACTCATATCAGGTTCATTGATGAGCATATTCAAGAAAAATTGTGTCAGTCTTTTGATTGGTACACCAAGGTTGAAATTCAGATCTGCAACATAGTTTGTTTCATGGAAGTTCAGGTAGATTCGTATTGTTATTACAATGGATAATACACTCCCATTCCCATTAATTTGCTGCCAGATAAGTCCATTCAGGAGAGGAGTACTTTTGACTGGGTACTACTGCTCTCTTTCATCTCCTCACAGTTGCTTACTCATCATCAATATCATCAGTCCAGACTGCTCAGAACTTTCAGGAACAGTTGGTGGTAGGCGTCCTGTAGCCAGGCAGCTTCACACCTCTTCTCTGCCAACAGTCTCTGGGTACTGCTTACGTTCTTGCTATAGTAGGCCCTTGGCTAGCGTCTGTATCTCTCGCAGTCAACTTTGTTTGCTTTGACACTTTGGTACCTACAGTTGACTCTCTTGGACCCCCCTCAGGCCAAGCAAGTACTGGCCCACCAGCCTGCTGGCCCCCAACAGCTTGACTAACCTGATCCCTCTGTCTCTGTTGTATCATCAAGCTGACATAGGACTCTGCAAGTGTGGCTGCCATGTACCTAATTCGGGAGACCTCCGCCCTTCACATCAGTGATGGTGACTAAGATCACCTGAAAAGGCCCTCTCAAGCGTGGATACTGTTAGACCTGGCACCATTGGCGTGGGTCTCCCTTCCATTTATCGCTGTTGTCTCCTCTGTCTTTGCTGGTATTAGATGCTCTGGGCGCTGTGCCACTGACATTCAGTGCCACAGCGCAAATGCTCCCTGTATAAATATGACTGTGAATTGGTATATCCCTGATTGGCTTATTTGGTTTACCCGTTAGTCCCTAGTAGTGTGGCCTGTGTGTGTCCAGGGCTGGCAACCCAAATGCTGCTGGTGGGCTTGCGGCACTGGTTTGCGCCACCCACAGAAGCAGCTTGTAAAGTGTTCCTCAGACCTGCCACTGCAGTGTCTGCATGCAGTCTAAAACTGCCATCTTGGTTGTGAAGTGCCCACACTTCCCAGCCCCTGAACCTTCCCTTAGCCTCATGTCAGTCACCCCTATGTTAGGTGCATTGTGTGTGTAAGGTAGGACATGGCTTGGTATGTGTAGCATGCCCTGGTAGTGAATCCCCCTCCATTTTGTTTTTCACTGCTGCAAGGCTACCTGTTCTCCATAGGCCAGAATGGGCAGACTGGCTATGACATCCTATAGTCCTATCTGACTCAGGGAACATGGTAGAAATTCAAGTTTAGTATGCCTGAACTCAGAATAATAAAATGCATCTTTTAGTGAAGTTGGTTTTAACATTCTGTGCTTGAAAATACCACTTTTAGAAAGTAGGTATTTTCTTGACCAGGGGTCTCCAACCTTTGGTGTGGTGAGAGCTACTTCTGGTCAGTGAAAATCGTCGTGAGCTACTAAACCCCAATCAAATCGTGCATTTTTCTGAGAGACCTCCCACGCCAAGAAAGGTAATCAGATTGACTTCCAGGAGTTTTTGAGCCTGATTGGGGGTATTGCCTGCCATGAGGTAATAATCAATCAATGTGAAGAAGACAAAGTCAGAACTCTCGCACCCAAGCCAGATCTCAAGTATGCACAGATGTACAGACCTACATCACACTTTTGCTCATACAGTTACATTCCATCCATGGCAAAAGATTATCATTACACATTTGTTATAACATAAACCGGCATAAATGATTAAAAATGGCGGCCATTTCTCACAGTACACACAGTCACTGTTTTTTTATGTTTTGACTGGACCCCACATGCTTCAGATCACCTCGAGGGGGTCATGTCAGACTCCGTCCAGTTACCAGCATAAAAGCATGACTACTAACAGCTATTATTACACAGTGCTTTAATCACTGGGCAAGCCAGCAGCTACTCACTGCAATGTCGTGATCATTCCTGCCATACTGTGACACCTGTGGCTTGATGGAGACCCCCCCTGGCATGACCTCCATGCCATACTATTGACATCCATGGCTCAATGATGCCCAATCTTGGTATAATTATAATTAATAAATAGTTAGAAGTCACAGTGATTCGTCGTGGTATATTGAGGCCTTCCATGGCATAAGGTGGTGATACAAGGGCATGGAATGCAAGTTTTATTAAAGCAGGGTTCGAGGACCTGTGACTTTGGTACTAAAAAGGAAAGGCTCAGTAGCGCCACCGAACAAAATAGGGCTTTTCATGGAATTGTTCACTTTTTATTTTGTGGATTGCGCATCTTTTTCCAAAATGAAAGGTTTGTTTTTGATAGCAAAATGTGTGTGTTTTCAGTTCACAATCTGAAAAGTGTATGTGTGAGGACAAAATTATTCATTTTCAAACACCTTTTTAAAGCTCATAGTTGAGTGCTATGGCTGCAGCCGAGACCCTGCCTTGTGTGATTTGTGTGATTTGTGTATGATTCCCGTCCAAACCTCTTCTCTGTGACCTGAGTGACAGGATTGAGGAATTTAAAGCTCATAGTTGAGTGCTATGGCTGCAGCCGAGACCCTGCCTTGTGTGATTTGTGTGATTTGTGTATGAGTCCCGTCCAAACCTCTTCTCTGTGACCTGAGTGACAGGATTGAGGAATGTGAGCCATTAATGCCTCTTTTCTCTCCCAGAGGATATTACTATTTGACCAGACGTGGGAAGAAGTCAAATTTCATGAACCCTGGGCCTTAACTTTTTTATGGCTTTTAAAATTGGGTTTGAAAACTGCACTGGCTAACGATGCAACGTGGTTAATTTTTACTACTTCTACTCTAGGGCCCGCCCCAGAGATTGATAACGTGGGAGTTTTAATTATTGAAGTGCGCATACCAGTTTACTCCGGAAGGCGAAGACTCTGTGATAAACAAGCTGTTGCCCCAATATTAACACCGATCACGTTGTAGTGACCCTGTTACCTCCATCTGCACCACCCTGGCGTTTTCGATTGCACCCAGAATGACATACATGACTTTCATTGATCATTATTGCACAAAATGTGCACCTGCACAACACAGCTACTAAGGGGATATTGAATCTATGATTCATGACATTATCTTGCCTCGCATCTTTTAAGAACAGCAGCTGGAGCTTGATGGTCCGATTACACAATAAGAAATATTAGGAGCGCTGCTAGCTCTATTGACGTGCAGGACACCGGGCCTAGACGTCCTCCCACTTGAGGTTTATCGAGTGCACTCCTACCTGCTGCCCCTGAAGCTGGATCAAGTACAAACTGGCCTTTGAGGAGTGCACACTCCCCCTCACTGCGTGAGGCAATGCTGGTGTCCATCCCTGAGCCTGTTAAGATCTCAACAGACCTTTCCTCATACCGGCTGCTCGCCATACTTAGTACTGATTATATTTATAAGCTTAAGTTCCTTGAGGTTCGGCTCCTCCCCTGACTACCACAGTTATTCCACCTGGGCCAAAACAGCTTTGTGCCGACACCAGCACCTCCTTAAACCTTCACATGCCCTATCGGGCCCGGGAGTTTGTGCCTCGCCTTTACCCACTAAGCGGCCTTTATTGATTGACACTTTATTGACACTTTAAGTTCGAGATTCTCGCAGATCAGGCTTGGGTGACCAGTTACTGTGTTGGATTGGGCTTCTTTATACTAAATGATATCACACTTTTTCTCATATGCCTTTTTCTCATATTCAATCAAGTGCAGGAATCTGACATTACACGGCGACCACTGCTACTATCATGCAGGCCCACTCTTCAACACACAACGCGCTGGAATTGGAAGAGACGGATTGCGCCAGAGAAGGGTTCACCCTGCGACTCGTGACCGCCAATTATCACAACTAGGTATCAAAACAAAACAAATCCGTGTTAAGACCTCCGAGAGGCCTCTCACATGGCTTGCCTTCTTACCTGCTGCTCGGGTGATAGAAGAAGGCGGCAGGCTGTATAGTTGAAGAGGGCAGATGGTGCAGTTCCATACTGCTTGCGCGACCTGCTGCCCTGCCCTGCCACGCCCGTTGAAGCTCCGCACTTGGCACTCGTGACTGAACAGCGCGGTGCCTGTGAGGAAAAGGCAGGAGACGCTTACAGAGGGTCGCGAGACTCTGCTCACGTAGGAAGGAGACGAACGTCATCCTCTTCACCCCTCCTCGCTCCAGCTAAGCTAAGGCCAATGTTAGCAGCTGGTTTGGGTGAGGGCGGGATCTGTGGACGTGCAGGGACTGTTCACTGGGTGGGGGCTTTATAATAAAAATAAACAATGTTCATGCACATTAATGGCTCAGACCTGCGCAAATATAATCCTACATTCACGGGTGGCAATGCCTGCTTCAGGTTCGTGCATGTAATTAATACTTATGGGTATTTACAATGGCATAATCTTAAAGATGCCTGTGGCAAGGCACATTGAGCACAATGCAGCGCGAGCTACCGGCAGGGTCTCGGCGAGCTACCGGTAGCTCGCGATCGACTGGTTGGAGACCCCTGTTCTTGACTAAGCCTCCAGTGTGTTCTGCTGTTATGTGTATTGGCTGTCTGGGTTTAGAGGGGCAAGGCAGGCTGAGTCAGACCTGGGTTGAATGGAAAGATCTGCATTGAGTACTGGGGAGGGCTAGCCCCTTGACCTGAATAGGGTTGTGCCTGGCAAGGTGAATGCTGGCTCCACCTCCTACTGTGCGTCTGATGGCAGAGAACCTCTTTCTGAAAGGAAGGATGAAGCCTGGTAAACAAAGTGCTCCTGGCCTGAGCAGACCTGGTTCTGGCTGGGTTCAGTGACTAGAGACTTTTGATAACAAAGACGTTTGGGGTATAAATATCTGTGCCCAAACCCCTGATTTTTGTATTGCTCCTGGATGCCACACCTGACTCCACCACCAGCCTCCTGATTCCTCCCAGCGAGGATTTCTATCTGCATGTGAGTTAAAGGGCCTCTAGTTCTTCTACAGAGAAGAGAGCTGAAATCATTGCTAAAACCGTTGGCGAGCCGCCGCAGCGGAAGAGCGTAACAAAAATCATCACTCTGCTGCCACCGAGCGCTCGCAAGCTAAAGATCATCGCCTCGCATGCTTGCAGGCCACAAAGTGCTCGCTTACCCCGAAATCATTGCATCGCACGTTTGGGGGCTTGTCGAAGGCTTGCTAACCCCGGATCATTTCATCGAGATCATCGCATCACGACATCGCAGAGCGGGGGGCCTTGTGCCCGTCATTTTCTGCGCTTCCCTCCCGGATCATTGTTCCCTCGCGCATTTTCTTTTGTCGCAACAAGATCGCACACGAAACAGAATCAGCGCATCTCCTCCCTTGTGGCCAGGATTCAACGCATCGCTGGCCTAGCGTGAAGAAGTCTGCTGCTTTGTCCCGCACGCACCCACAGACCGGCGCATCATCCTCCCTTATGGCAAGGATTCAACGCATCTCCGGCCTAGCGGTGGGGAAATCATCGCTACAGCTCGTTTGCGACATTTAGCTTGTTTTGCTATGAAATCCAGGTACTTTGTAAGTAAAAGTGTCGCAGAGACCCCTGCTTTGAACTGAACCCCTATTTGAACACTTTGAACTCTTTTCCCAGCTTTCCAAGAGTACCCCCTTTTTCGGTTGTGGTTTTTTACCGTTATTGGTCTTGTGTTAAGTCTATATATAAAGATACTTATTTTTTATAACAACTTGTGTGGTGTCCCTTTGTAGTGTCCTTCACTATGTTACTGTGTATGATCAGAAATGCTTTAGACACTGCTTCTGAGATAAGCCTGGCTGCTCGTGCTACGTTACCACAGGGTTGAGCAGGGGTTATTAAAGCGTGTAGCCCCCTTACTCTGACTTAGGAAGAAGGGTCCCTACTTGGACTGTGGTCAGCCACTGCCAACTAGAGACCCCCATTTCTAACAGATACTAAACACGTTCTGCGCACGTGTTTCTTCACCATTACCCAGTCCTCAGTACTTAGGTCTTAGCACTGCTCCTGTTGAACTGTAAAAGAAGCTTCTCCAACCTGGTGAGACACAGAATGTACCACATCAGCAAGTCCCTTGCAGTAATCCCAAATAAGGCAATAGGTTATATTTTCAAGTGCATTAGCAGGACCAGCTGGCAATCTCATCACTTGGCCTAAAATAACTTCGTGCACCGACAATCCTGTCTTCCTGTCTGGCGTACTTCTTAAAATCACAAACACAATAGGCAATGCATCAGACCACTTCAAAAACGTTGAAGTGCACACTTTCACCAATCTTGTTTTTAATGTGCCATTAATTTGCTCCAACAAGCCAAAAGCTTCTGGACAGTAAACTGCAATGAAGCTTCTGCTCAATTTTTGCATACAGCATTTTCAGGATCTCATTACTAAAATGAGTTCCTCGATCTGACTAAAGAGAAGTTGGAAATCCGAACCTCTGAATCAATTTCCTTAAGATTAATTTTCCTTGGTCAAGCTGCCATTCGTGCTTGTCAGATAGGTTTCAACCCATTTTGAAAAAATGCATACAATGACCAAAACATACCTCGAATCCTTGAAAAGGGGCACTTCATTAAAGTGTATTTGCATTCGGTTGAAGGGACCTGCAGATTTAATAATGTGACTCATGACAGCCCATGTTTTTCTCCCCGGATTTTGCAGTTGACACACTACACACGTGTGACACAATGTCTGCATTCACTCTGAATATAGGATTAAAACACACCTGTTGGATAAGGTGCATCATTCCATTTCTCCCCACATGTGCAGGACCATGGTAATGTCTCACCATTAGTAGTAATAGACTGGCAGGCAATACAGTCCTGTCATCAGTGTAAAGTTAAACATCATCCTCTCTTTTGCTACATCCTGCTCTCTCCAAACCTTGCTGTTTCATTCCTGTCACTTCTTCTTGCAACTCCCTTACCTCACCCCAGGTATCTACTGCTAACAACAATAAATTGCAATCTGATGCCTGAGGTTTCTTTTAAGATTTCCTCAATAAAATGTTTGTGCATTTAAGGCAAAATACTTTGCCATTTTATCAGCATATCTATCCAATGTTGACATAGTCAGTGACTTGCCTATGAGCAACACACTTCACAACTGCAATTTGGGTAGGCAATTGTAGGTACTGCAGAAGGTTTTTCACGCACTTTCCATTTCATATTGGTGAACCAGATGATGTCATGAACCCATGCTGGAACCACAGCTGTCCTAAGCAGAGCTGTATTGACTACCAGTGTAAATTGTAACTCTGAGTTGCTCTGAAATGCTGAAAGCCCACGTCAATAAGACAAGTTCCGAAACTGGGCAGAATACACTCCTTTCAACCAGAATGCTTCCACAACACCTCCAATTGTACATACAGCGTAAGCAGCTTTCAGATTTCCTTCATTGTCTCTCAAACAGGATCCATCAACAAACACATGATCGGATTTAGGCAATGGTTGGTCCAAGATATCAGGATGTGGTTTCCACACATGATTCAGTCACATCCAAACAATCATGTTCAACTTTAACAGTCACGTTCTCATTTTCATACAATAGTATCTGGGTAGCTGGATTCAAATTCATGCACCTTTTTAGTGTCACATTTTCTGCACCAAGTAGGATCTGTTCATACTTAGTCAAACACTATTTGTCCGATGCTGTGCACGAGTACACGTTAGGAGTAGCTCCACTGAATGGCGTGCAAATAAAGTCAGTGAATGTGCCAGGACTATTCATGACTCACACATGCAGATGCAATCGCTTTCAAGCATCCAGGCAATCGAGTCGCAACAGGGTCAAGAGTCACAAAAAAATAGGCGATTTATCTGTGATTGCTTCCATGCACAAGTGTCAACATTGAAAGAGTGCAGCCTTCTCTTTGACTACAAAGCAACATAAAGCACTTATTGTAATCAGGAATTCCTAATGCTTATGCCTACAAAGGCATTCTTGCCGCACGCTGAAAGGTGTCATACAACTGCCATCCTAAGGTACTGGATCAGACACGTCTATGTGTGTCAACCTCTGATGAGGTTGGCTGAGAATGAAACATTCCGAATCATTCACGGTTAACAGTAGCCCAACATTTTTAAGAATATGTGGACTTCCTTTTGCGTAGTCTGTGTATTCATGTTAAGAATCGCTGTAATCCTTTTTTGTGAAATTCTTCTCGCTTCTGTCTGAATATGATGTCCTAAGTACAAGACGTCTGTTTTGCAAAACTGTAACTTGGTCAGGGATACTTTATGTCCGTTCTCTGATAAGTGATTCAGAAGTGCAATAGTATCAATCCTACAAGCTTCTTTTGTATTTGACGCCACCAGAAGGTCCGTCAATGTACTGCACTACCATTAAATGATTTAGCATTACGAGAGACTGAAGAGTCTTTTTACATCATATCTGGTTAAAGCTTGAGGGGCTTTCTGTATACCATTGTGAGACTTAGCACCATGCTAAATCACAACAAAACAGAAAGCAAAAAGATACTGGTTATCCTCATGCAATGAAATTAAGACAAATGCCTGACATAAGCAGATAACAGAAAACCATTCAGCCTCACATGGAATTTTGTAACAATATCACAGCTGGATCCGGTCCCACGGGACAACATGGAACAACAATCTAATTCACCCAATGCAAATCCGGCACGATACGATATTTGCCATTTGCCTTCTCAAGGTCCATAATAGGAGAGTTATATGCACTTCCCATTATCTCCTTTAAGATCCCTTGCTCAGTCATTGTGAGTCAATCACATAAGTAATTCCAGCAATAGTATCGGGACACATATTCTATTGTGGGATTCTTGGAAATTCTGCATGTTGTTTAACGATTATCCAGACTGGTTCAACACCTTTGATTAGTTGTATATCTTTACTTATTAAGTCCCGGACTTCAGGTAACCCAGTGTCTCTCAATTCAATAGACAAATCCTCAGTCCTCAGTAGAGGATACATTCCCACATTAGATTTCAGTTGGGTAAGTTTAAAAACAACATCTTCATCATTTGTGTTCTACTCAATACCTTTTGGTGTGCATAAAATGGAACAATTTAACTTACACAGTAAGTCACATCCAAGAAGATTCACTGGACTTGTATAACACACCACAAAACAATGTTGATCAAGGGACCCTATTTTAACTGAAACAGGTTCCATAATTAAGGTGAACAACTTTTTGTTTGAAATTCCGACAACATGTATACTTTCTCATGAAAGGAGTAGGTTAGGACCCTTTGCTATTCTCACAGTAGAGTGGGTAGCACCAGTGTCAATAAGGAATGAGACATGGTTCCCATCCCCTTCTCCATTCACACAGGGAACACTCTGGTCAACCCCTAAAGGTCCGCCAAGTAAGGCGTCCTCCTACCCCCTCAGTCACTGTCAGGCTTTTGTGTAATCTAACTGAATCAAATTCTGTTGTAATACATTCTGGTTATACCTTTGCACCTGAATATTCTGTTGAGTCATCAGCACCGGGGGCTTTTGCATTGACTGAGATACATTAGTATTTTGCACTCTCTGACCTTGTGCCTTTTGAGTCTGTGCCATGTTATTTCCTTGAGACTGTACATATTCTGCATTTGATTCCCTACATTATTTGAAATTGACTTACACTCATGTTTCCAATAGCCACATTTTCTGCAAGCATAACATGGATTCAATTTCTTTAAAAGCGACACATCAACACCAGTTCTTGGATCTACTGGGTTTACATGACCTCTAATTTGTGGCTGAATATGCTGTTGCTGTAAACCATTAACACCCTGCATCATTGAAACTTGATTATATCCCCCTGTATCAGAAAAATATTGTCAAAACTCATCTGTTTCTAACCTTTCTCCATCAACCTCTCCTTTAGTTTCCTGTCTTTATCTCAATCTCATTCCCACAATATTTTGCATAATGCAAAATCCCCTCTAATGGTTTGGTTTGCTAACAAATCATTTGCTGTCTAATCATGTTAGAAAATGCAGGTCTCAAGTCATGCACAAGTATATGAACAAAATGTCCCATATCTTTTTCAGCGTCATTATCCAAACCAGTATATTGTTTGAAAGCCTGTATCAATCTCTCAAAATAGGCATGTACTGCCTTCCTTTAGGGAACATTGTTCTGCCAATCTGCTGCCAATCAATCTCTTTAGGGAAATCTTACTCATCAAGTGATTTATCACCTGCTGGTATTCTTTTCAGGTTCTATCTCAGGTCAAATAGAGTATTCAAATCAATCCACAAAAACTTTTGAAATGTTTACAAATTTTCAATCTGCCTGTACCATTCCACTGGAATTTCAGGAAAAGATTTGTAAATGACAAAATACCAGGTTTTGTCCATGGTACATGAACATAACCTCCACCAGGTACTTCTCTCATTGGGAGCACCCATATTTCCCCTGCATTTTCATCTAGGGCATCCTCTGATGACTGCAACCTAACTTTTTATTTCTTCCTTTGTCAATAATCTACCTTTCCATTTTTCTCTCTCAATCCATTTGTTGATCAATGTCCTCTGCTCCTTATCTGTAATTTAATTCCAGATATCTTTGTCACTAAAATCTAACTTGTATGTTTGTAAAACCTTTGATTTTTTAATATCTACACTTTTCTTAATTCTACTATTTGGAATAGTGGGTACATACTAATTAATAGGAAGCCTATTTATTGGAAATACTGGAGGAAGAAGTCCTAATTTGGTTCACTTCGCTCCTTGATCATACTACTCCTATATTTTTCTTATGAGCTCATACTATCTGCACCCCTCCATCTTTTTAACATACATGTTGGCTTTAACAAAATGCTCTTTCCAAAATAATCATATCAATCTTCTACTCGTTCTGGTACATCCCCTCCTAATCATGTATACGTCCTTCTGGCTTCAAATTCCCAAACTTCTAGTATCTATCCCTATTTACAATATTACACCATGGAAAGAGATTAAACAAGTACAGAGGTATCTTGGGAACACGATTTGGTAACTGAGTGGTCTGTCCCGTTTTGGAAACAAAATTGAGCCAAAATTAGGAAGGCCCCTATAGCAGCAAGCACCACACAAACACTTTTCTTTGCATATAAAATACTTCACCTATATTCTGTGGTTTTGCGCAAGTTTTAGTCAGAGCTTTCTGACTCATTTTAGGCATGTTCACTAGAACATGCAGATTTAAAGCATTTCCGTTTTACATGTCCCATTGTTCAGGGTTTCTGGACATAGGTTTGTGCTCAGATTAAGTTTGGGCCTTATTAAATGCTCAAAGTGCAAGGCCTGCAAATTTGGTCTAAATAAAAAAGAGGTACTATCGCCCTTACTCAAAAGTCCATGGAGAATTAAAAATGTCTTAGAATTTCTTACAATGCAAGAGTGAGTTTGTGGTTTACGTCCTGCAATGTACCTGTCCGATACTGTACATGGGCAGCACCAATCATATGGTGCACATAAGAATACTTCAGCACCTTACGGCTGTGAAGAATAACAATAAGAGCTACCCCGTTGTCAGGCACATTAATGAGATACCTGGTGGGAATGTGAACGATCTTTCTTATTATGCAATTGACCAAATTTCAAAGAATAAAAGAGGTGTAAAACGTGAGCAGAAACTGTTACAACTTGCGTCAAGGTACATAGTATTGTTTATCACAAAAATTCCATTTGGCTTGAATTCTGATGACGACTTGTTTGTACACATCCAAATATCATGGTTCTTTGTGACTTTTAGTTAATAGTAGAGAACTACATAGGAATAGAGGAGTCTTGAGACGAGGAAGAAAGAAAATGTATCTTATGAACCAATGAATTTAAAGAAATATATAGCTGATTTTATTTCAAGTACCATTCATCACAAAGGAGTTAAGAATCCTAGTAGTGAACGTAGTCCACAAAAATGTGGGTTGATAAGAGCCCCATCCACATTGGTGGGAGCGAAACTTTTTTTTCATTTTATACATTTAAAAGCACACTTGCACTTTATATCAATCAACCCAGTAGGAGTTTGTGATGAAGGGAATCTTCCCCATTTTTTTGTTTTTGTTTTATTATTATACGTGTATGCGCTGCCATGTGACTGCAGATTTTAAAGAGTGTTATGATGCATTTGCACTTTACAGTTGGGAGTCAACTTGAATCATCATGTATTGGAAAGAATTTCAGATTTTTGAATCCAGTAACATCACATCGAGTTATCAATTGTCATATTGTGTAATAATGCACTTGCACTTTATTTGAACTCCTCGATAATTTTCAGTAGATATTAGGCACTTGCACTTTAGTTATTTATTTACATGGATTTTTATCGAGCTCATGAGCATGCACCATCTTTGGAAAGAAGAACAATTTGTGATGTGGTGTTCAGGTCCAGCCTATATCAATAATGCACTTGCATTTAATTTGGTGATTTTCTGTAGGTGGTCCCACTGTTCAGGATCGAGCGTGGGCAATTTACAGAATCAATGCATTTCACACTTGTGTGTGTGCCATGATATTGGTCATTGTGGAACTCTGGATTTGGATGAGTATCCACATGCTATCGCATTGACACTTTATATATTTTATGGCACTTGCACTTTATTTGACTTAATCAAACCATGAGACAATTGTGTACTGGATCGTTTCAAAATAAAATATGTACTTAGCTTGAATCTTTTAATCCCCTATGTCCCCCCTTTTTATACTCATGAAGAAAGGCGTGGAAAACACCAGAAATTAGGAAGATTTACAAATATATTAATAACAACTATTAGGGAATTTTCAACCAATATTGTTATGTTATGTTATGTTAAATTTAGCTTATAAAGCGCACGTACGCCCGTAGGCTTCATGGCGCTGTAGGAGGTTTTCAGAGCATAACACAACAACAGGAGGACCACTTAGAGCGTCTAAGGATAGGCTTCTCTAAAAAGCCAGGTCTTAAAGGCTAGTCTAAAGGCTAGAATATCCTCGTGTGACCTTAAAGAAGCTGGCAAGGAGTTCCAGAGGGATGCAGCAAGAAAATGAAAGGAGCTGCCGCCCTGACGTTGTTTCCTAACAACCGGCACTGTGAGCAAGTTTTTGTGACCAGAACGGAGGTTGCGGGAGGGGGTGTATCTGGCAAGCAGGTTGATGATGAATTTGGGGCCTTTGCTTTGTAATGCCCTAAAGATAATGCAGCCGGTTTTAAAAGCCACCCTCTGGGCTACCGGCAGCCAATGCAGGTCTGCCAGGCCTGGCCTGATGGACTGCCATTTAGGAAGCCCACAGATCAGCCTGGCCGCCTGATTTTGAACCAGCTGCAGCCTCTTGAGCTGCCCGGCTGGAAGGCCCAAATATAAACTATTTGAGTAGTCCAGCCTAGACAGCACAAGGGCGATGGTCACCTGTATCAGGGCAGAATGGGTTAGGAAATGGGCAATCTTTCTGATCTTGCGCAGCTGAAAGAAGCATGCGGAAACAACTGACCCTACCTGACTTTTCAAGGAGAGGTCTTCACTGAAGGTGACTCCAAGGCTCTTAACCGTACGGGATTTGGAGGGGGGATTTCCCATCTCCGGAGGCCAGAATTGAGGTCCCCAGCTGAGTTCGCTCTTCCCAGGCAAGATCAGTTCAGTCTTGCCTGGGTTAAGTTTTAGGTGGTTAAGGCCCATCCATCTCTGGATATGAGCCATGACCTCCCTAAACTCAGTGACAGCATCCGGCGACCCCAGGGGGAAAACCAATTGCAGATCATCTGCGTAATTAAAGATCCACACTTTGAATTTCCTCAAGGAGTACAAAAGGGGACGCAGGTATAAATTAAATATATTGATTTCCACATTGAGAGTGTAGGAGATTTATTTACCCCAAATCCTCTGATCATCGGGTGTTTGTGTAGTATGTTTTCCATATCTGTTGTAACAGGAAATCATGTGACTTGTAGTTCTTGTATTATAAGTTTCGAGAACAACGACGCTCCTTGTGAGAGCAAGGCAGAGATGCTGAAATACGTTACAGCAAAAGAATAAACGTGAGAAAAATTCAGAAAAAAAAATCGAGCCCTTGTGTCTGTGTCTGGTTTCTATCACGGAATTGGAGCTGGTGTTCGTTCAGATAAGCATAAATGAGCAACATACAGTACCTTTTTTAATTACTAACATCTTCTTAGGAAGTTTATCTGAGGATTGGGTCACACTTTCATTTGATGTATGCTCATGGAGTTGCTACTAGCAGTTGCTTTTCAGCAAACCACAAAAATTAGAGAGACCTAACCAAACTATCTTTCCAAGAATGGTGGTATGCAGTTTGTCATAATCTTAGACAAGATACAGAATACATGCACCGTGTAATTCTTGTTTTGAGACATTTAATCTTATGGTCTCCTCTTACAACTTTTTTGAACGACCATGCAAAGTATACCTTGCACGCACTCCTGCTCAACAACCATTTATTCAACCTCCTTGACCTCCACTTTACTGAAAATAACAATGTCTTATTTTGATTAGTATTCTTTTTCTACAAAGGTATTCCCATTTTCTATGTGACCACCAGACTGTTCATTTTCTAAACCATGTATACCTCTCACCCTTCCGCCCCAAAAAAATTATTCTGTTTAATAGTGTCAATTGTATGCTAACTCTAGACTGTAATGCATTATCTATTTGTGTTTTAACTCATCTTTAATAAACTTACATTTAAAACTGAAAAAAGCATTGAAACACATTAGACCCACATTAGCCACTAACCTCCATTAATTAAATTAACATACTTAAATAGCATTTCCCTGTAATATCGGGTAAAAAGAATAATTCAAGAGATCTGTCACTTGCCATTGCAACACACCTACATATAAGCTGGCAAACTTGAGACTCATGACCAGCAGTAGGCAGGCAAATCACCAGAGGCGTACATGAAGCAAGAACACAATACACAACAACTGAAAGCTGTATATAGTGACGAAGCGAAATTAAATGCCAAGCTGCAACACAATACACAATACAAACATCAGAACAGTTACCACAATGACCAGCAGCCTTCATATAAGAAAGGCATGCATGTATTATTTGTATTGCACAAACCTAGCCAAAAGGCAGCCGAGTGCTGAAGAGGTTCTAATGCAAGGATACAATCAAAAACAAACAAAAGGTGATTGAAAGAAATCTGGGTTCTGAGACGACAACTGTGAAAAGTGAGGGCCTAATTTAAAGTTTAACAGACGAGTACGGCATCACAAACGTGACAAATATCCCATCCATCTTATTAGAAGTGCATGACTTGTAATAAGACAATGGAACATCTGACATGGAGTGATGGAGTAACCTGTCTGCCGAACTCTAAATTGCAACATCCTTTTACTTCAGTTCTCAACAATAAGACACACAATGCAATCCACACTCACTGCAAGAAAGAAGTAACATCATCTTAATGGCATACAGAATAAACACCAGTTCAATCGCACAAGCAACAGCTCACCAGAGAGGCAACACATACTCAGAAGCAAATGCAAATGCCAGAGATACGTTTAAGGTGAATGACCTACAATCCAGGGCTAACAATGGCCATAGGATGAGGACAGAAGATACTTCCGTGCTTCGTTGTGTCAGAAATGTTAGGCATGGGCTTTTGGGAGGCCATGTTTCATTTTAGGTGTAAATAATTCAATCTCAATGGATTTTAGGCTCTCATTTTAACAATTATGTTCTACTCATATACAGCGGACGCCATCAGTATCTCAGTAAGACTGGAACTTCTATATCAGCTAAATTAATCATTATCCCGCTGAATCAACTCACTTGGAGTAACCTGTGACCTGTGTGGATCACTGCTGGGTGCACATTACCCATTTGTTTTGTACAGTGTAAAAGGGCGAGCTAATCATCAACCTTTCCCTAAAATGCACAAAAGGTTTTCAAAACAGCATATTTCTCCTTCCATTGCCTTTCCATCTCTGCCACTTCACCCCCTCTGCCTCCAAGTGCATGCAGGAAAAATAATTTACATCATGGAAGACAAACTGATGACTTGGTCAGTGTAACGTGCTTCATCAATTTGATTATTATTTTTTTTATGGAGTTTTATATAGCGCTAACTTGACCCGAAGGTATTGGTTATCAGAGTGCTTTACATAAGCCCCAGTTGTGTTACATGAGGACACATTCATTTTTGCAAGGCACAGGGAGATTAAGTGATTTGTCCAGAATCACAAAATGTTCAGCGTCATTGACGAGACTCGAACCCGGTTCCCCAGATTCGAGGTCAACTGCCCTAGCCATTAGGCCAACTCCTCTACCCAATGATGTCTGTATAGACTTTTCTGTTAGTTCTATGAATGTCTTTGCCTTGAAGAGGCTGTTCCTGTAGTCCACACAGCTTCTGTTTCCTGCTACTACACTATCATATTGCTCGTATTTCCTTCTATGGCCAGTAAGTCACCCAGCATGGCCACCACCTTCGAATTTTTTTACCTGACTCCTTCGGAGTCATTACCTCCTGGGACAAAATGTTGACAAATGGACAATGGTGGTAAACCATATGTTTAATTACGTGTGTAATTTCCGGCACTGGTTAAAGGTGCATAAAGTCCAAGGTCTTGCAACTTACCTCCAAATTTTTTAAAAGATTTGTGTGGACTTCTCAGTGTGCCAGTTCCGGAGTTTATACAGGAAGAAGGGCAGTGCCAGATCAGGACTGATCCCTGCCCCCTGAGCTAAGATTCTAACTTGTCCCTTGCTTCCCACTGACCCCCAATGGCAGAAATCCACCATTTACTGCTCCAGCTTGTCACGTCTAGAAAAGCCTACGAGCAGAAAATGATCATGGGGAAGCAAGCATTGCTTATTTAGGACGCCTTGTATGGTCAGGTGAAACTGAAAAGCTTCACCAACTTTACAAATGCTAAAATGTTCTGATTTTGCCCAAATACGCCAGTGTCATAAAATAAATAATTGCACATCATCAAATCTAGAGTCAGTATGTCTCTGATTACTTTTTCACATATGGTACTGGCACAATTGCACAGACACCTCCATCTAGAAGACAGCTGGCATAAGAAGGCTGATAGACAGCTGGCATAAGAAGGCTGATTACTGACACTCTTGTACGGTGATGTGGTGGGTACACTTTGACAGTGAATTATAGGAAATAGAGAGCCCACTTGTCAATTACTATACATTTTGTACATGCAGCAACTGCTGGGCTGCTTAACCCTATAGGGTTTTATCGAATCTGCACTCAGATTACAAAGCATTCTGACCAGAATCTGGATGGCGTGACTATCACATGCAGAGGACCGTAGTAACTGGGAAGTAAGAAGGTATCATAGGGAGGTCAACAACAAAACACTTGCTCCATTCATGAACAGACTGAGGCCTCTCACCCTGAGGGATACTGATGCCGCTGCTCTCGAATTTTCCAACTCCATTTCGGGAGCAGTAGACATCTTGGCCCCTGCTAAACAGCACTACTCTGCCAGAAAGAGACCCTCAGCACCCTGGTTCTCCGACTCCCTTAGGTTGCTAAGGCAGGGCTGTAGAAAACAGGAGAGGTGTAGGCGAGCTCACCTTGATCCTAAGGAGAGAGACATTCACAATCGCCTCCTTAAAGAATATAAACTGGCCATAATTGAAGAAAAGAAGGCTAATTTTGTCAACTTGACGACCTCCCTCAACTCTCCCAGAGATCTGTTCAAGATTATAGACTCCCTCTCTGTTCCTCAGACCTCGGACCCCTTAGTGGGCTCTCAGGAGCTCTGTGATAAGATCTACACCTTCTTTCATACTAAAATAGCTGATATCTATACATCACTACAATCACTTAATGTTAATTTGGTTGCACCTCCTTTCATTGCCCCTTTCATTCCTGACTGCCGGCCAAACGATCCCTGTCCCAGCCTTCTAAACTTCCCTCTTCTTACCCTGGAACCCTGGAAAGGATTAACATGCTTCTTGATAAAACCAAATTAGGCTCCCCTCTGGATCCCTGCCCTCTTAAGATACTCAAGTAGTGTAGGGAGGTGTTGATCCCCCACCTTTTACAGGTGATGAACCTCGCAATTATGGAAGGAACTTTTCCACTTTCCTGGAAATTGGCGGTTGTTAAACCTCTCCTTAAAAAGGCCTTGTTGGACCCTGGGGTTATGAAGAATTTCCGCCCTATATCTCTGCTACCCGCACCAGCAAAAATACTGGAGTCACACCTTAACTTTCACCTAAGCTCCTTTTTGGATGACTCGGTTTTCGCAGAGCTCACAGCACTGAGTCTGCCCTTACGGTGGTCATTAATAACATCCGCTCGAAGGTCGACACGGGCCAGACTACCCTCTTGGTCCTGCTCGACCTTACGGCAGCTTTCGACACCTTGTCTCCCTCTGTCCTGGTCGCACGTCTCAGGGAGATTGGTGTTGGAGGAGCAGCTTTGAGCCTCCTGACCTCTTTTCTCAACCAAAGAGAACAGAGGGTGAAGCTGGGTGAATTCCTTTCCCCTTCCAAACCTGTACAGTGTGGGGTCCCTCAGGGATCTTCCCTGAGCCCCACTTTTTTGAACATTTATGTGGCCCCTCTCGCCAGTTTAGTAAGATCTTTTGGGTTAGAGGTTCTGTCATATGCTGATGACACCCAGATCGTGGTCTTCCTCTCCCATTCGCTGAGTTCCTCTGCTCTTAACTTTAGGAATTGCATGGATGCAGTCTCTCAATGGATGATTCAGAATTTCTTGAAGTTAAACGGAGAGAAGACAGAAATTCTGATCTTTGGGGGTGACCAGGATATCTGGTCGAGTGACTGGTGGCCATCCTCCCTTGGGGTTTGTCCCCTTCCCTCTCAATCTGCCGGGAACCTGGGTGTGCTGTTAGATACCTTGCTCTCCTTCGACCGTCAGGTCAGCAGGATGGCTTCCACCTGCTGTGGTATCATCAGAATTTTGAGAAAGATCGCTCATTACCTCTCTCCTGAAGCTCGGAAGCAAGTCACTGTGGCTCTCGTCTCCTCGAAACTTGATTATTGTAATGCACTTTACTCAGGCATTAATAAGAATCTTATTCAGCGCTTACAGATCCGGCGGCCAGGATGGTTCTTAATCTTCCTAGACTCTCCTCAGCCTCCTTGGCCAGGAAAAATCTACACTGGCTGCCCATCCAGTCTAGGATTGCATTTAAGATCCTCGGTCTTGCCCATGGGGCCTTGTATGGCTCAGGATCAGAGGGCATTAGGTGCCTCTTACATGCTTACTCTCCCTGTAGAACTCTTCGCTCTTCTAGTAAAAATCTTCTGGTAATCCCTCGCTTTCATAAAGTAAGGTGGGGAGAGAGAGCCTTTTCCTCCCTGGCGCCCAGGCTGTGGAACACTCTTCCCCCTGATTTGTCAGGACAACCCTCTATCATGCTCTTTCGTAAAGCATTAAAAACTTGGCTCTTTGTAGAGGCCTATCTGTAGCCCTGCACTAGAAGATCTACAAGCTGTACAATCTTTCAGGTGCCTTGATGCCCTTGGGCTAAGTTGCGCAGTACAAGACTCCATTCATTCATTCATTCATTCATTCATTCATTCATTCATAGGTTATAAACGTAGGCGCATTTCTCAGTTTTAGGTTTTTATATCAATTTCATCCAGATTTATAATTATTTAAACACTTTGAAACATGTAAAAACGTATTAATATACTTTATGTTCTCACTGTTGTCACAGCGGGTGTTGGGGCCTCTCCGTAAAAAAGGAGGCCTATTAATTTATGGTTGTCCCATAGGCGGTGGTCCTTACAAATGCTGCCATTTATCCATCCTTGGAAAGTTGATGCATATGGTTGAAACAGTGGTTGCAGATGTTCTCCAAATTGTGGTGTTCTCCATGAGTGTTGCCATCTGTGTGTAGGGTGACCACAAACTAATAGGCCTCCTTTATTTGGGGGTGGTACCAACAACTGCCATGTAAGAAGAAAAGGAGTGACCTGGACAGAACACGACCATTAAGTCCTAACACGCAGCATGTAAAAAAAAAGATCAGGACTGAGCTCAACAACTCACTAATTGTGAATCTGACAAACCTAACACCAACAGAGGATCAACAGAAAGTATTGAATAAAGATCTAGGCTTGGTAACTACACCACCTCTTGACCCGTTCAGACTACAATGCAAAATGGCGGAATTCTGCTGTAAGATAAAGCTGAAAGCATTCTTTGAAGATAAAGAAACCGAGACAATAAGGAGCGACACTAACCTACGGAAGAAATCCACCTTCTGCCCACCAACTCAACTGGTACCAGTGGAAATACAAGCCTTTGAACAGGCACTGTTCAACAAAGTGGAGAAACTGAAAGAACCACTGAAGAAACCCTTCATGAATATTTTAAAACGAGAATGCCTTGCTACTGAAGATTTACAAAAACAAGAAGGACTAATCATAAAGCCAGCAGATAAAGGTGGAGGCATTGTGTTACTTACAAAGGACAACTATGACAAACAATGTTCTGATCTACTGTCAGACCAAAAATTCTACAAAACACGGACCCGACACCCAGACTACAGAGGACCATTGAACTGATGATAGACGAAACAGAGACCAACCAACAGATCGACAAAAATTAGTCTGAATCCCTAAAACCAAGACACCCAGAACTTCCTATTTCTATTCACTAGCCAAATACACAAGAACAGAACACCACCACCAAGACGCCCAGAACTCCCTAATTCTATTCACTAGCCAAATACACAAGAACAGAACACCACCACCCTGACAACCAATAGTTTTGGGCATGGGCTATATACTCGAGCCTTTATCTCAATTTGCGGACCATTATTTAAAACCTCTGGTCCAAAAAAAAGAAAACCACATACCTGAAAGATACAAGAGACCTACTCAAACCAACTAAAGGATCTGAGATTTGAAGACGGATCAATGTGCCTAGTAGGTCTTTATGAGGAAAGTCTTTACACAATTCTGCCACAACATAGAAAACTACAAACCATTGAAGACGTCCTGTTTGCACAAGAATGGAAGTACAATACCCCAAGACACGTTGTACTGGAATGCTGCCATCTAGCTCTTACAGAGACTTTTTTTTAATACAACAGAATCCTCTTTTTGCAGACACACAGAACTTCAATGGGGAGCACATTCGCCCCCAGTAAAGCAGGACTATATGTAAGGGACTTTGAAACCAAACACTTTCCTAATGATACAAATCCCTACAGAACCAAAATACTTTTCTGGAAACGCTACATCGATGATATCATCATGATCTGGAATGACACCCCGGGCAGTTTACCAAGAATTGCACAGATGGATTAACACCAGAAATGAATTCCTCCAATTTACATATAGAGCTGATGAACACCAATTGGATTTCCTGGCTATCACATTATACATTGAAAATGACAATATCAACAGAAAAACATTTTACAAACCTACAGCGAAGAACAGTTTCCTCTCTTTCAACAGCTTTCACCCGCGTCCCTCAAGAGAAAACCTACCATATAGCCAATTCCTACAAATAAGAAATCCATCCAGGACTCTAAGAAACAAGCGAAATACCTGAACATAAAACTGAAAGCATTAAACTACCCAGATAGAGTGGTCCAAAAATGCCAAAAGAGTGTGAGAAACCATAACAGTGACAACCTATTAGAAACCTCAATAAAAGACAAGACGAAGACATGCTCTCCTGTGTTACGACGTACAACATGGCATCCAATACAGTCAAAACAATTGTGAACAAAAACTAGCGGATTCTCACATCAGGGACCCTTAAATGGCCAAAGCCAAGATTTGCGAATAGAAGAATGAAGAACATTCGAGACTACAGCCGAACACTACTAAAACAGAAACTATAACAGACACGTGGAACCTTGCCCCATCACTGGCCATTACCCATGTGGATCCTGTTCTGTGTATAAATTAATAAAAATCACCAAGACTCTACAACTTAAACCTAATTTGAAATGGACATTAAGAAACCATACGAACTGTAATACGACTTGTGATCTAAATGATCACATGCCCTTGTAGCCCTAAATACATAGGCATGACCTGTCGGAAGATAAAACAGCATATCGTGGAGCACAGGAGTAACATTAAATGTAAATTAATTACAAAAATTCTTACCCACTTTATCAATCAAAAACATACGACCGAAGAAATAAACTGGGTGGTACTTGAAATCCTAACAACAAAAAATGAGAATGTGGAACACATCCTTTTCGAAAAGGAGCAAAGATGAGTTCACTGTATGAAAACCTATGATGTGGGACTTAATGGCAATATACTGTGGCGCGCAATCCCACACTGAGGGAAATAAACACCATAAACACTAGCAAAGTACCACACCATTACAGGGCTGTGTGTCTCCACTGTAAACAAACGCCATATTACAAGACACATGAGCCATATTGACATTAGACAGATCTCTACCCTGTCAACCTGAAATCAGGCCCACGTGCACAATAAGAATGTCACATGAATGCAACAGACTCCTCTATAATTATTAGGGAAGTCTTTCTATTATGCAAACTGAATTAATCTCCACTATTCAAAATATAATAATCCCATCACCGCAATGCTATGAAGGCTTGCACATAAAATATTTAATTCCCACTCCAACTTCATCATTTAAAAACTGACACCACAAGAACATCATTCAAACGAACAGAAAATGGAGGTCTTTCCATAATACCAAGTAACACACGAACTTTAGGAATTTTAATTGAAGATGAAGACAGAATTTACCCATCACAAATATAGTAACATCATTAATGTATTTGCATTAGAGAGCTTCAATCTTTATTTACTATCAAAAAAAGAGACCGGAGTTTCTTTACTATGCAGACTCCAAGGTCCACACAATAAAAAGACTCCTCAACTGTCCCGTGTCACCAAAAAGACTCCTCCCCTATCGTGTCACAAGAGCACCGCACATTTTTTCGGCAGATGCACAGTCATTAATATAGTCCCAACGCTCAGTAAAAGTAGCGCGCCCCTCCCCGATTATAACTCAGTACAAACACATAAATAAGGGGAATATGTAATAGAAGACACTGCCTTTTAGTGTGATTGTGATGTTTCCTATGAATTGAGATGTACACACTCACAATTCTAGCTTGACTATTTGGAGCACTTTGGCGTTTAAAATTGTGAAACTTTGTCTGTAAATGTTTAAGCATCACATATTGCAAGAATAAGATTGATTCCTGCCTATTGTTTTTTATGGTCTTATTGCCTCTCCAGTTACAGGTACAATTCACCTATAACAGGTCTGAGTGCGATTTAGCACAGGCAAGAAAATGGTAAGTGCATTACTTACTCACACACACCACAAAACAGTATGTGTGCACTGTCACAGTCCAGAAGAAAGCCAGATGACCCGACTGGGCACCCACAGGCTGAAACATGTCAACCACTCATGTTTTTTAAAATAGGTGCAATAGAACAGTGACTCTTCTACTTTCGCACCACTCCTCTTTTTAGCCTTACCCCATCATCAACCTCAAAAAATTAGTTCTGATAGATGAAGGTAATTTTAGACACACTTCACTCACGCCATCGTTACTGTGAATACCAGTTGGTCTCCCTCCAGGCAGGGGAAAGCATAACAAAAGACCCGGTGGTGATGCTTTTCACGTAATAACGCTTTCGGAAAATCAAGCTATACCACACCATCGGCTTCAATGGGAATGAGGGTTTTTAAAGATGGCAAGAACCCATGACCCTGATTATAAACAGGACAAGTGATTAATTCTCCATTGATTACCTGCTTACCGGCTGGAAGTCGAATGAGTCTCAGCTTCCCACTCCCTCATTTGATTATAATGTCTTGTTTAGGCTCCAGCTTCTACACTAAGGCAAAAAAAAATCAACCTTCCAAAAGTCAAATTTTCAGAATTGTAATATGAAATCAGACTGCACCGAAAAATAGGATTTAAAATTTAAATTACAGAAACACCAAACATAAAGGAGTTACCTGTTCCCATTTGGAAATCATATGTAATCAAAATGTAATTAGGTGAACTGCTAGAGGCACTCCTATGATTTGAAACCACGTGATGACCTTTGACTACCATGATTTTAATTGACTTTTGGTGTTTTACATAATTTTCCCCTGCAGGTGCCTTGTTTCCCTTGAAGATTACTTTTGTATCTCTCGTACTTTTAAAGTAGGAGCTATCACAGAGAAGAACAGTTTGCCAAGAACAGAACGTGTGGATGTTCATTTGAAAGCAAGAGAGAGAGAGGGTGTGGAATGTACTTTTTGGTCTCGAAGTACAGTGTTATAGGCAGTGGTGCACAAATGTGCATTGTGTTGTACATTGGGAAGTATTATGAAGTTCTTACTATTGGCTTTGATAGGCCCTTTTGTCATCTTGAATTCTGACTCGGTCTTCCTTGAGCTTTTTGCGCACACAGGCAGGCCCCCAGATTACTCAAGTGGTTTAGGTTATTCAGGTTATATATACACACACACACATTTGAATTTTTTCATTTGATATCTGGGAAAGCCTTTCTGTAGGGAGCATTCAATAAATAAAACCCAAGGCCTTATTCTGAAAAAAGTCTGATGTGCTTCATTTTATAAAGTGAAATCCCTTTCCAGTGAGTGCTGTGTAATCGGTATTGCTTCATCGTGTTTGAGCCACCATGTGGGAGAGTGGAATTCTGTATTATCTGGAAGTGCGAAGTAGGACATAAGGTAATGGCAATGTTAACCTAAGGGAAAGATAGGCCTAGCAGCAGTAAAAACTGGATTTAAGAGTTTTTCACTATCAGAATATTTAAAAGTATGCACCCAACATTTTAAACCAGTGCACCCTGTCCTTTGGAGCTGCACAGGGCCTATGTTAGAGTGACTTTCATGTATTAAAAAGGAAGGTTAGGGCAAAAGGTTTCATTTTCCAGGTCGAAATGACAGGCTAAAATTGCACACACAGTCTGCAGGGACAGGCCTGTAACATGTTCAAACTGCTACTTAAGTGCTTAGAAAAAAATCAGACTGCAGGCCTACTAGTAGCATTTAATTACAGGTTCTGGGTACAGGTAGTGCCACTTTACTAGGGTTTAGAAGTAAATTAAGTATGCCGATTGGGTATAAGCCAATCTCAGTTGCTTTTAAGGAGAGAGCGCACGCACTTTTACGGTTAGCAGTGGTGAATTGCGCAGAGTCCTAAGCCAACAAAAACGCATTATGCAAAAAGTGGAGGGCAAAGGCAAAATGTTTGAGGCTGACCCTGCAGAAAAGTGCAACAAACATGTTCATACCTTGGGCTCCTGGTTGGTTCTGTGTCACACTCTAAAAGCCACAACGAACAATGAATAACGCAAGACCTGCTTTCATTCGGTCTTCCTGTTAATGTTTTTATACACAGGATATGTTTGTCGTAATCATTATTTCGTATCATGTGTGATGTGACTATTGATGGAGGGTCAGTGGTAGCTGGTGGAATGGCGGCAGTATCAACTATGACGGTCAGTAAGAATCGTGACAACGAATCATCCTAACTTACAACACCAACCACAGGACAATTATTTTAATTTAGTCTCTAAAACTCAATGCGATTCTCTGTTGAATCGAACCGGTACAAAAAAGGACCTGATAAAATGAAGCAGATGTAAAGAGGATGATAGCATGGGACATTTCACCCGCATCTAAAAGGTGGGATATTTAGGCTTTTTCTTTCTACAAAGTGAAAGGGATTAATAACTATGGAAATTGTTTTGAATTGAATGTTTTAATCCGTCTGACTGCAATAAACTCTTTGATCCATTAGTGGCACTGTTGTATTCCTTTTACGCTTTGCGGCACATTTAATAATTTCCCAGTTTCTGTAAAGGCATACATGTGGACTTTGCTTACATCGATAGTCTTATGATGTAATTTGTTACATGGTAAACAAAAACGTATGGCTGTTTTGGCAGACAAGGAGTTGTAAAAGACAGTCGGTAAATAAAGACAAGCCTGTGGATGGCAGAGGAGCCCTTCCAGGTCTGCGGCAGGTCAAAAGAGGTGTGCATGAAAGGCACCTGGGGGCGCACACTAAAGGCGTGCTGCGCGTGCTACAGGTCGCAAACACTGGCTGCAAATGCTCGCCAGCTTTTTAACCA
This sequence comes from Lissotriton vulgaris, assembly GCF_964263255.1. Lineage (NCBI taxonomy): Eukaryota > Metazoa > Chordata > Amphibia > Caudata > Salamandridae > Lissotriton > Lissotriton vulgaris. Next base: position 1,773,726,593 of record NC_141691.1, read on the forward strand.
CATGTCCGTAATTTTGCAAAGTGATCAATGTATACCAATACGTAGCATCGCAAAATTGCCTTTACCACGGGGTCCCCCAAGTCATTATGCCTAATAACCATTATGACAGATCAATCTGTGATATTCTGGGACTGGCCACCAATGTGGAGATTTTTTTAACGTATTTTTAATTTATTTTATGCGTTATTATATAGCGCAGACTTTACTCGAAGGTGTCAGAGCGCTTCACAGTAGGAACAGAACTGATACATGAGGAGAAACATTACAAGTGAACAAATTACAAAAGCACACATTAAGTTACATGAGGCAAAAAGGAAAATTATGCGCAAGCAAAATACAAGAGTTAGAAAACGGTGCATTACAGGAGGAAAAAGTGACGTGTGCAGGTTACAAAAGCGTACAAAGTACAGGTAGAGGTATAATACTGCAATAAATGGTAGACACTCAAGCACAAGAACAAACGTTACGTAGGCAATGGTGGCACTTGTGCAAGTATCTAAAGCAAACAAAATGTAAGAGGTAGCAAACAGTGTGTTACAAGAGAAAAGTGACGCGTGCATGTTATAAACGAGTACCAAACACAGGTAGAAGGATAATACTGCAATAACTGGCAGAACACATTGGGAAGGCACTTCCATAGTCATGGAGAAAAGGATTCTCTATAATGGAGGGTCTTCCTTTAGATAATAGAGAGGGTGTGCATTACATTTGGAAGTGTCTTTGAAGGAGGAGAACCTTTAGGTCAGTTTTGAAGGCCTAGGAAGAGGTGGTGGTCCGGAGCGGAGGCGGAAGTGAGTTCCAGATTCTCACCGAGTTGCCTGAAAAGGATTGGGCCATCGATCTTTCCTTCTTGAAAGTGGGAGGTTCAAGCAGTACATTTTCCGCATTATGTGATGGTCTATAGCCTCCAGAGAGTTTCAGTTTATTCGTCAGGTAGCAAGGAGAGGAGGAGTGCAAGGCTTTGTGGGTGATACAGGCAGTCTTGTAGATAGATCTTGCCTCGATGGGAAGCCAGCGGAGGGTGGATAGCATGGGTGTGATGTGGTTGCTTCTTTTGGCCCCATAAATGAAGCGAGCTGCTGAATGGAGAATAGATTTAAGGGGGGACAGGTGAGATTTGGGGAGGCCATTGAGAAGAGAATTGCAGTAGTCCAGTCTGGAGAGGACCAGCGATTGGACCATGGTTTTAAGGTCTTGCTCCGGGAAGAAGCGACGAATTCCCCAAAGAAGGCGCAGTTGGTATCGAGCAGACTTTGCAATGGAGTTGATGTGGGAGACTAGATTGAGTTTTTTGTCGAGTATGACACCCAGGAGGTTTTGCGCTGTCAACAATGATGGCTTAATTGTTAAGTAGATTCAACTGATCCATCCATCATGATTGAACCTAGGGAGGAGAGAGTGAGGAGCAGAGGAGGAGGAATTCAGTTTTAGAGGGATTCAGAATCAGTTGATGTGTTGACATCCAGTTTTGAATGGAGTCCAGAGTAGAGCTTAGGACAGAGAGATCGTGAGTGGAGGCAACCTTGACGTAGATTTGAGTGTCGTCTGCTTAGAGATGATAGTGGACCCCGGATTTACTTAGGAGATCTACTTAGGAGATCTCCTAAGGACCGCAAGGGACAGCAGACTTCAATCCCTTCAAATGCATTCCCAACTGGGAAAACTTTATAAAGCCGATCTTTCTTAAAGGAAAACACGTTGCTTTAAAACATATTTTTCATATGGGAACACAAAGGGCCGGGGTGGGAGGGAGCAGTCAGTGGTTGCCAGGGACCACTAATTGTCCCCCATCCTTCTGAGGCTGCCCAACACACTTTCCCCCGTGGTCTGCTTCTCCTTCGAAATCAGCTACCATCCCCAAAGCAGGGGTTGGTAGGTGATTAACAGTTTGCGACTGCAATTGCAGCCGAAGAGCATTCGTACATCTCTTGTCAAGTTGTATAAAGGAGAGGGATAATACACCTTTGATGCCTCCTATTGCAATTTAGGAAAGTGTTGCAAAAATCCTTTTATTATTTTGCAGTTTTTGCCTGCACATCTTGCTTTGCACATCTGTTTGATAGACATTTACTCTCATCTTTCCAAACCTGGACTAAAAATAGCTGCTTCTTCTCAGGGCAGAGATACATGTGCTCGGTGCACCAGCTCACTTGGGGCATAGAAGGGTTTCTAAGGCTCTGGTAGGACAACACAATGACCAAGCAGAAGAGTAAAAGATCCAGGAAAAGAGTTAGAGTCTAACCCTATGCTTGATCGCTGAGTAACCTGTTTGCCGAGTAAGAGGCACCTGGCTCATAGAAGAATTCATCATTGCACTGCTGAGGGTCTAGATGTCTATCAATACCACCATTATCGACCTCATCGCACCCCACGCCCTTGCCTCCACGGACTACACCCCCATTGGGGACTTGAACTTCCACCTCAACATCTGCAGCTACCCTGACTCCACTACCCTCCTAGACAACTTCACTAACATCTGACTGAAGCAGCTCATCACTGCCTCCACCCACAAGGCAGGACACACCCTCTACCCCATCTTAGCAGGACGGACCTCTGGATGGACCACCACTGCACACCCGTACACATCTCCTTCAAAACCACCACTGCACACCTGCCCACGTCATGCCCACCACGAAGGAACTGGGGCAAGGTCACAGAAGAACACCTCTAGTCCACCCTCATCCACGACCCCCCCTCCGCCATGACCAACGCCAATGCTGCAGCCTAGGCGCTTCACTGTTGGATCTCTAGCTGTGCAGACAAGCTTGCACCCCTCCGCAACCCCAACAGACAACGCCCTCTGAAAGCCATCTGGTTCACCATTGACCTCCAAGAAGCCTGACGTTCCTGCAGGCGCTTCGAAAAAACAATGGAGGAATAGCAAAGCCACCGAGGACCAGACCTCCTACAAGAACACCATGACAGAATACCACCAACGAATAAAGCCACCAAGAGGACCTTCATCCATAACAAAATCCTCACCAACTCCAGCAACCCGAAGAAACTCTTCATCATTATCCACCGGAGGGTGTGGCCAAGCACCAATCTAATATGGCCTATCCTGACTCATGATCCGCCCCTTCTGACGACGGCCCGTGTGACGGAACAGTAGTGGTCGCCAACCCGCTTGTTACGGCTCGCCCCGCACGTCGGAAAACGAAGATACGAGACCTGGTGTGGTGAGACCTACCTACGAGACAGAAGCAGGGACCCACGGTGCCAGGGCAGGCTGGGATAGAGACCCGATCGCCCTGACCACTTAGCGCGGTGGCGCCGGGTCCTGAGTGCGCCACCACGGGTTAACCAGAGCTGTGCTGCCGGGCAGAGACCGGGGCCATACCAACGTGACCCTGACCGGAGGCCCCCGAGGGAGAGCTGGTGAGGCGTTAGGGGCACGACTGTCGATATTGGCGCAGCACGCAATAGCTGCAAATCTCCCAAGGGTGACGGGGCGCTCATGAACATTGGCAAGCTCTACCCCACTCCTTATATCGATGTTAATCTGTGCTGCCTTAGCTGATCAGAACAGGCCTTGCCAAGCCCAGTTGCTGCTCAAAAGAGATAAGGAGCGATACCCCAGAGGTCCAGGGGAGGCACGGTATGGTAAAAGGCCTTCTGTGGTACAACAAGTGATTAAAACCGTTCGGCGTTGGTAGAGCGGAAGTGGACCTCCAAGGTGGTCATTGGGGGTCGCACAGCAGGGCACAACAGCAGACAACCCCCTCAGGTTCCCAAAATTTTGAGACAACCTGGCCCCCTGGCGCCACCCCTGCAGCGGAGGACTGTATTGAGGGGCGTCTTTCCCCGGTGAGGGCCTGAACAGCCTTGAACATTGGTGCCCAGTTCATCTGTCATGAGGTGAAAAAGGCTGCACCTCCATCTCCTTGAGAGCCCCATGCCAGTTGGGAGCAGGTACTCGGCCACAAAATGAAGCGTAACAGAGGCTCTGGGGCCCAAGGGACAAAACTGACGCAGACTAACAAACTGGACCGTTACACGGTACCCAAAGAAGCACAGCTGAACTGGTTGTCCAGAGATTCCTCCCAGGGGATCCTGGGGGAAGAGGAACAAGAACTCTTGCTAAAGGATGTTATGGAGGCCATTACAGGGTCAAATCCTTGCTGGAGCACAAAATGGACACCATGGCGATCAACATTACCCTTATCAGGGCCGATCTGGGGAAACTCAATGACAAGGTCAAACAGGTGAAATAACAACCTCCAGTCTTGTTGGTGATGTCAGGCAATTGCAAGGGGAAGTCCGCGAGCTCCAAGACTCTCGCAAAGTCACAGATCTCAAGTTGGACCATTACGAAGGCAGTTTCTGGCACAACAACTTCCACATTCAGGGTGTTCCGGAAAAATCGGAGGGGCAATCCCCAGATCTTCTTGTTGAGGATCTCATTCTCAAGCATCTACAACCCAAAGGCATCAGTACATTTTTTGTCATCAAACGAGCCCATAGGGTCCCAGGCAGCCGTCCAAAACCGGGCGCTCCCCCGCGGCCCATGCTGGCTCGGGTCTTGAACTATCGGGACAGAGATGTTATTCTCCAGAACGCCAGAGCAGGGGCCACCCTTCATTATGAAAACGCCGACATCTCCTTTTTTCCAGATATTACACAGAGAGTACAGAGACGAAGGAGGTCATTTCTACCCGTGACCTTAGAGAAAGGGGACTGAAATACTCAATGCTGTTCCCAGTGCACCTTCGGGTTGAGGCAGAGGGCAGAGCGTGGTTCTTTGAACAACCGAAGGCAGTGGCGGACTGGATTGAACATTGCCACTGCGGTCGTTCGGACTCCTCATTCTGCAGAGAGAATTCGGGCAGTCAACCTGCTTGAGAAAGAGACTTGGCTGATGGCGGCATTTGAACTAGTAACTGGGACTTGGAGTGGGGTGGGCTAGGGTGGGTGGTTTCTGATTTTTTGATTGTCGGGCCTGTAGACTCATATGGTATGGAGATATTTGCTTTCATGGGGACCTACATGCGACACAGTCGGAGGTAGGGACACGGAGCACTTTAATTTCCCCCCCTTTCTTCACTTTTGAGTTCCTTACGAGGGAGACAGACACTCTGCAAGTTTTCAATGGGCAGTTTTAGGCCCAGAGTGCAGGACAGGAGGGCGGGGGGTTGTTGAGCGGGGGTGTTTTGTTATGTTCTTATTGTGTTCTTTATTTCAGCTACGACTATTGTAATTTCAGACGGGGAAGTAGGCACACACACAGCACTCTTCATAAAGGAGATGAAGAGAATATTCAACTGGCCATGGCAGTACGAGGCGACGGCGGGATTAAATTGTTAAGCTGGAATGTCAACAGGTTGGGGGATAAGATAAAGCGTTGTGTTGTCCTCCAATACATCAAGCGTCATGCTCCTGATGTTGTCTTGCTTCAGGAAACGCATCTTATTGGCAATGCATGCAAGTCCCTACATCGAGGGGGTTATAGTCTGTTGGTGGATGCAGGATTTATTTCTAGCTCATGAGGGGTGGGGATTATGATGAAGAAGTTTTTCCCCCTGGTGGTACAGAAGACCTGGACAGACAACCAAGGGCGATATATTGGGGTTTAGGGCACTTGGGAAGGTCAATACACCATACTCCTATCGGTTTATGTGCCCCCGGCCTAAAATCTACAACCTTTAAGGACTTAGGGGCGACTCTGTTAGCCATCCTGGACCGTCTGTTAATATTGGGAGGGGACCTGAATTCAGCTGTCTCAGGTACACTAGATAGACATCCCCCACGTGCAGTTAGCTCCTCTACCTGTTGGCTCCCTGACTTCCTTGAGACTATGGGGTTGGTAGATCGTTGGAGGTCCTATCACACGTATAGATTATTTTCTCATCCCCGCGTCAAAAATTGCCCACATTCAGGAAATGAAACATCTTGCAAGAGGCATCTCTGACCACTCACCAATTTGTCTCCATGTGGTTCCCAGCTACAGACAGATGGGACAGGTGGCCCCTATCAACCCGTGGTATTTCCAAGATCCCAAAATCCACAATGAACTCCTCGAGGCTATGGATAACTATTTTATGGACAATGAGGGCTCGGAGGAATCCCCACAGACTTTGTGGGAAGCCTTCAAAACTGTGCTTCGGGCCAGGCCCTCTCTTTAATCTCGGGGAAAATGAAAGAGCGTCGGAGGGAAATGGAAACCATTGAGGCATAGATTAGCAAATTGGAGTCTGACCTGGTTTCAGACGACACACCTGATAAACTTCACCACCTTGTTCTCAAACAACGGGAATTTAGAGCGTTGGTGACTGATCATGCTACAGCCCAGGGGAGAGCTGCGCAGGGACTGTTGTATGAGATGGGAGATAAAGCCGGGAAACTGCTAGCGTGGTTAGACAAGAAAGAGTGAGCCGGCCGGCTGGTGCTCGAGCTCCATGGACAGGGGGGTGAGGCCCTCATGGATCCCCAAGACATTGTGGACAGGTTTGCAGCCCACTTTGGCGCTGTTTACTCCTCGGTGACTCCTTATTCCTTGGAGGACTCCCACCAGATGTTAGTCGACATAACATTGCCCAAGCTCTTGGTTAATGACCGCAACTTTCTAGACAGTGCTATATCCAATGAGGAAATAGCCACAGCAATCAGATCCCTCAAATCAGGTAAAGTCACCAGCCCTTATGGATTACTGATTGAACTCTACAAACTTAAACCAGACAGGCTGGCCCTATATCTAAAGACTATGTACGAGGATGCCAGATTCAAGGGGTGCCTTCTGATAGACCAGAGGACGGCAACCATAATCACTATACACAAGGAAGGGAAGCCTAAGACTGAATGTGGATCATACCGGCCGAGATCCCTTTTAAATGCGAAGCCCAAGATCCTGGCTAAACTGCTGGCTAACCGACTGATCACATTAATCGAGGCGCTGGTCCATCCAGACCAATCAGGTTTTATTCTGCATCGAAACACTGCACTTAAGTTGCGTAGAGTACACAGTGTTCTGGGCAGGGCAACCTCCATCCTGGAGCCAGTCATTATAGTATCCCTCGATGCCACCATGGCATTCGACACCATTGAATGGACATATCTTTGGGCGGTTTTGGAAAAGATATATTCAATGGGTACAACTTTTATGTGCTCACCCTCTTGCCCAGCTGATTTTAAACAACACAAAATATGTAATCTTTGAGTTAAGTCAAGGGACCCAGCAGGGATGTCCATTGTGCCCCCTCCTGTTTGCTCTGGCACTAGAACCACTGGTGGCCTGGATACGCAGAGACCCAATGATTCAAGGCATGTGCTGGTCTCCGGAATGGGAAGACCGAATCTCCCTTTACGCAGATATTCTGCTTTATCTGACATATCCGAGGCGGTCCTTGATTGTGGTCCTCGATATCCTCACTGTTTTCAGTAGATTTTCCAGATACTCCATCAACTGGATTAAATCCCTGCTGTTTGTGGTGGCTGGAGAGCAGCCGGTCAGACCGCAGGGGTGCCCAATACAGATACGTACTGACGGCTTCAAGTACCTGGGAATCTTCCTTTCCCTGGATGCTTCAGTTTGTTATACCCATAATTTACACCCCCTTTTAGCTAAGTTGCGAAAAGACATAAATAACTGGAAGTCACTTCCCCTTTCCCTACTGGGAAAGGCGGCCCTCTTTAAAATGATGTCCTTGCCTCAGTTTTTATATGTCCCGCAGAATTCCTTAGACCCGGTCCCAGCATCCTACTTCAGGGAGGTAGAGGGCCTCCAGCGTGATTTGTTATGGGATGGTAAGCCGCGCACCACTCTTGGCAACCTCTCCCTGAATTGGTATGATGAGGGGTATCAGTCTCCCCGACATTAAAAAGTACTATTGGGCGGCTCACTTGTCCTCCATTAATCACAGTACCTACGCCCGACCTGAAGATCCAGGTTATAGCATGGACAGGAGGCTGCTCTCTGGTGGGAATTACGATAGAGCCCTTTATTCCAAACCGCAATGCTTACAACTAACAGGCCCCACCAAGCACTCTGTCTGGCACACAGCCTCCAAAAGCCTGGGATGGGAACGTAGACTTACACTTGCGACACCGTTATGGGACTCGAAACAGCTGAGTAGTTTGTGGAAAAGTAAGGGGTTTGACAAATAGGACTTAATAGGCCTTTCGCACGTGGGTGACCTGTGGGACGTTAAATGATTCTCAGCACTGCAACAACAATTTGAATTGGCTGACTCAGAACTTTTACGGTACACACAGGTTAGGCACACCTTATATTCTCACTGGCCACGTGGCACCACCCCTCCTGAATCCTCTCCACTTGAAGATAGAGTCTTAGATGGCCATATCCCAGATAGGACTATCTCTTTGATATATAAAAAAACTTATAAATAATATGCCAGACCCTCTTCATACACTTTGAGAGAAATGGTCCCAAGAATGGTATTGAGATGGATGATGAGGAATGGCAGGACGCCGTTTCCTCACCCAGAGTCGTGGCCATACCTGCTCACCTCTGATTAATCCAACTTAAAATCCTCCATAGGGTTTATGTGACTGGACTTCAGCTGGTACAAATGGAGAGATCGGACGAGGGTGAGTGCAGATGGGGATGTGGCCGGGTTGGCACCTTTATGCACATAATTTGGGAATGTGAGTATATACAGCATTATTGGCGCCTCATACACGATACCATGAATGCAGTCTTGTCCACACATCTTCACCTGAAAGCCCATAGATGCTTATCAAATATATGGGAGCCAACTGACCTAAATGCTTATACTACACAGTGGGTTACTTTGGGACTCATGATTGCCAAGAGAAATATTGCTCCACGATGGGGAGCGCTACTCCCGCCTACAGTGCGAGATCGGGAGAAAGATTTGGACTGGTCAATGTTTCGGGAGAAAACAGTTTATGTGGCCCGAGGGTGTCCTAAGAAGTGGACTCGAGTGTGGGGTTTGTGGAATACCTATTGGGGGGATATATGTCAAACTCCCCTTGCCGCAAATAACGAGGACCCCCTTCGCCCTAGACTTTCCTGGCTATATTCTGTATTGTTTTCTGTGGCCTATTGTAGTAGTGTTGCCGGAATTCCTACATCCTCTGTAACGTGATTGAACTGCTGATTTTTGGTTAATAAAAAGTATTTAAAAAAAAAAAAACATCATCCAGCAATTCACCAAACCGCCCAGCAAAGCCACAGATGTCACACCCTCCCAGGACCTCTGTGACAATCTCAGCTCCTACTTCCACACAAAGATCAAGATGCTCTACAACAACTTCAACAAACAAACTCCAGGAAGCCCTCTCCCCTCCAGCAAGGATGGCCAGCCCACCATCACCACCTGGACCCCAGTCACCACTGAAGAGGCCACCATGACCATGAGGAGCACCTACACAGGAGCCCCCCTGGTTCCCTGCCCACCGCACATCTTCCACAGAGTTGCCGCCGCTATAGCGCCAGAACTAGGCCACACCATAAACACCTCCTTCAGCCTTTTTCCCCGATGGGTGCAAGCAGGCTGAGATCAAGAACCTCCTAAAGAAACCCTCCGCCGACCCGATTGGACCTTAGTGCTGTATATGAAATGAAATGTTTACACACTTAACAGCATGCATTTTAATATATGAGCAATCATTTTAAAATCATGCGAGTTTTTGCTGGAAATCTCGTTAATATAACCCCCCAATAACCCATGCTACTAAGGTACAAACATGAGTATCATCAAGATTAAGTATCCATACTAGGCTAACTTGTATGGTTACTGTTAAATTTTGAGAATATATGACAAGAAATAGATATCTACCTTATAAATCCATGAAAATTTGACAATTTGGGTGCAGGTTCTCAAGTGTTTACATCAATGCACTGGCACTTTAAGATTCGGTTAATAATGAACTTTTGTTAACTTTTTCACTGACAACTGGTTCCTTGGACTTAATCCATTCCCAAACCTGTATATGAACCTTTTTATAAGTAGTTTGACCCTGGGATTAACTTCATTTCAAGTACTTTATAGGGAGTTACATTCTCACAGATATATCAGTATGCATCTTAATCTATGACTATGCACTTTAATTCTATGTTTATTTTCTTTTGAATTCTACCCCCCATTGGAACATGTAACCACGGTAGTAAAATTCTGTGTGGCACAAAAGATATTTTTTTTTTATATAAAACAACAATCCAAAAAGTGTAAAAATTTACAAAAAAAACAGAAACGTGTAAAACTATGTATATATACCTTTAAACTGAGAAGTGGATTTCGGAAGGAGCTTTCCCTTTAAAAAGGTTGACTAAACACCAGTACTCTACGACCCTGGTGAAGGCTTCGGCCGAAACACATTGGTCTCTGTAATGCACTTATGGTTGTTACTTTAAGATAGATAGATAGATAGATAGATAGATAGATAGATAGATAGATAGATAGATAGATAGATAGATAGATAGATAGATAGATAGATAGATAGACAGATAGATAGATAGATAGAAATTAGATTTTCCATACACGAGGAGTATCGGACATATATTGTGTTAGCATGATGAATCTATATACCCTCTTTGCTTGACATACATATAACATTATACATATATGCTTCAGCTGGTAGGAAAATGTTTGTTATTTAGCCATGTTTCTAGTACTAACAGAATAGGCCGAGAACCACATAGACGCCAACTTCATTATTTCTGATCAGACACGAGATGGGATCACGTGTCCCTCTCTAGTAATTGTCAGGCCCCAGTTCATTTGAGTTACTGAGAGCAGCTGAAAGTAAATGTTTTCCGAATGTCCTGGGACTCCAGGTCGCATCTGGCTTTGGGTGCAATAAGCGCATTCCTGAAGGCGCCGTGCCTACACTCCCGGGCACCAGGACGAAAGGGAGTCACCCATCCTGACCTTCCCAGTAATAAATAGTAACGCTTTGAACCAATAATGTGGGCCATATATGGTCCTTCCTCTGGGCCCGAGGGCCAACTGGTGATTTTTCCTTTTACAGTGATTTTGTGTGTTGAACTGACAGTATATAGCCTTTGGTTTGAATGTAAGCCAGCAGTCTTCTCTGCGCACCTGATGGGGGAAGGTTGGAGAGGCTCCTCTATAGAGTATTTTGCTTAATAAACAATGGAACTTTCCTCACTGCCAACTGACTGGTTATTTGGTAATGGTATTGGGGCTATTGCTAGGTATAGCCCTTTATGTTATTTTTATGGTACATCAGTTGGTGACTCCGCCGGGACTTTGTGATAGGTTCGTCCTCCCGTAACCGGGTAGAAAGGACAAAGAAAGGGGAGCTCTGGTCGAGTGGGTGGACTGACTGGAAAATTTCGACTTACTCCGCTCTCGCGATCAGGGAGCCCCAGCTGCTAGTGACCATTCGCCGGAGTCCTATGGGCTTAACCCGGGAGCTGACCGTGTTGGTCTTCAGGAGTTGGCAGTGGAGAATACGCAATTGTACTTGTGTGCATCAGGTGAGTGGATTGTTTTTGGTGTCTTTTGGTACACGCTGTTGAGCAGTACCTTTGGAGCAGTTAACTGTATGGGATTTGGTGGTCGTTGTACCACGGAGAATTTTGGGGGTCTGACGGGGCGGCATTGTGGCTGTACGGGTAGATGCTCCACGGACTTGTTTTGTGAATAATAGAGATGCCGATCGGATGCCTTGGTGTGGCACGCACCCAGCCAGACTGGTCTCGGAAAGGCCTGTAGTTGTACCCGGGTAGCCTTGGGGACATATCTGAAGCGATGCTAAGGCAGCAGGCTTAGTCAGAATAGTCCCAGGAGTGAACCAGGAAGACTTCGGAATGGTCTGTAGGACAGTCTGTAGTTATACCTGTCCGACGGTCTCTTGGTAGTCTTTGGACTGCTTGTTTTGGTATTTGATGGTCTGGAATCTGAATTGATGAATTCTCCATGAACAAGAGTCGACGAGCTCTGTTCTTTTGTTTAAAAAGAGACATGTCATTTTGAAAATGTTTAAAATATATATGTGTATTGTTCTGTGTGCGTTTGATTCAGAGAGTGGATGAATATGTTGAGAATGTGTGAACTTGGCCATGTTTGAAAGACTGTTTCTTGAATGTGGTGTAACTGTCAATGATCATAATGCTGTGTTTTAGTGAATTATGCTTGGGATGCTGTTGTCGCCGAAAAGGCACACGTTTGGATGAAAGTCAACCTGCCCCGCCCGAGGGCAGCCCGAGTTATGATATGTATGTTAAACATGGTATTACACCCATCCTGTTTATTAAGCTATGGCATAAATATACTAAAGACAATGTGGAATTGCAATGGCCCTTAACTGTGTCAGGATGAGAAAAAGATACATTTTTTGCAAGATCGATTGTTTTCTAAATGAAGCAGGCAGGCAATGTTTGATTCTCTAAACATGTGGCAGAAGGAAGCAAAGTGTAGACGTATCAGAGAAGAAAAAGTATGTAAAATGAAAGGAGGTCAGATGATTATGCATAAAGTCATAGCCTATGATAAAGCCCGAACTGAAAAAGGAATTGATTGTGCAGACAGAGACTTTAGATTGCAGGTGGATAAAACTTATGTGACCAGGACTGAGGCAGAGGATGAGATGGAGGATTTATTAGATACATGCCCACCTCCCCCTTATGCTCCACAATGTATATATCCCGGGTTCCTTTAACTCCTGCATAGGCCCCTGCGGCCTCTGCTCCTGTTGTTTCCTCTCCCTCCGTTCCTCCGGGAACGTCCTCTATTTTATCCCCCTCCGCATTTGGGGTGGCTATTTATTGGACCGACGCATTGCCGTCTTCTTCCATATCCACAGTTGCTTTGTCTCCCCCAACTTCCGCTTGGGCTACCCAGTCCTCGAGCACGACCCCAACCCTAGTTGACCCAACTCCCATCACATGCTAGGGGGGATCTTGGCGCACGGAGGTTGTTTACTCGTTCGGCGGTAGGATTTGATGAGAAGCAGATGATTGCAAATTAGTCATCCCAGGGGGTGCGCCATCCGATTTATACTCTGACTGATATATGGAGCACGCTTCGAGACTATGAGCCTGTTATGCAGCAGCATGCCCTGAAACACATGACCTCATGTCTGATTACTTTATGGGAACAGTGTTTTCCGGGAGGCAGGCTCCCCAAGTGATGTATGATATTCAGGACAGGGCTCATAAGTCTGAATTAGGACCAGAGGAAGTGTATAGGAATGTTGAGTTTTTTTTTAAATTATCGGGGCGGATGCATCAGAAATGACTCTCAGCACCCTCTGCGTGAAGTTCATCCTATTTTCCATCCTGAAGTGCCGGAATTAAAAAACGATCAGGATGAGGTAATCAGAGCTTGTGTGGAGGCACGAGTACAAGAGCAATGGGTTTACACCCCCTGGAATAGGAGTGAGGTCCTCTCGTTGAAGTCACAACTCCCTGACCCCCGTAAAAATCCTATGGCTTATTATAAAGAACTTACAGAAGCGGCCTCCTCAGCTGTTATGACCTTAGCTGACATAGAGCTATTTTTCGAGCTACTGGTCCCCGTTGATGTATGGCGTCAGGTGCATGAACAGGACCATGTTCCGGAGTTAGGTGGGACTTGGGATCAGATAAAGGGTTGGGATAAGGATCGAAAGCCTGGTGATAAACCGAAAAATGAACTATTGGCTTTTCCGGGTCGGAATATTACTTACATGCATTCCTTAATTCCGCCTCATAAAGTAGATTGGGACAGCGTGTAAGCAGAAGAAGTGTAAATTGACAGCGTGTAAGCAGAAGAAGGACGAAAGGGTTTCTGATTTCTTCACTAGATTTGAAGGTGTATTCATTGACTTAAGTGGGCAGGATTTAACAGTAGAAGGCGGCGTACGATTATTTGTTAATTGTTTCATGACAAATCTGTTGCCGGAAATCTCCACGCGGTTACAAGCCACAGAGAGTACTTGGAATATTTCTGCACCCTCGATCATACTGAGTATGGCTCAATATTACGAACATAGGGAAAATGAGAGTAAGGATAAGACGGAAAAGAAAGCGAAGGATCTTAAGACACGGGTGCTGTTGCAACAAGTCTTCAGAGGACGAGGCAGAGAGAGAGGCGGTAGAGGGTTTGTCCCGAGGGGACGGGAACTGGACAAGGCGGGGGACCAGCTGTTGCTTTGGGAGCAAATCAGTGTGCTTATTGTAAGGAGGAAGGACACTGGAGATTTTAGTGTCCATTATTGTTTCCTCAGAATGGGGCAATAAGAGGGAGAGGAAGAGATCGAGGTGGTATGGATCGCAGTGACATGCGGAGAGAGGAGGCAAATCATGGTGAGTCGGAAAATAATTATTTTGATAACCCGAGAGGTAGACAGTATTATAATGAGGATTGTGCGATAGCTGGGACTGAAGCGTATGCTTATACATAGGACAGCCAAGGACAGAGTGGGGGCCAGGTGTCAGTACCCGTTGATCATGAAGGTCCTTATATAAAAGGACGGTTGATGGGGACATCTGAAAACTTTCTAGTTGATACGGGTGCGATGAATAGTTCTATTTCTCGTTCGCTGGTCCCAGGGTCCGCTCTGACTGGTCAAAATAATGTTTCGGTGGGATTTTCGAGAATTCCGGTGGTGAACCCCATTTTCAAACCTATTCCGTTTACAATTGGTCCGGTCACAGTAGACTCCCCGTTTCTGTTAGCTTCACATTATGGGGAGAATCTATTGGGATTGGATTTGTTGAAGAAATTGCATGCAAAGATTAATTGTTCCCCCGATGGTGTTTATCTGACTATTCAATCCCCTGGTAAGCATACTTTGCAATGTTTCACTAAAAATGAACCCCTTCCTCCTGAGTTTGCTGCTATCCCAGCAACACTATGGGCCACTGTAGACACGGATGAAGGATTATTAAAGATTCCGACTGTTTCTATTACTTTGAAACAAAATGCTTGGTTACCACGTATGCCTCAATACAAAATTTCTCTGGCAGGCGAGAAAGCTTTGCTCTCCATCATACAAGATCTGATCAAAAAGGGTGTGGTGGAAGAGACGGCTGCCAATATATGCAACAGTCCCATTTTACCAATTTTGAAAAAAGTCCCTGTTGGGAGCGATCTTAACCATGTTGATACTTACCGTTTTGTAATTGATTTGCGTGAAATTAATAAAATAGTGGTGCCACAATAACCTGTGGTTTCTGACATCACTACTATTCTCACTATGATTGCTCACACTGCGAAATATTTTTCTGTCATTGATTTAAAGAATGCCTTCTTTAGCATTCCGATCCACCCTGATTGCTGTATATTTTTGGCTTCTCCTTATCTGGTCGCAGCTTCTGGTTTTGTCGCACTCCCCAGGGGTACACAGAGAGTCCTAGTATTTATAGTCAGGCTTTGAAAGCATTGTTGGACGACTTGATTCTGCCACCTGGTAATGTGCATTTGCAATATGTCGACGACCTGTTGTTGGCTTCTGACACAAAGTAAGGCTGTATAGAAGCCACTGTTAAATTATTGTCTCATTTGGCGGCTAATGGTAATAAAGTATCTCTTTCCAAATTCCAATATTGTCGACAGGAGGTGACCTACATTGGTCATCTACTGTCGAAAGAGGGGAGGAGACTAACCCCTGAGCGTGTAACTACCATTTCTAACATGTCTGTACCTCGTACTCAGCGTGATGTTTGTGCATGTCTCGGCATAACTTCTTACTGTCGCCAAAGGATTCCTAATTTCTCTCTTCTCACTAAACTTCTCCTGTACTTAACCACTAAAGATGTGCATGAACCTCTACCTTGGACTGATGATTGCCAAAAAGCTTTTGACTCTTTGAAATCTGCGCTTTGCTCTGCACCCGTTCTGGGTACCCCTGACTACCGAAAACATTTTGTGCTTTATGTACACGAGGTGGACAGTTGCTAGTTTTCTGTGTTGACACAAGGATTTGGTGGTAAGCAGAGACCTTGTGCCTATTTCTCAGCGGAGTTGGATAACATCGCCAGAGCGCTTCCGAGCTGTTTAAGGGCAACTGCTGCAGTCGCAGTGGCCATGCGACAGTCGGAAGGGCTCGTTCTAAACACTGACCTCACAGTGATGGTACCTCACTCTGCGGATACATTATTGAACAAAACGAAGACCCAGCACCTCACGGGTGCGCATCTTACAGGTTACAAATTGACTTTGTTTGCTCCCCATATTACAATTAAACGATGTGCCACCCTGAACCCTGCCACGTTACTACCCCTCCCTTCAGGCAAAAAAGACAATGATGTACATGATTGTATATTTTGGATGGAGGAAGAGACGAAGGGAAGGGTAGACCTCACAGACATTCCTCTATCGGACCGCCAAGGGGAATTGTATGTCGATGGCTCTTGTTTCAAGTTACCAGATGGCTCGACAACTGCTGCATATGCGATAACCACTCTATGCACTGTAGTTGAGGCTTCTCGAGTACCCTATCAGTCAGCACAGGCCGCTGAGTTAGTGGCATTACTTCGGGCCTGTGAGTTAAGTGAAGGATTGAGAGTAAATATGTACATGGACAGCCAATACGCCTTCGGCGGGGCTCATTGCTTTGGCCGACTGTGGGCAGAAAGGAGTTTTCTTACTTCCCATGGTCAGCGAATACAACGTGGCCCTTTGATTCTACGATTACTGACAGCATTGACATTACCAGAAATGGTGGCTGTAGTAAAATGCAGTGCACATAAGACAGTGATGGATGCAGTAGGTGAGGGTAATGCCTTTTCTGATCAGATAGCTAAAGAAACTGCAAAATCTAAAAGGACCTCAATGTTCATGACTACTTCTGCTAGGTGGGTGGTGGAAACGGAAATGTATGGAGAGTATCCGGGAAATACAGAAAGAAGCTACCCCGCTGAACTGGCTCGCTGGGAGAAGGAAGCAGGTAAATTAGATTCAAATGATTGTTAGATTGACTTGACTGAGCAACAGCGATGGTTGTTGCCCAATGCATTCGTGAATGCCGTAGTGACCATGGCACATGGCTCAGCACATATTGGGGCAAAGGGTATTTGTGCATTATTAGACCCTGTGTGGAATAATCCTAATATCCCAAGAACTGCTGCTCATTTGGTGCAATATTGCATGGTTTGTTTATGACATAATCCTGGGGGCAGGGAACCTGTTTTGAGTGGAAATTTTGCACCACCATCTTTGCCTTTTGAGGTGCTCCAAATGGATTACATCCAACTAGAGCGTGTGAACAATTTAAAGTACGTCCTGGTCGTGGTGTGTGCTTTCAGTAAATGGGTGGAGGCCTACCCGACCAAAGAAAATACTGCTTTGATAAAAGAATACATCCCACGCTAAGGATTGCCTCGGGTGATCTGGAGTGAAAATGGGGGGGGCACTTTAATGCAGATCTTATCAGTCCTGTTTGTAATAGATTACAGATTAAGCAGAAATTACATGCGGCTCTAAACCCTCAGTCTGCTGGGTTGGTCAAGAAGTAAAATGGAATACTGAAACTCAAACTAGCAAAGATGCAAGAAAGTACAGGGTTACGGTGGCCAGATGCCCTACCACTAGCATTGATGTCAATACGGGTTACCCCACACTCTCATTCTGGCTTGTCTCCTTACGAGGTCATTTTTGGCGCCTGCCAATGTTTGGGGCGTCCAGAGACCCAGAGCATTTGTGATATTGAATATCCTATGTTGACAGACTATCTGTATGCTTTGACTAAAGATCTTCGTCCCATTCATCAACAAATTTCAGCAGTCTTGCAGCCCCTGCCGGAGGGTCCCGGACATCGCTTGGAGCCATGACAGTGGGTTCTGGTCCGTAACTATCAGCAAAAATCCAGCCTGGATCCTCGCTGGTCTGCGCCCCTTCTGATCCTACTGACCACGCGGACAGCGGTGAAGGTGAATGGCAAGAGACATTGGATCCATGTCTCGCACTTGAAGAAACTGCCCCTCCGGCTTCCTTATGATCAGCGAATCCAGGACGGAGTTTTAACCCAGGAAAGTGAACGAGTCCCTCGCTTTGTCCCTTTTTCTGATGCCCAGGAAACTGGAGAAGGGCAAGGAGAAGGAGTACCGGGCTTGGAAGGGATTTTGTCATCTGAACAAGTGATTGCCCTGGATTCTGTTGCCCCTGCAGTTGAGTGAGAGGCTCATAGTACCCCTGTTGCAACAGATTCATCATCTTCTGTTTTGTTCTCTGATCAGGAAGTGCCTGGCCATGTTTAATACAATCTGTGGCCCAGAAAACGACACGGTACCCCAGATGAAGATGTTAGGAGATAGGGAGAGACTTGAGTGATAGGGTGCAGCATTGTTCGTTGAGCGTGCTTCTGGGGTACTGAGCGAGACATTGGACTGAACACACTGAGAGCCTTGAACATTTGCTTGCTCTGTTCAGAAATAAAGACTGAATTTCTTGTTTAAAAGAGGCCCAGATTGTGTAGTCTTCAAGGGTTGTGTGAGAACATAACTCCAATGTAAGAAGATTGTTTGGTCTTATTCACGATGAATGATAGGAGCCTGCCTGTGAGGCTCTAAACGGACACAGGAAAGAAGCACCCTCTGGCAGGTTGGACTGCATTGCCTGAGTTTATTTTTGGACTTTTAGCTAGCATGTATCCCTTTGCTCATTTTGCCCCGAAGAGGAACGTCCTTTTGCACGACGTTATTTCCCTGTAAATATGCCTGTCTTTTCTAGGTGGACTCAACGTGTTAAAATTGTATTTGTGGTCATTATAGCGACATTGTTAATCATATTAATGGGAATGTTTATATATTTAGAATTTCGCCACCCTATGCATACTGTTTTAGGAACAACTGCCCCACCTCCGGAACATGTGTTTTATACCTTAGCCCCACATAAGGAAAGGCACCGTCAAACTTATGCAAAAAATGTATTCGTTGAAATGCTTCATCAAACATATAGTGCTACTAATACTACGAACTGTTGGGTTTGTGGCCTTCTGCCCTCTGTTATGCACAAGCACGATTTATTTATATCTTTACCCCTGTCTCATTTGGGAAGTTGTGGGGCTTGGTTTAAATTACTGTCAATGATGTATAGGCATTATACAGTAGACACTCAAAGATATTCGGAAAAAGATTATGAAATGATTTTAGCATATATATAGAAGTTCACCAAGGATTTTACCCTAAGGGAAATAATGGGGAGGGATCCTTAGATCCGAATGCTTGTATGAATATGTATACAACACATGAAAACACCACCTGGTTGAGGAATTAAATTTTGGATTT
Source organism: Lissotriton vulgaris (assembly GCF_964263255.1). Classification (NCBI taxonomy): domain Eukaryota; kingdom Metazoa; phylum Chordata; class Amphibia; order Caudata; family Salamandridae; genus Lissotriton; species Lissotriton vulgaris. The sequence continues at coordinate 1,773,745,749 of NC_141691.1, forward strand.
TGCAGAGTTTAATTTCACCCAGCATTTTCAACAATTTCAAGAACAAAATGTTACAGATGATAGGGCCATTCCAGTACCCATATTAAATAGCACCTCTGCATTTTGCATTCAAGGAGCAGGGTACATATCGGTAGGGGAAAGTCGATGTAATTACACCTATCGTTTACGTACTTTTACCAGCACTCCGTTGTTAACTCCCCCTAATGTATATTTCGTCTGTGGAGAAAATGCCAATACTTGGCTTCCCGTGGTTGGGCGGGACGTTGCCACCTGTATTTCTTGTACCCTTCAGTTTCAATAGCCCCTTCTAATTATCACAAGGATCATCACTTAGATAAAGGGAGCCTGCCATTTATCAGAAATAGAAGAGAGATAGATACTACTGACATAGATCAGACAGATACTCCTGAACAGCATTTCATTGACATTGTAAAAGGAGTATTTCCTATTTGGGGACCTATAATCACCACCAAAGAAGTAGGCCGTCTGTCCAGAGTAGTTGAAAGGGTGACTAACACTATTTCAGGTATATTGACTAATTTAACTGTAGAGCTTCAAGCGACGAGACTCGTTTCGCTACAAAACCGTATGGTTTTAGATGTTATCTTGGCCGATCGAGGAGGAGCATGCCGCGTGATCAGCAGTTCCTGTTGTGTATATATCCTTGACTCCGTCCCCTCCGCCATTTAGCCATTCAGAAGTTACATTGTTTGGCTTCTGAAGTACATGCAGAAACTGGTACCTGGTCCCTTTCTGGTTGGTTCTGGGGTCTGTTGTCTACTTGGGGATGAAAAATTCTGATGGTGCTGGCAGGTATAGCTGGTATCATATTCACCTGTTGTCTTTGCATACAATGTGGACCTGCATGTTGCTCCTTTTGCCCAACTAAACTCACCTCCTCTGTGATTGGTCCATCCCCAGCAGCGGTAAAAGCCCAGTTAGTTCAGCAAGAGGTCAAGGATGTAACGCAGATCGATGAAGGAATACTTGAGGACTGAACCATTTTAGTTAGCTACATCGTGTTAAAAGGGCCATTCTGAGGGGTAAAAATTTGATTTTCCATACACGAGGAGTATCGGACATATATTGTGTTAGCATGATGTATCTATATACCCTCTTTGCTTGTCATACATATAACATAATCCATATATGCTTCAGCTGGTAGGAAAAGGTTTGTTCTTTAGCGATGTTTCTAGTACTAACAGAATAGGCCGAGAACCGCACAGACGCCATCTTCATTATTTCTGCTCAGACATGAGCTGTGATCATGTGTCCCTCTCGTAATTGCCAGGCCCCTGTTCATTTGAGTTACTGAGAGCAGCTGAAAGTAAACTTTTTTCCCTATGTCCTGGGACTCAAGGTCGCATCTGGCTTTGGGTGCGATAAGCGCATACCTGAAGGCACCGTGCCTACACTCCCAGGCACCAGGACGAAAGGGAGTCACCCCTCCTGACCTTCCCAGTAATAAATAGTAAAGCTTTGAACCAATCATGTGTGCCATATATGGTCCTTCCTCTGGGCTCGAGGGCCAACTGGTGTTTCCTTTTACAGTGATTTCGTGTGTTGAACTGACAGTATATAGCCTTGGGTTTGAATGTAAGCCAGCAGTCTTCTCCGCACACCTGATGGGTGAGGGTTGGAGAGGCTCCACTATAGAGTATTTTGCTTAATAAACGGTCGAACCTTCTTCACTGCCAACTGACTGGTTATTAGGTAATGGTATTAGGGCTATTGGTAGGTATAGCCCTTAATGTTATTTTTATGGTACATCATAGATAGATACACAGATACCATTTTTTTGTGAGAAATCGTGGGCGTTGCTACAAGGTCTGTCCCCAACATTGTGGAAAATGTGTTTCAACTCAGCACCATTATGCGACTGGTCAATGGATCTCTGGGCATATGTGATGTTCTCATTCACATTTCATGACCGTGATCAGTCACATAATGAATATTTATGTACTTGATTTATTTGTTGTGCAATTTTATGAGAAACATAATGATTTGGTAAACACATTAGTGGTGTGAAATTTGTTGCTACCATCCCAATTTTTGTCAGCTTGGCATTTGTTATAATTGTTTATTTTTTTGACATCTGCTGAGAGAGAGAGAGAGAGAGTGTGAGTGGTGTGTGAGTGGTGTGTTGTGTGTTTTGCAACTCCACTGATTGCCATGTGTGTGATGTAAGTTCTAAGTTCAAAGTTGGATAGGTTAAACTTTGAGTAACCTAGGCTTGGAGTACTACATGATTAGGAATTGAGGTTTCTCTTTATAGAAAAGGTGTCCTTCTGGTTGATGTATGTATTTCCTGTTGTGGTAGTTGACTTGCATTTCTCAGCAAGGATCACCTGCTTTTAGGGACCTGTGAAAGGAAATGAGTCACCATCATAACAGGAAGATAAAGAAACATCAGGGCCCTGAGATTGAGGAAGCCACGAGGCCAAATATATTGTGCAAAGCATTAACTTTTTTCCATCCCCCTTCGCAAAAATGGGCAGCCCTTTACGAGGAAGCAAGTTACCAGTAACTTACCATTAATGAGAATGAGAGCTTAAGGACAAAAATGCTGAGAGACTACAAATGCAACCCGGACTGGTGAAAAGGAGGTCTGGTTGAATATGGCCATATTGGGGGAAAAAGACTGGCTAAGCAAGTAAGGCATCAAGAGTTAGAAGCAGTAAAACAAACACAAAATCCAGCTCTCCTAAAAGCAGAGACAGCATGATGGGGGGTACCTTTTGAGGGGGTACAAACCAAACGTTCACACTGCTAAAGATTTGATAACTCATAATCAATTGGTGCGATAGAGTCAAGGTTAGATAGCAGCGGTCCACTAATTGCATCGGTCTGTCCCCTTCAAATACCCGTGCCAGACTCCTTGTTCCTCCATCTTTGAACATCAAAGGGGACAGAATAAGCTCCGCCTCGAAGACATTTTCTTTCTGAATGTGATCAGAATATCTGCTGGAAGCGGTTTAGTCTATTTTAAATGTAACCATTTTGAGGTCCTGTCTTGTGGGACTCCTTTCCTGCTGATTTGTCCATGCTGGAGAAAATCCATCAGCATGAGCATTGTGCATAGCCCCTGCAATCGGTATCAAGTGGTCTAGATCAGACCATCGCCTTCCCAGAGCACCAACATGATTTAATCATTGACGGAACCCTTCAACCCTTACTTGATGCACTCTGCTGGCTACAAGGTACCCACTCTACCTGCAGACTCTAAACAAATCACCAGTGTGGCATCTCAAAACCTCAATCTCAAACCATTATCATTACTCGAAGTAATGAAGTTTTAAAGGGAATTTGAATAGCCAGTATCCATGATGAATGTAACTGAATGCCTACAGAAGCAGATTATTAACTCTGACCTTATGCCTGACATCCGATTATACACTGTTCGCAACAGAAATGTGGTTCTTCATCACACAGCTGGAACCTTGCTCTCTGGCTACAACTAGTAATTCAATCCTAGGTTTCACAATGATTTGGGTTAACTCTGATTTCTTGTCTTTTTCCATTTACCCTTTCAACTGATGAAAGACCACTTCACTAACTGTACCCTTCATTCTCATAAGACAGTTTTTGATAGAGAATAATTCCTGATCCACAGTTTCAGTGTTGATCATTTCTGCTCCTGAAATCTTATTTCAATGTCATGTTTAAATCTATTCCTGCTATGGATTTACGCTGTTTTAAAAAAAATATCATTTGACTATAATGTTGTGTAAATTGTGATACGTGCACCACATGCACTTTTCCCATCATTTTTGACATGGCGCTCAAGTAACCTTACCAAAAGTGAGCGAAGAAAACCTTAAGGAGAAACATCTTTATGATTGTGGTAAGGCATGGGGCACATCCCAACAAGTTATAATCTTACAATTATCATCACACGAGGAACAGATTCTCAAGGATTAATCTAGAGTTTATCTGGAATATCCTCCACTTTTCTTTTAACCGCATCTCTGCGGCGGCTTTTCCCGCTGTGTGCGGCAAATTATGAAAAGCCGCGTTACATGACGAGCTCAGCTCGTCATCGGCACACGACCACCGTGGCTGATGACGAGCTGAGCTCGTCATCAGCAGCGAAGGGGTTAAATGCTGTCATGAGTCCCCTTTAGGGTCCACTGTCATTTTCTCTTATGTTAGCCTAAATAACGCGCTTGTTTTTGTGCCACACTGTTATTTTTTAAATAAGCTGCATTTGTTTTGTTATTTAGCTGATCTGCTGAGATTCTGTCTGCACATCTCCTGTAAAGCCGAACAACACTCTGCCTTGTTTTTCTCTGTAGTCGGACAGTAACACTTAGACATAATAGAGAGATCCAGCTGCTGTTTTCCGAATAGGACAAATCTTATCATATAAGCCGAGACTTGCCATTCTAAAAACAGAGAGGAATGAGACTTGCAGAGAAAAGGTCCTGAGACAAAAGAGCTGTGCTACTGAGATTCAGACCAACTGGTTATGACCATCAGGTATGGATTCTGGCACTAATCCCAGAGATCTTTAGAATATCACTATGTTTTTATAATACGGGTAGGTTTAGGCTGATTTGTTATCCACTATGACAGGGCTGTTGATCACATACAATTTAATAATTGTGCTAATCCCATTATTTACTTGCGTATGTCTCATAATTGCATCACAGTTTCTTCATGATAGTTTCATAAATATTGTACGCTTTCTCTGCGTCTCTTTTCTTTAATTGTGGACACGTGTAAGTGAGAGAAAAAAATGGTGATGATAGGTTACTGTGACTTCTGAGAGAGTTCAGAGTGATGTGTTCTGGGGTGCTAATTTATCTGCCCCTCTGGAAGTTTAGGAGGGCAGGTAAAGAATTAGGAGTTAGTCTGGATTTGGGCCCATAGGTACTGATGACGTATGGTGACTAAGAGCCTACATGCTGACGACGTGTGATCCCAGGCATAGTTCTGTTTCTAAGCAGAATCCCTGCGACACTGCCAGCTCAGTAAAGTAAGTCCAAAAGCCGACTTTCCTGATCCATATTATCCCAAAATCAGGCCCTACCATGACACATCAATCTCACTGCTATGCAAACAAGAACCTGCAGCACTGCAGAACATAGATGAATATATGCAGAAACCCAGCGTCGGATTGGTAATGCGGGCACTCAGGCAATGCCCGAGGGGCCGGTATCCTTGTTCCACCTGTGGGCTACTTTTTTGAGCAGCCTGGGGGTGACAATTTGGGTGGTTTCTGTGTTGTTCGATGCCGCCAGAGGCCCAGTGGGTGCCAGAGTGGCCTTTCTGGAGGTAGATGGGTGGCCATTACCTCCCTTTTATCAATGGCAGAGGTGTCACTCCCTTCCTGTTGCAGGGCCAGCCATTAATGTATGCATACTGAGTGGGAAAGGGGGCCTGAGCAGAAGTGGCCTCACTTGTTTTCAGGTATGTTTCACCAGTGTAAACTAATCTGTGCATTTTTTTTTTAATTCCCCCCTTTTTAATACAATTTCGCTGAAGCAGTGTTTTGTGGAAAGGCAATATGCAAATGTGTGCACTTTTTTTAGTGTGCCTGGACCGATTTTTAATTCCAACCCAACCCTGCAGAAACCAGACAAAACATGGAGAGAAGCACCACAAAGCACCTCAGACGAACGGCAACACTGCTGGCAGTTCAAAAAATAGATACCGAATTGACGTTGGTAGGAATATCTCTATTGGATTCAGTAGTGTATTGCCATGTCAAGCTCCTGTTGTACTCTGACAAATCAACAGCAAAATATCACATTGTAAAAGTACATCACAATCTTGAGTGCCCTGCTAAAAAGCAATAAAACGGTATGACAACACTAGCTAAAGTGATAGCAAATGAAACTCTTGTCAAAAGGAAATTTCCCTGTCTAAAGAGAAGGAAGGGTGTTGTACTTTAATTTTACTGTTAAATAACTATTGCTTTAAGAATAGAATGACTATGCTCATGTGCATTCCAATAGTATCGTGATTTGTCTGAATGTTCCATTCACGGAGGAAGCGCCACGTTTGAGAGTATTTGGCTCAGGAATAAAAAACTAACAAAAACGACTACATCTGAATGCCTGTTAACTACAAAGGTGCATTCATAGAAGTAGATTAGAATTAGCAAAAGGGAGGTTGTGAACTCCAGTGGCCTCACATAGAAATAGATACAGAAAATTGATAGTGGGGACACAAATGTGAATTATTATTATTATTATTAGACTTAGAAAGCGCACTGCTACCCTAGGGTGTCCTGGCGCTGAGTCCTAGTTACCTGGGGAAGACCCTGAGCTGGTTATTTGGAGAAGAGCCAGGTTTTCAACCCCTTCTGAAAGGAAATGAGGTCTGAGGCATCTCTGAGGTGGAACGGGAGCTCATTCCAGGCTTTGGAGGCACAGTGAAGGAAGCTACGGCCTCCCCAGTTGGTTTTCTTAAACCTAGGAGTCCGTACTAGTTTAGACCCGGAGGAGCCCAGAGCTCTGCCAGGGACATTCCAGCTGAGCCTTTGTCTTAGAAACTCCGGCCCAATTCCATTCACTGCCTTAAAGACCACGACGAACGCCTTAAATCATGATCTGAGTGGAATTGGGAGCCAGTGTAACCTCCTCAGCTTTCCTCTCACAGAGGCAAACATAGCAGTGTCAGACAGTAGTCTGAATGCTGCGTTCTGCACCAATTGCAGGTTGTACACATGTTGTTTCCGTGCATTAAGATAAAGGCTGTTACAATAATCCAAGCTGGGCAGAACTAGAGCCGTGACAACCGTCCTGAGGTTGCTGTCTGAGAGGAAGAGCTTGATTTTTTAAATTATCCTAAGAACCATAAAACAGGCAGAGGTTTCCTGATTCACTTGGTCCCCCATGGTAAGTTTATTGTCCACCATGACTCCCAGATTCTTGGCTTTCAAAGAGGGTGTAGGACAGACTCCCAGCCCCTCCGGGCTTTCACCCGCTACTCTCATGTCCTTTCGTGACATGGCAAACATTGAGAACACATGCATGCACTCTACATCAACTCAGGTGAGCTGTGAACAAGCACTATTTAGGAAGGAGAAAAGATGGATTTAAACTTCTCAGTGCATCATACATCCAGTCCCGGCTGTTTCTTTCTGGATTCAGTCCAGCAAATAACCAATGTAAGTGGTTTCCTAGAATGGATATGGGACGGTGGAATCATTGAGCAAATCACTCTTTTTCCAGCTAGGTCTGAACTGCATGTGATGATAAGGGACAATGTTGTGAGTTCAGGGGGCAAGAGGAAGTCTTCCAAGAAACCTAAAAGCCTAATTCAAGGCATCAGAGCACTTACAGGATGACCTTTCCATATCTCTCCGGGTGCATCGGGAAAGACATGCGGATACTGCGGAGGATCACCCCACCAGGCAGCAGAGTGCCTGGCCAAAGGGAAGCGATGCTCTGGTTGTGGTCGTTTCAACCACTTCGAGAAAGTCTGTCGGTCCAAGAAGTATCGAAAACCAAGGCAAGTGGTGAACACCATACCAGAGGGAGACCCCAGTCAGAGCGACATGGATGACGACGAGGAGGAAGAAAGGGTCGTCCACAGAGTACACATGATTCGCACGGCAGTCAGCAGAACCAGGCGATTACCGCAACGCGGCATCCAGGTGGGCGAACAGGAACTCATGGCCGTGGTAGACACCGGAGTGACCATCAACCTCCTGGTGGCCACACTGTACCAGACAATGGACCCACCCCCTACGCTCAGCCCGTCACCCATCACCGTCTTCGCGTATGGAAAGGACACCCCTCTCAAAATTCGAGGGAAATTCAAGATGTCCATCTCGCACGGAGACCGTTCCATCACGGCCAACATCTTTGTAGCTGAGGACGGGCAAGGCATGTGCTTGGATGCCGGGCGGCAGAAGACCTGGGAATCGTCACATTTGCGTTTGGGGTGCAACAGGAGTCCATCCAACAACTCACCACAGAGTTTGCTGACATATTCAAAGGCATCGGAAAATTCACGGGGAGCAAGGTACATCTCCACATCGACCCCAATTCAATTAAATTCAATTCAGTAATTTATATAGCGCGCTACATACCCAGAGGGTCTCAAGGCGCTTGGAGAAGGGTGGGGAATTACTTGTCGAATATCCAAGTTTTAAGTTGCTTTCTGAATGCTAGGTGGTTCTGAGTGAGGCGAAGGTGAATGGGGAGTGAGTTCCAGGCTTTAGCTGCCAGGTAGGAGAAGGATCTTCCTCCCATCGTGGTTTTGTTGATGCGAGGTATAGCAGCTAGGGCTTGGTGGGAGGGGCATAGCTGGCGGGAGGGGGTGTAGAAGAAAGTCGTGTGTTGAGGCATTCGGGTCCAAGTTCGTAAAGTGCTTTGTGTGCGTGGGTTAGAAGGCGGAATGTTATCCTCTTATTGATGGGGAGCCAGTGGAGGTTTTTCAGGTGACCCGAGATGTGATCTTTACGCAGAATGTCTAGAATGAGTCTGGCTGATGTGTTCTGGATGCGTTGGAGTTTTTTCTGAAGTTTTGCGGTGGTACCGGCGTATAGGGTGTTTCCGTAGTCCAGGCGGCTTGTAACCAGTGCGTGGGTGACCGTTTTTCTAGTTTCAGTGGGGATCCATCGAAATGTTTTTTTGAGCATGCGAAGAATGTTGAAGCAAGATGATGAAACGGCTTTGACTTGTCTGGCCATCGAGAGTGAGGAGTCCAGAATGACGCCCAGGTTTCGTGCGTGGTCTGTTGGGATGGGTGCTTGTCCAAGGGACTCTGGCCACCACGAGTCGTCCCAGGCAGAGGGGGGGGTACCTAAGATAAGGACTTCTGTTTTGTCGGAATTCAGTTTCAGGCGGCTGAGCTTCATCCACTCGGCTACTTCTCTCATTCCTTTATGTAGATTGGTTTTGGCGGTGTTAGGGTCTTTGGTGAGTGAGAGGATCAGTTGAGTGTCGTCAGCGTAGGAGATGATGTTGAGGTTGTGTTGACGTGTGATGGACGCGAGGGGGCTCATGTATACGTTGAAGAGGGTGGGGCTGAGTGAAGATCCTTGTGGCACGCCGCAAATGACTTCAGTGGCCACTGATTTGAATGGTGGGAGGCGGACTCTCTGAGTTCTTCCGGCAAGGAACAAGGTGATCCACTCCAGTGCTTTTCCTTGAATTCCGATGTTTCTGAGGCGTTGTAATAGGGTGATATGACAGACTGTGTCGAAGGCTGCGGAGAGGTCGAGGAGGATGAGGGCGACTGTGTCACCATTGTCCAGTAGAGTTTGAATGTTGTCTGTTGCTGCGATGAGTGCGGTTTCAGTGCTGTGTTTGGCTCGGAAGCCGGACTGTGAGGAGTCGAGGGATTTGTTGGTTTTGAGGAAGGCGGCGAGCTGGTTGTTGACAGCTTTCTCGATGACTTTGGCCGGGAACGGAAGGAGTGATATGGGGCGGTAGTTTTTGAGTTTGGTGGGGTCAGCTGTGGGTTTTTTCAGAAGAGCGCTGAGTTCGGCGTGTTTCCAGCTATCTGGGAAGGTGGCGGAGTTGAGGGAGCAGTTGATGACATCTCGGAGGTGGGGTGCGATGATGGAATCTGCTTTGTTGAAGATGTGATGAGGGCATGGGTCTGTGGGGGATCCTGAGTGGATGGAGTTCATCAGGCGGATGGTGTCATCAGTGGAGAATGGGTTCCAGTCATTAAGGATGTTCAAGGGGGGTGAAGGTACAGCAGAAGGTTGTGTGGGTTGGTTTCCGTGTTGGTTGTCGAAGCTGTTGTGGATGTCTGCGATTTTGTCGTGGAAGAACGAAGCTAGGGAGTTACAGAGGTCTTGAGAGGGAGTGATGTCGTTGGAGTTGGCAGTGGGGTTGGTGAACTCTTTGACGATGTTGAATAATTCCTTGCTGTTGTGGGCGTTGTTGTCAAGTCGGTCTTTGAAAGCGGCTTTCTTGGCAGTTCGGATCAGTTGGTGGTGTATGCGGGTGGCGTTTTTGAAGGCGTCTCTGGTGCTGGTGTTTGGGTCTTTTTTCCAGGCCTTCTCAAGGGAGCGACAGAGCTTCTTGGATTTCTTAAGATCATCGTTGAACCAGGGGGCGTTTTTGTTGCCTTGTTTGATTTGACGTTTTTTCAGGGGTGCTAGGTTATCGGCGCTGTTGGTTAGCCATTGAGTGAGGTTAATGGCTGCTTGGTTGGGGTTCGAAGAGTGGGCAGGGGGGTTTTGAAGGAGCGATGAGGAGATCTGGTCGATGGTGATTTTGTTCCAGTTTCTTCGCAGAGTAGGTTGAGGATGGTTGTGGGTTGTGGTCTTATTGTAGATAAAGTGAACGCAGCTGTGGTCCGTCCAATGGAGAGCTGTGGTGTGACTGAAGGAGATATGTTTGCTGGAGGTGAAGATAGGGTCGAGTGTGTGACCTGCGTAGTGAGTGGGGGTATTAGCAAGTTGTTTGAGTCCGAGGTTGGCGAGATTGTCCAGAAGGGCGGTGGTGTTGCTGTCATTGCTCTTTTCCAGGTGAAAATTGAGGTCTCCCAAAAGAATGTAGTCCTTGGAGGGGAGGGCGTGTGGGGTGATAAAGTCAGTGATGTCTTCACTGAATTGTGCTCGGGGTCCTGGTGGCCTGTAGGAGGGTGCCTCTGAGTGTGGTCTTGGGGTCGGTGTGGATCTGGAAGTGAAGGTGTTCGGCGCTAGCAAGGTTGACGTCTGAGCTGGTTGAGATGCGGATGGAGTTCTTGTGGACGATAGCGATGCCTCCTCCTGTTTGCTTGTTGCGGTCTTTTCGGATGATCTTGTAGCCTTCCGGGATGGCAATGGTGATGTCTTGGGCTGAGGAGGCGTTCATCCATGTTTCAGTTAGCCAGGTTCTGAGCTGGGATGGGGCAGTGAGATAAATAACGGTGATGGATCAAGCCCTGATCTTTGGACTGGGTAAGAGTGGTCTGTTTAACTCAGACACTCTGTTCATCACCACCCCCTTTTTGTAAATCGTTTTTGGCCACTATAGGTGTGGCAGGGTATACTCAGACATGAGTCCCTTTCTCACTGCTCCATCAGGATTCAAGCAAGCCGGGCCGAAGAAGGCTGAAATGCCAGAAACCGGTCCCCGGTAGCTTGTCTCCTTTCTGGTGAAGAATTGGCTTGGTAGTTTAGTCTGCCCTGTTCCCATGATGCACTGGGCCAGGGACAGACTGATTTGCATATAGCCAGGTTCTGAGCTGGGATGGGGCAGTGAGATAAATAACGGTGATGGATCAAGCCCTGATCTTTGGACTGGGTAAGAGTGGTCTGTTTAACTCAGACACTCTGTTCATCACCACCCCCTTTTTGTAAATCGTTTTTGGCCACTATAGGTGTGGCAGGGTATACTCAGACATGAGTCCCTTTCTCACTGCTCCATCAGGATTCAAGCAAGCCGGGCCGAAGAAGGCTGAAATGCCAGAAACCGGTCCCCGGTAGCTTGTCTCCTTTCTGGTGAAGAATTGGCTTGGTAGTTTAGTCTGCCCTGTTCCCATGATGCACTGGGCCAGGGACAGACTGATTTGCATATAGCCAGGTTCTGAGCTGGGATGGGGCAGTGAGATAAATAACGGTGATGGATCAAGCCCTGATCTTTGGACTGGGTAAGAGTGGTCTGTTTAACTCAGACACTCTGTTCATCACCACCCCCTTTTTGTAAATCGTTTTTGGCCACTATAGGTGTGGCAGGGTATACTCAGACATGAGTCCCTTTCTCACTGCTCCATCAGGATTCAAGCAAGCCGGGCCGAAGAAGGCTGAAATGCCAGAAACCGGTCCCCGGTAGCTTGTCTCCTTTCTGGTGAAGAATTGGCTTGGTAGTTTAGTCTGCCCTGTTCCCATGATGCACTGAGCCAGGGACAGACTGATTTGCATATAGCCAGGTTCTGAGCTGGGATGGGGCAGTGAGATAAATAACAGTGATGGATCAAGCCCTGATCTTTGGACTGGGTAAGAGTGGTCTGTTTAACTCAGACACTCTGTTCATCACCACCCCCTTTTTGTAAATCAGTTAGGAAGGCGACGTCCGGAGAGATGGTGTCTAGTAGATTCCAGAGGTCGATGGCGTGTTTGTGGACCGAGCGGGTGTTGAGCAGGATGCATTTTAGGTGGTTGGTGTCAGGTCTCTGTTTGGTGTTAGTGGATGAGGAGTTGGTCTTGGTGCAGTCAAACTTGCAGGAGTTGCATGTCAAGGGTCCATGGGTGTGTCCAGGGGCGGCTTGGGCGCAGTTGGGGAGTCGGCCGGGGTTAAGGGTCAGGAGGGTGGAGGTGGCGTATGTAATGCGGGTGGGGTGGGTGGGGCGAGGGCCAGGGGGTCTGGCGTTGGGCGCGGTCCAGGCGCGGACGGGCGTAGACGTGCTTACCTTTGGCGCACCTTCGGCGCGGCCGTAGCGCGTGGACGCTGCGCGTTGGGACATCTGCTTTAAATGGATAGTGGAGGGGGCGGAGCGTGGGAAGGTCAGCTGGGAGGCGGGAGCGGGGAGGCGGGCCAGGGGATAGCACAACAACAAAATGGAGGGCTGAAATGAAAGTGAAAACAGCGAGGGCACAGCACAATGCTTGCCAGCAAGCAATCAAAGGCTCCTAAATCCAACAACTTAATTACACCTAAAGCGCTATTCAAATAAACAGCCAACCTTCAAAGCGTTACACAACAATGATGTCAAAGCGATTATGCCAGGAGAAGCTTCGATAAATACCGTCAATTGCCCAATGAATGAAACACAGAGCGCGATGCAAATGAGCAGAATTGGGCTTCCAAAGCGCTACACGATAATGAGCTTCAAAGCGCTATTATAGTAGGAGAAGCTATGGTACACGCTGTTAATTGCACAGTGAATGAAACACAGAGCGCAATGCAAATGAGCAAAATTAAGTTTCCAAAGTGCTACACGAAAATGAGCTTCAAAGCGCGATAATTCTGTGTGAAGCTACAATACCAGACGCTGTCAGGCGGTCGCGGGTGCAAGGGGCTTCAGCTGCGGGCTGTGGGTGCTGCAAATAATTCGAGCAAGGGAGCGTGGGGGAGCGACCGTTCAGGAGGGAATGCAGGCGGTCACAGCTAAGCTTGGGATGAGGAGAGCCTTCTATTCGTGTGTGGGAGGGTCAGCTGGGAGGCGGGAGCGGGGACGCGGGCCAGGGGATAGCACAACAACAAAATGGAGGGCTGAAATGAAAGTGAAAACAGCGAGGGCACAGCACAATGCTCGCCAGCAAGCAATCAAAGGCTCCTAAATCCAACAAATTAATTACACCTAAAGCGCTATTCAAATAAACAGCCAACCTTCAAAGCGTTACACAACAATGATGTCAAAGCGATTATGCCAGAAGAAGCTTCGATAAATACCACTGTCCAACCGGTAGCCTTAAGACATCGCCGGATCGCGTTTCATCTCAGACCGCTCGTGGAAGAGGAGCTCAAAAAGCTAGAGGAAGCGGGCATCATAGAAAAGGTAACAGGCCCCACTCCTTGGGTCTCACCCATAGTGGTCACACGAAAACCGAAGCAACCAGGAGCCATCAGGATCTGTGTGGACATGCGACTCCCCAACGCTGCCATCAAGAGGGAGCGCCACATAACGTCAACCATTGACGATCTCATAGGTGAAATGGCAGGAGCAAGCTGGTTCTCGAAGCTGGACCTCCAATCTGGTTATCACCAGTTAGTGCTTGACGAAGAGTCACGCAACATCACAACCTTCTCCACACATGTGGGACTCAGGAGATACACTCGCCTCAGCTTTGGCGTGTCCAGCGCCGCGGGAGTGTTCCAAAACGTGATACAAGAACCAATCACTGACATACCCGGAGTAATCAACGTCAGTGACGATATCATGATCCATGCCCGCATGGTACAGGAGCATAACGTCCGACTAGCGCAAGTGTTTAGAAGACTCAGAGAGGCAGGCCTTACTCTACATTGTGAGAAGTGTGAGTTTCTGAAGCGAATGCTACAATTCTTTGGATACACCTTCTCAGCCGACGGGGTCAACCCAGATCCCGACAAGGTGAAAGAAATTAAAGCCGCTGCTCCTCCCACAACTGTCACCGAAGTCTGCAGCTTCCTGGGGATGGTGAACTACTGCGGGAGGTTCATCCGGGACCTGGCCAACCTCACACTACCGCTGAGAGACCTCACCAAAGATACCACGCTGTGGAAATGGGGACCGGAACAAGCCAAGGCATTTCATGAAACCAAGGAAGCCCTCTCAGGTGCCACCACACTGGCCTTCTTTGACCCCCGGAAACTGACACTAGTCGCCGTGGATGCGGGCCCAGTGGGCCTAGGAGAAGTCTTGATGCAAAGGCAAAGAGCTGATGAAGATTGGACCCCGGTAGCCTTTGCGAGTCGCTCTCTCACCGAGACTGAACAAAGATACTCGCAAATCGAGAAGGAAGCAATAGCTATCTTCTGGGGGTGCCGGCACTTCCACCTATATGTATATGGGAAGCCATTCATAGTAGCTACGGACCACAAGCCGCTGGTAGCCCTCTTCTCAGGCACGTCCATGAAACCTCCCCCGCGCATAGAGAAATGGATGCTTCAACTCCAAGACTACAACTGCCAAGTGGAGTACAAGCTAGGATCAAGAAATCCGGCGGACTATCTATCCCGACACCCCAGACCTGCGACCAGGGAAGAGATGGAAGATGCGGCGGACAAAGAAGCCTACGTGAGGGGCGTCACGGCCAGATCATGCCCAATGCTGGTATCCCTTTAGAGTGTTGCAGAAGCCACCCAGGCGAATGATTGCCTGCAAAAAGCCCGAGCAGCGCTTCAGAGTGGAAACTGGCGCTGAGCCAGGGAAGGATGGAAAATACTGACACCAGAAGCACAACGCATCCTGGAAAGTCTATACCATGTGCGCGAGGAACTCAACGAGGATGACACGGGATGTCTGCTGCGAGGCCACCGGCTGGTAATACCATCTGCTCTAACGGCTCGAATGGTACAGCTGGCCCATGTGGGCCACCAGTGAATGGTGAAAACAAAATCCCGACTAAGAACCAAGGTATGGTTCCCCCTCATGGACGATCTCGTGGAGGCCACGGTGAGATCGTGCGCAGCCTGCCAAGTCACGGGGGATACACCATGAGAAGCTCCCATAGTCGTTGAGCCCCTGCCACAACACCCCTGGGAATGCGTCAGTTTACATTTCCGTAGCCTTCCGGACGGACGGCACACCATGGTGGCCATCGATGATCACTCCAAGTATCCAGAAGTGGAAATCCTATTGACCACTAGTGCGGCGGAGGTCCTCCCCAAGCTGGAGAAAATAATAGCAGCCCATGGTCTGATCAATCAATCTATCAATCAAGGCATTTATATAGTGCGCTACTCGCCCGGAGGGTCTCAAGGCGCTTGGGGAGGGGGGGGTCAGCTATAAGCATGGGCGAATTTTGCGAATCTCGCGTTCGCGAATTTTGTGGATTTGCGAATTCGCAATCCGCAAAATCCGCGAATTCCCGCGAATTTGCGGATTTTTTTTTTTTGTGTTCGCCCGTGTTTCTGTCAGTTTGCGAGGGTTTTTACAATTTCGCAATTTGCGAACTTACCTGTCGGGTCACAAGTTTTGCGAACTTGTTGTTTCTACGTGTCCAGCCTGTTTGGGACACTCTTCTTCATCACTGCCACTCTCTGTCACCACTGCCACTCTCTGACTACTCATGCCACCCTCTGGCCCACCCATGCCACCCTCTGTTTCATCACCACACCCTCTGGTTGTCCAGTGTACATTATTTTCGGCAAAGCAAAGCACACCTTCCCTGCCTCAAGTGACCTGAATTAATTTGGGGCTGATTAATGTGTCACAGAATATTTTTTTAGCTGGCACCTGCTTCCTTAGTGCGCCCTGATTAGTGATCTTTTGCACTTGCTAAGTGCTTTCATTGTTGCAAAATTAGTTACAACACCTGCCCTGCCCCAACTGACAATAATGAATTAGGGGCTGATTAATGGATTTTAACTTCCAGCCTGGCTCCTGCTTGTCTCCCTCAGCTGTAATTCAGGACCTTTGTGGCATATGTGTAACTATTCTGAGGTTCAGAGCAGGGTCACATAATAGTTGCAACTGGCAACTGAACTCTGGAGGGGCCCCTCAGGAAGCACTACAGGAAATGGCTACTAATGATGAGCCTGAACTTTTGAACCTGGTAAGTAGTTTCAGTTTTGCTAAGATCGTATTTCTGCAATTTAGCACTTATTCGCGGGGCGCGAATTTGTACTGGGAAGCCGCGAACTCACGCGAACAGTGCGAGCAGTGCAAGCAAAATCCGCTGCTCGCGGATTTGCGGATTTTGCGGGAGATTCGCGAATCTCGCGGATTGCGAATTTCCCGAAAATCCGCAAAATCCGCGAGCGAAACGGATTTTCCGCCCATGCTTAGTCAGCTACTGCTCGAACAGCCAGGTCTTGAGTTGCTTCCTGAAGGCGAGGTGGTCTTGGGTCAGGCGGAGGTGGGTGGGTAGGGAGTTCCACATCTTGGCGGCCAGGTAGGAGAAGGACCTTCCTCCTGTGGTGGCTCTGCGTATGCGGGGAACGGCGGCGAGGGTGTGGTCAGTTGATCGTAGCTGGCGTGTGGGAGTGTAGAAGTTGAGGCGGTTGTTGAGGTATCTTGGGCCTTGGTTGTGTAGGGCTTTGTGTGCGTGGGTGAGGAGTCGGAACGTGATTCTCTTGTTGACCAGGAGCCAGTGCAGGTCTCTCAGGTGTCCGGAGATGTGTCTGTGTCGGGGGATGTCCAGGATGAGTCTTGCTGAGGCGTTCTGGATCCACTGTAGTCTCTTCTGGAGTTTAGCAGTGGTTCCGGCGTTGAGGGAGTTGCCGTAGTCCAGTCGGCTGGTGACGAGGGCCTGGGTGACCGTCTTCCTGGTCTCGGTGGGGATCCACCGGAAGATCTTCCATAGCATGCGCAGGATGTTGAAGCACGACGAGGAGACGGCGTTGACTTGTCTGGTCATGGAGAGGGAGGAGTCCAGGATGAAGCCCAGGTTGCGTGCGTGGTCTGTTGGTCTGGGTGCACTGCCCAGGGCGGGGGGCCACCAGGAGTCGTCCCAGGTGGAGGGCGACGATCCCAGGATGCGGACTTCCATCTTATCTGAGTTCAGTTTCAGACGGCTGTTCATCATCCACTCGGCTACGTCTTTCATCCCTTCGTGTAGGTTGGCTCTGGCGGTGGCGGGGTCGTTGGTGAGGGAGAGGATCAGCTGGGTGTCATCGGCGTAAGAAATGATGTTGAGGTTGTGTTGGCGTGCGAGGGCCACCAGGGGGCTCATGTAGACATTGAAGAGAGTGGGGCTGAGCGAGGAGCCTTGGGGAACGCCGCAGATGACTTCGGTGGCTTCTGATCTGAACGGGGGAGGCGGACTCTGTGTCCTTCCGGCGAGGAAGGAGAGGATCCATTCTAGTGCCTTCTCTTGGATTCCGACGTTGCTGAGGCGCTGCACTAGGGTGCGGTGGCAGACAGTGTCGAATGCAGCGGAGAGGTCCAGGAGGATGAGGGCCGCTGTTTCCCCGTTGTCGAGCAGGGCTCGGATGTCATCAGTGGCTGCGATGAGGGCGGTTTCGGTGCTGTGGTTGGCCCAGAAGCCAGACTGTGAGCGGTCGAGGGATCCATTCATCTCGAGGAAGGCGGCCAGCTGCTTGTTGATGGTCTTCTCGATGACTTTGGCCGGAAACGGGAGGAGCGAGATGGGGCGGTAGTTTTTGAGTTTGGTGGGGTCAGCTGATGGTTTCTTCAGTAGGGCGCTGAGTTCGGCATGCTTCCAGCTCTCCGGGAAGGTGGCGGTGTCGAAGGAGGTGTTGATGATGTCGCGCAGGAGGGGCGCGATGACAGAGTCGGCCTTGTTGAAGACGTGGTGAGGGCAGGGGTCGGTTGGAGATCCGGAGAGGATGGAGTTCATCGTGCGTAGGGTTTCCTCGGTGTTGATCGGGGTCCAGGCGCCGAGGGTGGTGGTGGGGGGTGCAGGTCCTGTTGTGGGGTGCGTCGGCTGTGTGCTGAAGCTGTTGTGTATGTCCGCGATCTTGTTGTGGAAGTAGGAGGCGAGGGAGTTGCAGAGGTCTTGTGATGGGGTGATGTCGTTGTTTCCGGCGCTGGGGTTGGAGAGCTCTTTGACGATGTTGAAGAGTTCCTTGCTGTTGTGGGCGTTGTTGTCCAGTCGTTTCTTGAATGCGGTTTTCTTAGTGGTGTGGATCAGTTGGTGGTGTTTTCGAGTGGCGAGCTTGAGGGTGGTCATGTTGTCTGGTGTTGGGTCCCTGCGCCAGGCTCTCTCGAGGGCTCGGCAGTTCTTCTTGGAGCTCTTGAGTTCGTCGGTGAACCATGGTGCTTTTTTACTGCCGGGTCTGCTGGGCGGGGTCCTCAGTGGGGCGAGGTCGTCTGCGCAGTTGCTGATCCACTTCGTGAGGTTGATGGCGGCCTGGCTAGGGTTCGCTGAGCTGGCGGGGGTGGGGGTCCTGGCTCAGGGATGCGGCGAGCTGGTCGGCTGTGATCTTGTTCCAGCTTCTGCGAGCAACCTATTGCTGGTGGTGGTGGATCGTGTTCTTTCTGTAGCTGAAGTGGACGCAGCTGTGGTCCGTCCAGTGGAGTCCGGTGGCGTGGCTGAAGGTGATGTCCTTTCTGGAGGAGAAGACGGGGTCGAGTGTGTGTCTGGCGTAGTGGGTGGGGGTGGTCACCAGCTGCTTGAGACCGAGGGTGGCGAGGTTGTCCAGCAGGGTGGCGGTGTTGCGGTCGTTGTTGTTCTCCAGGAGAAAGTTGAGGTCCCCGAGGAGGATGTAGTCAGCGGAGGGTAGGGCGTGCTGGCTGATGAAGTCGGTGATGTCTTCGCTGAATTGTGTGCGTGGTCCCGGGGGTCTGTAGATGAGGGTGGTCTTGGGGTTGGTGTGGATCTTGAAGTGGAGGTGTTCGGCGGTTGTGAGGGTGTCGTCGGTGTTGGTCGCGATGCGGATGGTGTTCTTGTGGACGATGGCGATGCCTCCTCCGATCTCGTTGCCGCGGTCCTTCCGGGTGATCTTGTAACCGTCTGGGATGGCGATGGCGATGTCGGGCGCTGAGGAGGCGTTCATCCAGGTTTCCGTGAGGAAGGCGACGTCTGGTGATGCTGTGTCGAGGAGGTTCCAGAGCTCCACGGCGTGTCTGTGGACGGAGCGGGTGTTGAGCAGGATGCACTTGAGGTGGTTGCTGCTGGTCGGCTTGGCGGGTGCGGGTGCAGTGCAGGTCCGGATGCAGGAGAACTTGCAGGACTGGCAGGTGAAGGGTCTGTGGGTTCGCCTCGGGGTGGCTCGGTAGCATCCAGGGATCCGGCCGGTGTTGAGTGCGATGAGTTCGGTGGCGTCGTAGGTCCGGTGGGAGGGCTGGTGTCTGCGGGGGCCAGGGGTTCGGGCGCTGGGCGCGGTCCAGGTGCGGACGGGTGCAGACGGGCTTACCTTTGGCGCGCCTTCGGCGCACAATCGGCGCGCCCGCTGCACGTACGCGCGGTCACCATTTATGGCGAAGTGGGAGGGAGAGAGGAGCAGCTGGGAGGCGGGAGCGGGGAGGGCACAGAAGAAAAAGGGGGCATGGCCGCAAGCACGGCGGCGGGAAGCGGGGAGCGGGGCGGGTGGGCACAGGGGTCAGAGGGAGACGGCACAGGGAATCACAACCAGGACAATACAGTACAATGCAGATATGGAGACAAAAAAGCAGGTTAACAGAAAAAGGGGAGAAAATCACAACGAAATTAGCACAAGAGCGCTTGCAAGTGCAGCGGGGGGCGGGGTCGTCGAGGCAGACTCAGCGAGGCTGAGTGCAGCCGCGGGGCGGGATAGCACACGCTACAGCTTGTGGTCGTGCGGCACGGGGTGTCCTGAGAACAGGTCACCCCCAAAGATCAAAGAATTACGAACTGACAATGGCCCTCCCTTTCAAGGACAGGAATTCGCCAACTACCTGAGTATCCTGGGGATACGACATCGCCGGATAACGCCCCGCTGGCCACAAGCAAACGGAGAAGCCGAGCGCTTCATGAGGACTCTCAACAAGGTAATCCGAATAGCTCATGAGAAAGGACAATCAGTGGAATTGGCCATCTTTACGTTCCTAAGGAGTTATCGGCAAACACCCCACATGACTACGGGGGTCGCTCCAGGACATGTCCTCATGGGGAGAGTGGTCGTGGACTCCATTCCTCATCACACTCACTGGAAGCCGGCATCGTCAAATGAAGGACAGATTGAGGCCAGACGGCGGAAAGCCTACGCCCAGACCAGCCAATGCCGGAGAGCCAAAGCTTCACAGATTACCCGTGGAAATCTGGTGCTGCTCAAGAATTGCGTCACCAGCGGGAAGTTCAGACTCACATATGAGGCCCGACCCTGGAGGGTAGTCAATGTGAAAGGAACTCGAGTGATAGTGGCCCGCGGCCGAGAGGTGATCACTCGCAACATATCCCATTTCAAGATCTTTCCTCCTGAGACCGAGGTGGTCCCTCTCTCTGAGCCCCCGGCGAACCCAGAGTCGATCAGCCAAGAGACTCTTCCCCCGCTGTCAGCCTCAGGCGACTCTCATGAAGAAGAGCCCATGGACTCCACCGGAGGAGAAGACCCTCATCAGAACACATCTGAGGGCAATGTCGTGGAACAGAGTGGAAACAGAGTTGATGGAGCGAGCTTTAGAAAATATTTTATTCTAGCTCGTGATGTCATACTCTCATAACTTGAAATAATATATGAATGAGTGTTTGCATGATTTGTTTAATTAACTCAACCTAGATTAAGTTTGCACCACACATATACACGCGGGAAAATAATTACATGTGCTCTTGTTGCATTTGCAAGTCTGTTTTGTAACACATGATTAATATTGTCTTGTTTGTTATGTCTGTCCTATTGTCTTTGTCACTATTAATATGCGGCTGATCATTCATGGCATGTGCTTTTTATATGTGCTTACATGTTTGTCCTATGTAGTGTTTGTCTGTCTGTGTATTATTTAATCATCTTTTTACTCTTTCAGAAACATAAAGCTGGATTACATGAAGAATGGTAGTTATTTTATGTGTTGCTTTATTTGTTTGCTTTTGCTAAATGTCTTTTATTAGTGGGTTAATTAATAATTAGCAAGGGCTGGGTGGTACAGAAGGGTTTGTTTTACCAGAATTAATTATTATTTTGTGTTTGTTTAAATAATAGTTTTTCTGGAAAGTGACGCAAGTTAAAAGTGGCGCAGTGACGCAATCAGAAGTGGCGCAGAAAAGGCCTGCTGTTGTTGAAAGCCACATGAGAAAACCATATTTTGAAGTGGATGATAAACTTTTATTCTGAAATCACTTGACAATGAACTGCTAAAGACAACTCTGTGGAGTGGGTTTGGATGTGCCACGGAAAGCTCAGAACGGACAGGCTCAAGGTTGAAAGGAAGGGACGTGACAGATTTTGTATTGCTTGAACATCTTTGCTACAAAATGCAGCAGACTAAGGAACTGTTGCCAGGACTCTATGCATGAACAATGGCTCTGTGTAAAAAAGCCTGATCTCGTGGTGGAAGATGTCACAGTTTACTGTGGCTTGAGGTGGTTTAGCCAATGGAGAGCCAGAATTCAGCTATTGGAATGTGAAATTAGTTAGTTTAGCTGTAGTTTTAGGGTATAAGAATTAGCTCAAGGAGCAAACTTTTGGCTTACGCTTCTTGATTCCAGAGGGACGTTCTGCTGTCCAATGATGATTACACGTAAGGAAAGTAACCTTTTAAGACTTTATTTTCAGG
The DNA here is from genome assembly GCF_964263255.1 of Lissotriton vulgaris. Classification (NCBI taxonomy): domain Eukaryota; kingdom Metazoa; phylum Chordata; class Amphibia; order Caudata; family Salamandridae; genus Lissotriton; species Lissotriton vulgaris. The sequence continues at coordinate 1,773,767,427 of NC_141691.1, forward strand.
CGATGAGGGTAGAGACAGAGAGTTAGTTAGGTTTTGGAAATGCTCTTTTTCACTTATTTCTGCTAATGAATAATATTATCTTGAATTAAGCTCTCTTTATAAAATGCTGAATAAAACTTTCTTATGACTTTTTCTAATGCTTGCTTAATAAAGTTCCAAACCTAAGTTTACCTGAATATGTTTAAATAAACTTTTAAAATGACAAGCTGGTCTTGTTTATTGTGAGAGTTCAATTTCAACATATATTGATCTATTCACCTCATGATTTCTTATGGGCCTGGTATTGATTGGTAAGTGTAAGTGTGATAGTGGATTATGACATCATTAATAAAGAATTTTAGTTGCTGCGCTGCATCAATTTGGTAGCAGAGGATGGTTATATGTTGTTTTTGACATGTATGTTACATATATGTTGGTATATTCATAGGATTGATGTTTAACATATGTTGAGTTTTTGATTTTGTCAGATTGTTATATGTAGTATGTAATCTTTAAGGGTTTTTCCAGCTGTGAAAAATTCCTGGTATGCCATGGCAAGAGTAGTGTGACTAGAAGAGTTACACAGTGCATTTGTCTGTTTCAAAATTGTGGTATAGAATATATCACGTGTTGTGGACGTACAACACAAGTTTAGGGATCTTAGATTGCATGGTTGAATGTATAGTGAGGATTGCCTATGAAATTGTAGCATTAAGCAGAGGGACCTGGTGAGCCTGTTTTAAAACTTTCTGTGAAAAGACTAGTAGGATTTATCCAAGCTTGAGAGAAGGGTGAGATAGCGTCGTCTATTCTTATCAACGCTTGACGTTTTCTGTGGTTGGTTCAAGTCCTGCCAAGATTTCGTGTGTGTATGATCAGGGTTATCTTGTTTGAAAGTGTGTGAATGGTTTGCAACCTGAAGGGTAGGGTAAGAATTACTCTATTAGCAATTGAAACTATTCTGTGAGAATAGCGTCGTCTATTCCACGCTGAGAATACTTAAATGAATGTGTAAAACTATCTCTTTGTTTAGAGAAGCAGACAAATGGTTTCCTTTATGTAGTTATTAATTGCGTTAAAAAAAAAGTAATAGGAAAGCGCTCTGAAGCCTTTAGGTAAAGTCTGCGCTATTTAAATGCATTGTAAGGTATTTTGCGCGATTTAAATGTATAAAAAGTGTTCAGCGTAGCTGATCTGTACAAAAAGGTGATCTGTGCTATTTGAAAGCATTCCAAAGTACTTTGCGCTATTTAAATAAATAGATAAATTGTTCTCTGTGGTTAAAACAATATTAAAAGCCTCCCGATCGAAAATTCTGAAGGGAGGGGCTGTTTTGGGAGTGGAAGCGTGTGGGGAGAGCCTGCAGCCGCAGCTGCTGTATACGTCAGAGCCTGCCGCGCTCTGATTGGTTAAAATGCGTGGAGTGTCTGAGCAAAGCAGCACTCTCATTGGTTGAAGCGCGATTAATGTTTAAAATACTGTTTATTTTACAAATAGTTCTTCCTGTTCTGATTTTTTCCCTTCCTCTTGCAAATTGCGCTTTGTTAGAAAATACTGGCTTGATTAAGTGAGCGTAGTGTTGTGAGTTTGTTTCAGTAGCTAGATTCTCAATCAATTGCCAGCCTTATTGCTCGCTCTGTGTTTACATTTATTTAAACGGCTGGTAGATCGCTTCCTCACATTTTACACTGTTTGACTGTTGACTGTGCCGAGCACCAAGTATTTTGTGAAGGAGGGGGGCTGTGGGAGCGAGTGGGAGAGCTGTCACCTGCAGCGGCTATCTACGTCAGCCGCCGCGCTCCCATTGGTCCAAAACGTTGACGCGTCATATACGGTGCCGCGCTCTGATTGGGAGAGGCTCCGTGTGTTAGTGAGAGGAGCCGCACTCTGATTGGGCGAAGCTCCGTTCCAGTATTGGATTGTTGTTGTTCCTTCTGGAGGTCTCTCTCGGCATGTATATCGCGCATTGAGAGGAGCACGTGTGGAAGAGACACTGACTGCGGTGGCCAGAGAGACGGGAGACGCCCTTCGTTACGTTACTCGTCAGGACAGGGTCGCGCAGCCATTGGTTGGTGACGCGCATCCCTGATTTGTTCCTGGTGCATCATAGAAAGGTTGGTCGCGCACCCATTGGTTGTTGACGCGTAGCGTCATACAAGGGTCGCGACCTCATTGGCTGAGTCTTCGTGAGCCTCGAGGTTGTTTGTTTTCTATACAAATATTGCCTGTGCTGCTCTTGCCGATTTCCTAAGTTAAAAGGTAGGCTTGGATTCTCACTGTGTGACACGCTGAGCTGTGGTGCTCTGAACAAGTGTGCAGTGTCAGTGTTATAGAAGAGTTGGATTGGTTGAGGCTCTGACAGACATTCTGGTTGGCTGAGCACTGTGCAGCCACACGCTGATTGGCTGAAACATTCGTGCTGATGCACATTGTTTACTTTTTGCCGAAGATTTAGTTTTTTAACGTTATTAATGCCCAAAGCTTCATTTTTTATTATTAATTATTTCAGATATTTGCTAATAATTAGTGAATAAATATAGCAGATATATTAAGATAATAGCATAAAAGGTAATTAAAGTAAGGACATTAATTATTAAATTAGTACAATATTAGGTAAAATAATTGCTTAGACTTGCAAATAAAGTTATAGTATTTACAGCACTGTATATTAGGAAAGCCATTAAAAGTCCTTGATAAAACAGCATTGAGATACAAACATGAGTTATTGGGATGATTATAAAAAAAGCCTACATGGTTTCAAAAGGTAAAAAATTATTTTAAACCTGACAAGAAAATTGAGACACGTGGTGGTAAATTACTTCATAAGTATAAAACACCTGCAGCCTATATGGAAGGCGAATATGGTTATCATACTGTAATTTGGTTTGATAACTGGATGCATTATACCAAAGATGATGGTGTACTTGCCTGGCCAGAAGATGGGTCATTTAATATGAAAGTTTTACAAAATTTAAGAGGAAAAATGATGGATCTTGTGCCAAAGCCAAGACCTACACAATTTGAAGCCTTAGTTGAATGGGAGGTTGAGATGATGGAACTTGAATGTGAAAGCAAATGTTCAGCACCTAAATATTCAAATTATGTTGTAAATAAAAAACAGGACAGAAATTTATGCAGATCCCCAGAACAGATTAATGTGACGCCAAGAAAGCAGATTAATGTGTTGCCAAGAGTCCCAGTTCAGATTAATGGAGTCCCTGTCCAGACCCTTTCTCAAGGTGTCACAACAGGTAGGTATGATGAGATGCCTAGTACTTCTGAAATTAATATTCCTGATCATGTAAGTTCTACAAATGATTTAATGGAGAAGTTAAAGTCAGACATGGAAGCAGTGACAGTTCTTGTGACAGTTGAACCTGTTCCCCCAGTGCTTAGAAAAGATGAAACTGGTCCTACAGCTTTAATGGTCACATTGAATTGTGAAATTCAAAAGTTTGCTGAAAAACTTTATTCTAATGTACCTGAAAATAAGTTAGTAATGATTCCAACTCAGCAAGAGAGAGTGATGACTTTAGTTTCACCTAGTGAAAACTGTGACGTTGACCTGATTGACCTGACACAGCCTGGTGAGTATAAATTACTGGATAATACAATCAGTACAGACAGATTAAAAAGATTGCAGGATGATGAGGACATTGAAGGCTTGAACAATACGGGTAAAATTGCCTCTGCCCATATAAAAGATTTAATTTGGGCTTTGAGAAAAAAGGGTAGTCTGAATAAATGGATAACAAAATGGACAAAGAAAAAAGAGAAGGAAAAAGCGACTTTAGCTTTTGTAGGAGGGTGTAAAAATTCACAGATGCAGAATGAGATAAATCAGCAGCAACAGTTACTGAATGAAAAGCTACAAATTCAGCGACAGGTGGTGATTCAGCAGAATGAGATACCTTCGCCGCCATTTCCAAATTATGTTAATGAGCAGAAATATAATACAGATACAGGATTCAGTGGAGACAAGGAAAACAGACCAGATCCAGTTAAAGTTATAAACAAGCAGGGAAACTCATTTCCTAATGTTCCACAGTGCAAGATGAAGTCAGAAACAATTGAAGGAGTTATTCCTGTTATTGAAAAATTGGTTAGGCAGGGTGTCCTAAAAGAGATTGTGCCCAAACCAGTAGAGATCCTTTGTCAGATAACACATGATACTGAGTGGTATTGGGTCCCAATGCACCCAGAGAGTCAAACAATTTTTGCTTTCAGGTTCCAAGAGAAAATTCCCAGACAGGTAACTATTGAGAGAAATAAAATGATTCAGGCAATGGAATCCCCTAAGACGCAAAAACAGGTAAGAATGTTCCTAGGCATGGTTGGATACTGTTGCCAATGGATTAGTGCGTTCTCAGTATTTGCAAAACAATTGCAGAGACTGACAAAAGCAGATATAAAAGACCCAATTGTCCTGACAGAAATAAAGTTCGAAGCCATTGAGCAATTTAAAAAGAGTTTGAGTGAAGCTCCTGTTCAGGCCATGCCAGACTTCAACAAAGAAATTGAGCTTCTTGACAAAACAGCAGGGATAAAATGTACTGAAAATGGAGAGAAAAATAATCATGTCTCAAAAGGCAATGAGCACGCAGGTACCATTGTTAAATCGTGTACTCAGAAGAGGGTTGCAATCAATGGAGAAAAATTCAATGAACATGTTTCAAGCATCCTCATACTAATATTTGCAATTGAGACATGGCAAGAATTAAAACAATTACAAGATGAGGCACATGATGTGGAGAAAAACACATGGTTCAAAGAAGTTTACAAAGATGGCGGACCTGTTATTCCCAATTGCATGATTGCTGTCATGGCACAGATGTACCATGGTCCAGGTCATTTAGCAAGAGACACAATAATTCAACTGTTCGGAGAAACATATCTGACATGCCAGAAAAACAATCCAGATCAAAAGACAATTGAGAATGTGGGAACGATAGGCTGGGAGGGTGGTTCATTTGCAAAAATTCAAATAGATTTCTTTGAAATGCCCCAACATAACAAACTGAGATATGTCCTAGTCATCATTTGTTTACCTTCAAAATGGTTAGAAGCTTTTCCAACAAGAAAGAATGATACAGTTGGGAACAGATATGGAAAAGGAGCAGGCTCGTGATCTATTGCCAAAAGACTTGGTCAGAACAAAGGTTCATCGGCGGAGAAACTGTCTAGTACCCAGGTGGCAGAAAGCAAGTCAGGTGACAACAGATACTGGATGGATGCATATCAGTAATACCGCACCTGATTACACTGATGAAGTTAGTGAAAACACTGCAACTGATTCAGACTCTGAAGAAGAAATTTCTGTCAAAAATCCAGATCTTGAAGATCTACAAGGTGGTCGACATCTGGATGATGAGGTCAATGTGAATGATTGATAGGTTGAGTGTGCTACAGGGGTGTAGGCGCATCCCTGTTGTTGGGCACACTTGTATGGTTCTTGGTGTTAGACAACACAATAGATTCCATAAAGTTCAAACAAAGTTCCAAATGGGTAAGGTTGTAGGGTTTATTGAAGGTTATAGTTGTAACGTTTTTAACGCTTTTTTTTACAAATCATCAAAGTTCTTGAAAAACATCATCAAACGACATTAGGTTGATGCTCCAATGCATTTCGGACTAAGAAGTCCTTTCTCAAGGAGCGCTGCAACAAAGAACATAAAATGACCCAAATCAATTTTTGTACAATGAAATACAAAATGCGTAAACTAAACAATGCTACAAAACGTGGGTGGGTGGGTCAACCACATGCATCCAAATAAACAAGGTGATAATGTGAAACTTCAGGGGGGGTTTGGGCAGTGTCAGGGATTAGGGTAGACGTGCTGGAAGGTTGAAATGATCATGCAAGAAAAGCGGAAGTGGATCGAGAGAGCGAAAGTGTGGCGTGCCTTAAAAATGCGGAGTGAGGTCGGGGAGTGTGGGGACTATGAACAAAGTGAAGAAAGGGAAACAAACTGCTCGAGGTTGTCGAGTCTTACGTAATCATCTTCAAGATTATGAGTGGTTCTCTGGAAGACATAGAAATGGAGACATCTTTAAGAAAAGGTGTCGAAGGGAAAGCAGGTAACACGCGAGAAAGGGTCGCGCTGAAACTTACTGGAGTACGTCGAAGACGTGTCTGTGGTGATCGGGTTCAGAGTGCGGTAACTTCGCGGAGTGAACGCGGAGTTCCGGGAGGAAATAGGCAGTGGTAGAAACAGGTGGAGGACTACTCAAATGGGGGGATGAATGGGGAGGACATGTTGGAGTGGGGCAAGAATAACATGGTGGGGAATGTGGATGCAAATAACATTGAAAAAGAAACAATCAACAGAATGCGGATACAATGTATCAAAAAGTGCCCGTAGGCTTTACAGGTAGCAACTTAATTCAGTCCGGTCATTAAGACCAAAAGGCTTCTGTGATTGGAGTCTGTATATCCAAGCTGTTTCTCTTTGTAGGAGGGTTTTGTTATTGTCTCTCCCTTCAGTCTTTGGAACAACTTCAAGGACCATGTATTTCAATTGGGCCACGTTGTGGTTAGATTCATTGAAGTGAATGGCCACGCTGGATTTAGTGTTTTTTGTTCGTATGTTTGACTTGTGTTCGTTTACGCGAACCTTAATCTTCCTGCTGGTCTTGCCCACATAGATTTTCCCACACGGGCATTTGAGGAGATAAATCAAGTTTGAAGAGTTACTTGTTGCATCGACGCTTAGTTTAATGTTGAAACCTCTCATCGGGTGGCTGATGTGATTGCCTTTTATGATGTTATTGCAATTGTTGCAATGATGACATGGACGCCTACATTCCTTTGTTTGTCAATGTGAATGAAACATTGAATGAAGAAGATCTAGAGATTGTGATTCTAGATTCAGAAAATGATGAAAATCTGCTAGAAAAAGAATCTCAAGAAAAAGAAGATTCAGAAGCAGAAAATTCTGAGCAAGAAGATAATCAAGTCCAGGAGTGTATTGAAAAGCAGAAGAGTAGCTCTGTGTGCAGGAACAAGAATCCTGAAACTGGGAAGCTAAAGGTGATCCCTGAAGAAGAGGAAGAATTACCAAGTACCAGCTGTAAGGATGATGTTCCTAACGGAGTGAAGCTGCAGAGTAAAGAAGTTCCTAGGTACAGATTTGAAGTCTCAGAAACAAATATAGATGGGAGTGATGAAGAGTCTGAGATAAGAAAATTCGGAAAAAGGGCTTGGAAAGCTGAATGTAAAGAAAGCTAGCCTAAGAAGAAACTCTTGAGAAAAGGTGATGTCTGGCCTAAAGATTTAAAATTCAAATATGAAGTGTCAAGTCAGAAGTGTGATTCAGACAAAAAAGAGCAAGCTGAAGAGAAAATTGAAATGATTACCAAGAAGAGCAAAAGACCATTGAGACCAAATGTAAAATACAAGTCTCCAGAATGGGCCTACATAACTATCCCTCCAATAGTTGAGGAGCGCAATAGCAGTCAAAATGGTGACAATGACTAGGTTTAGTTTTCTTTAAGTTGAGGTTTATTTTTGGCATAAGGCTGAAGAAAGTTTGTTAGGGTGACACAAGGTCGAAGAAATTGTGTTAGCTGGAAACACTTTTATGTAAGACGCAAGGTCAAAGAAAACATGTTTAGAATTTGTGCTTTTTATATGTGCTTACATGTTTGTCCTATGTAGTGTTTGTCTGTCTGTGTATTATTTAATCATCTTTTTACTCTTTCAGAAACATAAAGCTGGATTACATGAAGAATGGTAGTTATTTTATGTGTTGCTTTATTTGTTTGCTTTTGCTAAATGTCTTTTATTAGTGGGTTAATTAATAATTAGCAAGGGCTGGGTGGTACAGAAGGGTTTGTTTTACCTGAATTAATTATTCTTTTGTGTTTGTTTAAATAATAGTTTTTCTGGAAAGTGACGCAATTTAAAAGTGGCGCAGTGACGCAATCAGAAGTGGCGCAGAAAAGGCCTGCTGTTGTTGAAAGCCACATGAGAAAACCATATTTTGAAGTGGATGATAAACTTTTATTCTGAAATCACTTGACAATGAACTGCTAAAGACAACTCTGTGGAGTGGGTTTGGATGTGCCACGGAAAGCTCAGAACGGACAGGCTCAAGGTTGAAAGGAAGGGACGTGACAGATTTTGTATTGCTTGAACATCTTTGCTACAAAATGTAGCAGACTAAGGAACTGTTGCCAGGACTCTATGCATGAACAATGGCTCTGTGTAAAAAGCCTGATCTCGTGGTGGAAGATGTCACAGTTTACTGTGGCTTGAGGTGGTTTAGCCAATGGAGAGCCAGAATTCAGCTATTGGAATGTGAAATTAGTTAGTTTAGCTGTAGTTTTAGGGTATAAGAATTAGCTCAAGGAGCAAACTTTTGGCTTACGCTTCTTGATTCCAGAGGGACGTTCTGCTGTCCAATGATGATTACACGTAAGGAAAGTAACCTTTTAAGACTTTTTTTTCAGGCGATGAGGGTAGAGACAGAGAGTTAGTTAGGTTTTGGAAATGCTCTTTTTCACTTATTTCTGCTAATGAATAATATTATCTTAAATTAAGCTCTCTTTATAAAATGCTGAATAAAACTTTCTTATGACTTTTTCTAATGCTTGCTTAATAAAGTTCCAAACCTAAGTTTACCTGAATATGTTTAAATAAACTTTTAAAATGACAAGCTGGTCTTGTTTATTGTGAGAGTTCAATTTCAACATATATTGATCTATTCACCTCATGATTTCTTATGGGCCTGGTATTGATTGGTAAGTGTAAGTGTGATAGTGGATTATGACATCATTAATAAAAAATTTTAGTTGCTGCGCTGCATCAGTCCCATGGCCAGTGACCACCAACTACCATCACCGGCTGGGGCTGGTGCCACGCCGAACAGGGGCCCAGGTCGATACCAACTGAGAAAGAATCCAGAGCCATCCTGCCGTCTTCGGGACTACTTCACGTAAGACTGTTCCACTATTTTTGTTTGTTTGTTGAAATGCACATTCAGAGACTGTATGCTGATATCCCCGAGACTGAGGCGCCTCACACATTGGAGTCCTGAACACTTCAATGCAGAACCGTCCAACTGTTTTGTTTTTGTTTTGTTTTGTTTTATGGTTGGAAAGGAATGTTGTGTTCTAGTTGATCTACGTCAGTGGCGCAATAGGCGTACAGCGTAGACCCACGTGACCCTGTGAATAAAAGGGGTCTACGAGCGTACGTACGCCAGTTGTCGATGACGTGAATAGCCACTAAACATAGCCCCAGTGTCCTTCTGCTTATTCCTAGGCCCAGGCCACGTGCCAAGTAGGTAGATCCCCAGGTTGCCCACAGAGTGTAGACTGTCTCCCTGACCACCTCCGTGGACCCCCACACAACACAACACAGTGTGTCATTTTGACCCACCGCTGTTTCAGAGCCACTAGCTCTCAGCAGCATCTGTAGTGTCTCCTCCATAGTGGCGCCACAGCACATTGCCTAGTGATTGCTGCCTGCTTTTGTGGATTAGAACTGCTTCTGTAGCCTGGTGTGGGCTGCAGGCTCCACCATACCACTGGTTTACTTCTACTAAAACTCCTACTACTCACAAAGTTAGTGTACAGAAACAGAGGATCAACAGGTGTCTGCCTCTTTTTCCATGGTTTCTGCTTGAAATGGAGTGTGGACTTTGAAGTTATGCCACCAGATGGGACCAACTACTGCCTAATATGATAGTAATAACTAAAGGACCGACTATTGCCAGGATGGTTGTCCATAACGGTGCTAGTGCTATCGAAGCTTGGCTTCTCCATCAATGCATGAAATATAAAATAGAACGTATTCTTCAATGGGACATTTTTCAGAGTCCTGAGGCAGGCAGGGGTTACAGGGCTTGTAATATGACAACCATGGCCTTGTACCACTCTTATCCTGGGCTTTAATCATATTATTAGGCCCAGACCTGAGGACCAACTATACCTCTATTCCATTTGACCCTCAGAATTGCGAAACTGAGTAGTCCAAGGATTACCCAGGGAAGTGGTGTGGGGTAAGAAACAGAGAACACACAAAAAACAACCAATACAAGTTAATAATTCAATATCCAGCCAGTGCTTAGGTTTTGCAAAATAGGAAGTAATTTACTAAGTCATCCACCATGGAATGTGGTACATAATATTCCAGAACGCAGAAAAGTATACAGTATTCTTTAAAAACATTCCATGTTTACTGGTGACAGAGCTTAGGCTATTCGAAGCAGAACTCTCTTAAACTTCCTTAAGATACCAGTGAGCAAACAACCACACCAGTCTATATTTTTTTCTGGTAGCTGGGATCAGTAACTCTGTGAATCTTTGGGACGGGCACTTAGGTGGGGCCAGCCTCTCTATCCCCCACTTTGGTATTCTCCTGGTTTGTACAGACCAAAGTAATCATCTTGACTATCCAGAGCACAGACAGTCCTTTGGTTGTCAGTGGGGGGTGAGAGGCCCTGCAGTAGACCCATGACCAAGACCCATGGCGAGAGGAGGGCAGTGTCCGTGTGTTTGCCTGGCCCAGCTAAGTGGCAGCCTTGCCAGCAACATTCAAGGAGGATGCAGTGGAGACAAGCTGCTTGCAGTTCTGCAGACCATACAGCTTGGATTCTTCCTTGGCCCAATCATGCAAACCCCACTGTAATGATTTGTATTATGTTTTAGAATGTTTTAAAGAATGTTTTATCCGGAACATTTCCCCGTACATGGAGTGTGTGGTGGTGCTGTGTTCGATGTACAACTGCAGCTGCAGATCGAACTCCAGACCAGCGAGGTGCTTCATGCTGTGGGTGAAGAGACTGAAGAATAAAGAACAACTTTAACCCCCCCCCATGCTCGTGACGGAACCGTTCCGTCACAAGCCTCGGGTGGGCTGTGCTGGTGATGGAACGGTTCCGTCACGGCCCGCTCGCTGCGCCTGCGCAGCGCAAAATCCGCGCCTGCGCTGAGGTTCTAAAGAGCGGGCGGGCCGTGACGGAACCGTTCCGTCACAAGCACAGCTCACCCGCGGGCCGTGACGGAGCGGTTCCGTCAACAAGCACAGGAGTGCCGCGCGGCTCCGTCTCCCCCTTAGCGCTGCGGCGGAATAGCCGGCGCAGCGAAAGGGTTAAAGAAACTACGAATTCTGAGGTGTTTATTCAACTTATCGCACCCACCACTCAAACAAACTAGGTGTAAAGTCCTGGTAGAAGCAGCTTGGACTCAAGACGTGGTGCAGACATTTTCATAGATGTGAGATCACCTCTGGCACTCAGGTACTTCCTTCAGGTAGACTGCCAGTAGCGTTCCGGGCTTCTTGTAGTGCCTGGATGCTTCTTAGTGCTTGACATCACATAATAATCGGGTAGAAGCGAGTTCCCCGTTAGCCTCCAATCATAGGGGCATACAATGGAGTTCACAGGGTCGGAATACTTTGGGATTCCTGGGCCTCACCCTCACAGAACCACGCAGGTCCCTCCTGCCTGGTGAAGAGGACTTGTTCAGCTCATGCAAATGAGGCTCCTTGTGCAAGAAAGGACACCTCTAATGCCCCTCCTGAGCAGTTGATTGCCCACTGTCTTGAAGCAGCATTCATGCAGGGTCTCCTATCAATCATCATCAATTGCCAATGTTGCTGAACTCGAATCTCGTATTGGGAGTTGGTGGTAAATACCATATCCCTGGAGCACAGGGAGTTCTCAGTCACTGCAGGTGTGGTAATCCATTTCTAATTGAGTAAACATGGCACACTGGCTGGAAGTTTCTGTCCCATCTTTATACCAGAGTTTCAAACAGTAGTTGGGTGTTTCAGGTCAGTCTTGAGATCAGTTCTGGGCAGCTCTGACACTTGTTTATTGCATTCAGACTGATCCACCCATGGTTTTCCTTGCAAGGTGCTAGCAGGAATGTGTAGTGGATTCTCCAGACAGGATAGAATCAAAACAACAATACAAAACAAAAAGGTGACTGTCCACTAAACTACCTGCTAACCTCTAAGGGTCAGCCCTTCACAAGAACAATGGGCCAGAAAAGGTCTGGGGAAGCTCCTTGAGCTACAAAGGGGACCTATGCCTCCTCTCTTCCACACCCAGCAGTCTCACGCACTACGCAGGATCCCTGAATTGTCATGGAGAAGCCCTGCAAGATGCTCCATCATATGTACCACTTGGATGTTGGAGTTATAAAATGGAAGTCATTTTGTCTATGGACACATGTATTACACAGTCCACACGCACAGCCTCAATCTACAACTACTAGAGATGGTAAAGGACACCCATATCCTATGCAGGGGCGTAACACAGGCCCCCGCAGCCCACGCAGTGCGGGGCCCCCCCGCGCTCCAGGGGGGCCCCGCCGCGGCCGCGCACTTAGCTGCTGCTTCTTTTAAATAAATTATATGGTGCGCGGCGCGCACGTCTCTGCGTCTGTGCGAAGACTGCTAAATATTGTCATGCGAATCGCGCTATTAAGCTGCTTCTTTTAAATAAATTATATGGTGCGCGGCGCGCACGTCTCTGCGTCTGTGCGAAGACTGCTAAATATTGTCATGCGAATCGCGCTATTAAAAGAGCGCGTGAGGAGGTGAGACATCCTCGAGAGGACAGAGGGACTGTGCAGCCACCGGGTCGGCCATTATCTAAATATTGCCAGGCCCTGAGTGGCCGCTTAGATGTACGCGGTATTGTGCTCCTGGTGGATCACAACAACTCCTTTAAAGGTAATCCTCACCTGGGGCGCCAGGCTTCTATCGAATGCCTGTCACTTGCTCAAGGCTCCCTTGCTGCCCTTGCGAGCTCCAAACCACTTTTCCCCTTTGATCCTGATGAATGTTACAGTGATAGTGCACTTTTCGCAAAGCAAAAACGCATGATGTGTGTGTGTGGGGGGGGATTATTTTTGTCTAACAAACACATTATGCAATGTTTTTCGGTGTGTGTGAAATGTGTTCTGTAAAGCACAAACATGCGTCATCTATTAGAAGAGAACACTAAATAGAATGGAATTAGCTCCTGGTGGCAAGTGCACACACGAGGGCGCCACAGGCAACCTCTAACGTCCTATATTATATCTTCTAGTTTACTGTGTGTTGGGTGTCCGTTTATCACGAAATAAACGGTAGTAAATACTGCATTCTTTTATGAACCAAAGACAGCATTATAGCGCTACGTAGTAGCTCTCGTGGCGCGTCTTGATTACTGCCTAGCCAAACACGTGTCCAACTGTGATTTCCCCAAATTGAAATTATGTGTGTGTCCAAATATGTATGTGAGTGAGTAAGTTCAGCTGTGGAGCGCCATATGTCTCACTCAGTTGCACCTCAGAGTTCATAATATTTTGTCGCATCTTCGTTTGAGGCCACTTTCAACCAGTGCCTCAGATGGAAATATAGAAGCATTTTTTTAGCGCTTACTACCTCTGACGAGGTGCGGAAGTACTTTTACTGCTCACTATCAAGAGTACCCTTTTGCTCCTGAAAAGTGCCAGTAGTTTCCGTTAAATGTATTTTAGCAATGCCTGAGAAGTGCAGGTTCTCTCCACTTCGAAGTAAAGAGGTTCCCGACAGTATCTGCCTGTTTAAAGCACTGCTTCCAGCCGATTAAAGTGGTTCTTTACTTCTCCCAAAAGGAATACAGGCGTTCCACAGGGTCCGCACTAACCCTACCCCATTAAAACAGACATTTGCTTCCTTTGGCTGTGATAAAAAAGCCCTACTTTGTGGATGGAGAGTCTAAAATTACACCCAATGATGGCATCCATCAGGCAGGTGATTCAGAAGGAAAGAGGCTGGGGTATTGCATCCACGGGTCCACGTGCGCTGCTGCTGGCTGGGTGCACCAGAGTACACAAGCAGCCTCTGAATAAATCTAAAAGCTGTGATGTGGTCAGACTTGTTTCCAGAGGGAGTGGGGCACATCAATCTTAATATTTTTCAATTATGCACACCTGGTGAAGACTGAAGTGTTTTTATCAATGAATGCAAGAAGAGTGAGGAGTTCTAACGTAGTAACTCTTTACCAAATGTTGTCACCCGGGGGGTTCGGTCAGGATCACGCCAGTGATTTCTATGGGCTTGGCTTTAAGTGGGCCGTTGTCTTCTGTGGCAGAGTCCTGTCAAAGCATAGCACCACCTGGCCCTCCTTTGATGGGCTTCCCAAAGAGTGATGCATTATTTCAAGTCTTTAAAGGTGAAAACACATTTCTGAAGTTGTGTTTAGCAAAACATCCTTTGTGTTGCGGCTTCTGCCTCCCAATCACGTTGTAAACAGATGCTGGCCTCTTAAGGGCACCACAGCAGAGCTCGGTTTCATAGTATGCAGTGCTGGGGCTTTCTTAGTTCAGACTCCTGCTAGGCCCATAACAAAGGTCCAATCTGAGGGGTTATCAGGCCTCCTTTTGTTGGAGTCTCCTGACTAGCAGCAGTCAGGAACCTCACACATAGAGACAAATTCAGCAGAGGGGAAACAAAGGCTCACACCTTTTTCGCACTTCACACATACTCAAAAAAGGGAACTTTTCACTTTGTTCAGGCTCGATTTAGGAAATATGCATGTGCTGTAAGAATATCGGATGTGTTGATCATTCCCAGTAATTACATAAAATAAATAGCATTTATACAGCGCTTACTACCCCTGAGGAAGCCTTGTAATAATTTAAATATCACAATTTTTTCTTGTAAAGCACTATGGGTAGAATAAGTTTACGCTGACAAGAGGCAACACTGTTTTATGTGTAGCTTACAAAAGTGAAAATCTTCTGCCTAAATCAGGAGGGATTCTCTGTATACTGGAAATGTGCTTTAATGTACTCATGATAGACATATTCAACATATATGTGAGGACTTAAGATCTAATGTCACTTCTTATGATGCCACTTCCTGTGCTGTCATGCGCCGTTATGTCACACACCGTGATGTCACGTGCCCTGATGTCACACATCATGATGTCACTTGCATACTGATTAACTAGGTTAGGCCCCATCTCTTCTTTTTTTAGGACTTGCACCCTGGTAATAAATAAAAAAGTATGTATTCATTTGTAATGTGACTTTTCTGTATTTGTTCCCTTTAATTATCAGTCATGGATCATTCAGGCATCCCTAAAACACAATTAAAAGTGCTTTCTATTTATATTTTCTGTTAGAAGTATGCACAGATAAGTCACTCTGGGACATCAAAATAATGAGCTGGCAACCCTAATCATAAGACGTGAAGTGTGTTGCAAGATCAACACATTATTTATTTCCTACACCCTCAATCCCAATTAATGTCATAATAGCAATAGTTTAACTTGTATCTGAAACCCTACGCCGCTGTCAATAACATGCCAAGTTACTTCAAGTGTCTGGAAATGTACCCTGCATTCAGATAACTCAGTCCTCATTCTTGCCCTTCACTTTTACTCTCAGCCTGCACTCACAGCGATCAGAATGCACTCACACTGATCACCATGCACTCACACCATTCACTCACTCACCCTGCACTCACAGTGATCACTCTGCACTCACAATGCACTTGCACTGTTCACCCTGTACCTCACCCTGCAGTCACACTAGCACACTACTCACCCATTACTCACCTGTCCCCCTCATTGCTCAAACTGCAATCTCACTGAAACAACCTCATCACTAACCATACATTCATTCGTCCCACTCTACACTTACATCCGCACCCAAATTCATATGGTCACCTCACTCACCCTGTAGTTACGCCTCTTACCCTACTCTCACACTGTTGCATCGCTCACTGTGCACTCACATGGGCACTCCTGCCACCCACAAAGCGCAGAGGGTTAATGTGCCTGCTACAAAGAACGTGTATTATGCAGATCACAGAAGTGAGTGTGAGTAGTGCTATAAAAAAGTTAAGGGTTTGTCAGAAAGGTGCTATAGTGATATGAGGTGGATTGTTGGTGGTAGTGAGGGAATTCATGGAGAAGGAGGAAATGGGGAGGGGGCACCAACAAAGACTTGCAACATGTGCGAGCAGTGCTAGGGTCTGCCCTGGTTGGGAGTGGTAGCCCCCCCCCGGAAGTTCGGGTCTAGTTGTGCCTCTCGTTTTAATACCCCAGCCAACTCAGGACTTAAGTTCTTACTTCCGTGAGTTGTTATCTGAGGCTTAGGTCAGTGATGACCACTGGGGAAGCAAGGGGCAAAACCAATCCGTGAATAGGCACAGGTGTGCCACCCCCAGTGCCATACCCATTTGATCTCCATAGTATCTTCTCTTCTTAATAAATATTTATAATCAAACTAAGAGTGAAATGGACTAATTGAGCAGTGAATGAACAAAAGTAAAACAACCATCTTTTTGACACAAATATATCTGGATTACTATATTATATCACAATAAGGATTCACCCTTGTTTATCAACCATTTGTCTGAAAGGAAGGCACACAGGCTCACATTTATAATCCCAGGTGTCATTTATGGTGTTGCTTGCACTTGTCTGTAATATGTGTGCCTTAAATCTTGTATTTAGCATTGTTTATACTACTTAAATTATAAATTCAAAGAGACAAACATCTGCATCACTGTTCTGACACATCCAAACAATTTTCCTCCTCAGCCTCGTTTGCCTGCCTGTTTTGTCCTGCTTACTGATAAAGACATTATGGTAGAAATTGAAATTGCTTCCTCAGTTCACGTTATTATCATGCACAGACCTAGACAGTCACAAGGGTGTGTCATTTTGATAATTCTGTAGTCTATTTCTCTTGCAATTCGCAGGATACTAAGTTATATCTTGTGTAATTCTCATGTATATTGTCAGTCGAGTCTATGGAATTGCAGGTTTGGGTTTGTCTTTGAAAGTTTCAGGTTATTGTCCATCAATGTCAATTCTAATTCTGCTCCTTCATAGTTGTTCTTTGATCTTCAGCCAGAGTCAGTTCCTGAGACAATAGGATCGCTCCTTGGCATTGTTCCGATTGCTGCCGTTCCTGAGACAATAGGACCACTCCTTGGCATTGTTCTGATTACTGCCTCAGTTAAATTATCTGCTCTTGACAGTATTTTTACAAATAGCGTAGCATATATGCTAAGAAGGTTTCCCACTTTCTCATTAGAACTTTGAGTCAAGACAATATAGAAGCATTTAATTAAATGTTGGAGGTTTCAAATCAAAATATACCAGATTTTTGGGTGGTGGGGCAAAGTGGTAGGTGGTGGGCCGGGCCGCCGGGGAGGGGGGCACCTCCATATGCTTTGCGGGGGGCCCCCACAAGTTTCGTTACGCCACTATCTAGTCAAGTCAAGTCAAGTTAAAATTTATATAGCGCGCTACTCACCCAGAGGGTCTCAAGGCGCTTGGGGGAGGGGGTGTTCGTTACTTATCAAATAACCAGGTTTTGAGTTGTTTTCTGAAGGAGAGGTGGTTCTGTGTGAGGCGGAGGTGGGTGGGGAGAGAAATCCATGTTTTGGCCGCTAAGTAGGAGAAAGATCTCCCACCCATGGTGGATCTTTGGATGCGTGGAATCGCGGCGAGGGCTTGATTGGACGATCATATTTGGCGCGTGGGGGTGTAGAAGGTCAGGCGCGTGTTTAGGTATTTAGGTCCTAGGTCGTAGAGGGCTTTGTGTGCATGGGTGAGGAGACGGAACGTTATTCTCTTGTTGACGGGGAGCCAATGGAGGTCTCTCAGGTGGCCAGATATGTGGTTGTGGCGGGGGATGTCTAGAATGAATCTGGCGGAGGCGTTCTGAATGCGTTGTAGTTTTTTCTGTAATTTGGCTGTGGTTCCGGCGTAGAGGGTGTTTCCGTAGTCCAGTCGGCTAGTGACAAGTGCTTGGGTGACCGTCTTTCTTGTTTCGGTGGGGATCCATCGGAAGATTTTTTTGAGCATACATAGGATGTTAAAGCATGATGATGAGATGGCGTTGACTTGTCTGGACATCGAGAGGGAGGAGTCCAGGATGAAGCCCAGGTTGCGTGCGTGGTCCGTTGGTTTGGGTGCGCTGCCCAGGACCAGTGGCCACCATGAGTCGTCCCAAGCGGAGGGGGATGATCCTAGGATGTGGACTTCCGTCTTATCTGAATTCAGTTTTTAACGGCTGTTCTTCATCCACTCGGCTACGTCTTTCATCCCTTCGTGTAGGTTGGTTTTGGCGGTATTAGGGTCTTTGGTGAGGGAGAGGATCAGCTGGGTGTCGTCTGCGTAGGAAATGATGTTGAGGTTGTGTTGGCGCGCGATGGATGCGAGGGGGCTCATGTAGACATTGAAGAGGGTGGGGCTGAGTGATGAACCTTGTGGTACGCCGCAGATGACTTCGGTGGCCTCTGATCTGAAAGGGGGGAGGCGGACCCTCTGGGTTCTTCCTGCGAGGAACGAGATGATCCAGTCTAATGCTTTTCCTTGTATCCCGACGTTGCTGAGGCGTTGTGGGTGCTATGACAGACCGTGTTGAATGCTGCAGAGAGGTCCAGTAGGATGAGGGCAGCAGTTTCTCCATTGTCAAGTAGTGTTCGGATGTCGTCTGTGGCTGTGATGAGGGCGGTCTCGGTGCTGTGTTTGGCTCGGAAGCCGGATTGTGAAGGGTCGAGGGAGCCGTTGGACTAGAGGAAGGCGGCGAGCTGATTGTTGACGGTTTTCTCAATGACTTTGGCAGGGAATGGGAGGAGCGAAATGGGGCGGTAGTTCTTAAGTTCGGTGGGGTCTGCTGTGGGTTTCTTCAGGAGGGCGCTGAGTTCGGCATGTTTCCAGCTTTCCAGGAAGGTAGCGGTGTTGAGGGAGCAGTTGATGATATCCCGGAGATGGGGTGCCATGATGGAGTTGGCTTTGTTGAAGATGTGGTGGGGGCATGGGTCAGTTGGCGATCCGGAGTGGATGGAGTTCATCAGGCGGATGGTGTCTTCAGTGCTGACTGGTTTCCAGGCGCAAAGGGTGGCGGTGGGGGGCTTCAGTTCGGAGGAAAAGGGGGTGGGTTGGTCGCCAAAGCTGTTATGTATGTCAGCGATTTTGCTGTGGAAGAACGAGGCTAGAGAGTCGCAGAGGTCTTGAGAGGGAGTGATGTCGTTGGTGCCGGTGCTGGGATTGGTCAATTCTTTGACGATGTTGAAAAGTTCCTTTCTGTTGTGGGCGTTGTTGTCGAGTCAATCTTTAAATGCTGATTTCTTGGTGGATCTGATCAGCTGATGGTGTTTGCCGGTGGCGTTCTTGAGGGCGGTCATGCTGTCAGTGGTTGGGTTTTTTCGCCAGGCCTTCTCGAGGGTGCAGCAGTTCTTTTTGGACTTCTTAAGGTCGTCATTGAACCAGGGGGCTTTTTTGCTACCTGGCTTGTTTTGAGGGTTTTTTGAGGGTGCTAATTCGTCAGCGTTGTGGGTGATCCATTGTGTGAGGTGGATGGCTGCTTGGTTTGGGTCCGATGATTTGGTGGGAGGGTTTTGGTATAGTGATGTGGTGAGCTACTCAGTGGTAATTTTGTTCCAGTTTCTACGGGGCATTTGTTGTGGGTGGTGGTGGGTCGTAGTCTTTCGGTAGTTGAAGTGGACGCAGCTGTGGTCCGTCCAATGGAGTTCTGTAACGTGATTGAAGGAGACGAGCTTGCTGGAGGAGAAGATTGGGTCGAGCGTGTGTCTGGCGTGGTGGGTGGGGGTGTTTACCAGTTGTTTGAGTCCGAGATTGGCAAGGTTGTCCAGAAGGGTGGTGGTGTTGTTGTCGTTGTTCTTCTTCAGGTGGAAGTTGAGGTCTCCTAGTAGAATGTATTCTACGGAGGGAAGGGCGTGTGGGCTGATGAAGTCTGTGATGTCTTCGTTGAATTGTGTGCGTGGTCCTGGTGGTCTATAGATGAAGGTGCCTCTGAGTGTGGCCTTAGGGTCGGTGTGAATTTGGAAGTGAAGGTGTTCGGCGGTTGCGAGGTTGTGGTCGGAGCTGGTCGTGATGTGGATGGTGTTCTTATGTATTGGTGAGAGCAACGGTTGTAGGGGACTGGCAGGCCAATTTAAGATGATACAGAGGCCAGTAGACCACCCTTCCTGGCAGAACAGGTACAAAGTCTGCTTTGCCAAGGGGACATTTATCTCTGCTACTACGGTCAGTTCTCTACTCCTGGAAGGCTGAAAGCATTCATGCTCGACAAGGGGGGTGCACATGGTGTGCTCCACTGGACCACAGGGCTCGACGCTGGGTCTCAATCCAATTCACAAAACATGTGAGTGTCCTGTGTACTGAGATCTAAGTCAAAAATTTACAGAGATTGCTATGATTGACTCGAAGCAGGAACACAAGCTCTATCTAGAGCTACGCAAGAGGCCTGTCCACATCCCAACAGCTTCATCAGCGCATCGAAAACAAACATGAATCTGTGTAGGATTTGGTACCATGTGGGACCTGCATATACGCATCAGTGCCTTTTTTTCTGGAAAACGTTTAAATATCTGCTTAGCCCACCCACTCGAAAGCTATCCAGACATAATCACAATAACAAACAAGTATTTGCAATGCAAGTTTGGGCTATTGGCAATGCCTTTTATTTATGTTTCCAAACATAAATAAGCGGCATTGTCATTTACAGCACTAACAGCGTAAACGCTCGCCAATGCGAGACCTATTGCATTGCAATAAAGGGCCTTCTCGGCCGCTTGTTAGATTGTAAATATCAGAGGACAAGACCAGCCTGCGACATCTTCAAAGCAGTGATAAATAGTGCGGTGAAGAATATGTGTAAGTGTTGTAAACTACACAGACACAAAGTGTGAAGTGAGAGTTACATATGATTCGAGCTGTAAACACTAACAAAGCACTTCAACACCTTTTGCTCTGTGATTACACTGTCGCGGCTCATGAGGAAGAGCAGAAGGGGGGCCATTTCCTGCTCTCTCCATAATTTGAGTGTGCAGCGTGGCATTGTGTAATGTCATTGCTATCTTTGGCCTAATCAAAAAAAAAATCCAGCTATGGTAGGGCCCGGCTTCACCTCCTGGTGCAGGGCGGGCAGTGCTTTGTGGCAGGCATGGAGGGATGGTCTCAGGAGCAGCTCTGGCATAGTCTAGTGCCCCTGCTATTTCTCTAGTGAGTGAGAGGCCCTGAGGTGGTGGTATTGGTACTGGTGGTGGTCTTGGTGATGCTGGTATTGGTGGTGCTGGTATTGGTGGAGGTGGTAGTAGTGGAAGGGTTGGTAGTGGAGGGGGTGGTAGTGGTAGTGGTGGTGGTGGAGATGGAGGTGGTAGTATTGATGGTGGCGGTATTGGTGGTGGTATTGGTGGTGATGAAATTGGTGCTGATATTGGTGGTGGTGGTGGTGGTGGCGGCATTGGTGGTGGTGGCATTAGTGGTGGTATTGGTGGCGGTGGTATTGGTGGTGGCAGTCATGGTGTTGATATTGTTGGTGGTGGGGGTATTGGTGGTGGGGGTGTGGGTGGTGGTAGTCATGGTGTTGATATTGTTGGTGGTGGTGGTATTGGGGTGGTATTAGTGGTGGTATTGGTTGTGGCATGGATGGTGGTATTTGTGGTGGTGGCATTGGTGGTGGTATTGGTGGTGGGGGTATTGGTGGTGGTATTGGTATTGGTGGTGGTGGTATTCATGGTGGTGGCATTGGTGACGGGTGGTATTGGTATTGGTGGTGGTGGTAGTCATGGTGTTGATATTGGTGGTGGTGGTGATATAGGTGGTGGTGGTACTGGTGGTTTAGGTGGTGGTGGTATTGGTAGTGGTGTTATTGATACTGGTGGTATTCTTGGTGGTGGCATTGGTGGTGGCATTGGTGGTGGTGGTATTGTATTGGTGGTGGTGGTATTGGTAGTGGTGTTATTGGTAGTGGTGTTATTGGTGGTGGTGGT
The DNA here is from genome assembly GCF_964263255.1 of Lissotriton vulgaris. NCBI lineage: Eukaryota > Metazoa > Chordata > Amphibia > Caudata > Salamandridae > Lissotriton > Lissotriton vulgaris. The sequence continues at coordinate 1,773,789,148 of NC_141691.1, forward strand.
GGCCTTGGTCATGGTATTGGTGGTGTGGTAGTATTGGTGGTATTGGTGTTGGTATTCGTGGTGTTGATATTGGTGGTGTTATTAGTGGTGGTATTGGGGTGGTATTAGTGGTGGTATTGGTGGTGGCATTGGTGGTGGTATTCGTGGTGGTGGCATTGGTGGTGGGGGTATTGGTATTGGTGGTGGTAATTGTGGTGCTGATATTGGTGGTGGTGGTGATATCTGTATTAGGTATTGGGGGTGGTATTACTGGTGGTTTTGGTAGTGATAGTCGTATTGGTGGTGGTATTAGTGGTGGTATTGGTTGTGGTATTGGTGATGGTTGTGGAAGAGCAGAAGGGGGCTATTTCCTGCTCTCTCCATGATTTGAGTGTGCAGTGTGGCATTGTGTAATGTCATTGCTACCTTTGGCCTCATAAAAAAACACCCCAGCTGTAGTAGGGCCTGGCTCCACCTCCTGCTGCAGGGTTGGGCTGTGCTTTATGGCAGGCATGGGGGGAGAAGGGGATGGTCTGGGTTGCAGCTCTGGCATAGTACAGTACCACTGCTATTACTAGTGAGCGAGAGCTGCTGAGGTGGTGGTATTGGTACTGGTAGTATTGGTAGTGGCAGTATTGGTGGTGGTATTAGTGATGGTGGTATTGGTCTTAGTGGTGGTGTTGGCATTGTAGTGGTATTGGTATTGTTGGTGGTATTGGTACAGGTGGTGGTGGTACTGGTGGTATTGGTAGTGGCAGTATTGGGGGTAGTATTAGTGATGGTGGTATTGGCATTAGTGGTGGTGGTATTGGTATTGTATTGTAGTGGTATTGGTATTGTTGGTGGTATTGGTACAGGAGGTGGCATTGGTGGTGTGGTGGCTTTGGTGGTGGTATTTGTGGTGGTAGTGGTACTGGTGGTGGTAGTATTGGTGGTAGTGGTATTAGTGGTGGTATTTGTGGTGGCAGTGTTGTGTAGCATTTTAGAATCCAAGCGTAATGTACCGATTCATGCCCTTATATAAGTATAAATCACATTGCCCTTATATAGCCATAGAAATCATGCCCATATTTAGACATAACCCATCCAGTCCAAATACAGGCATGGCTACTTCCACTAGTTCCAAAAAGCCACAACGATTTCTTGGAAAACTCGGCTTCAGCAGTCAGGGACATCCCCTTGCTTGAATATTAATTTGTCCTAGAAATCATGGAGTTTTCAAAGAACTACCATTCCATTGGGGTTCTTGGATGACGTTATTATGTCGGACTTTACGTCAAACTAGGCACCTTCAAGGTATAAATATGCCTACACTTGCCCCAGCAAATACACGGTGGTTCGGAGCAGCTCGACGATCTACTTGCCCGATGCAGCTCGCTACAGCAAGTGCCGAAGGAATCAGACCCTCCAGCTGATGCACTGATCGAGAGGCTGCCTTTCTCTCGCTGAAAATCCAGCTCCAGTGTTTCCAAGCTCTCCTCGTGGGGTGTTGGTAAATCGAGTCCCAAGACAGAGGGGGGCTATTTCCTGCTCTCTCCATAATTTGAGTGTGCAGCGTGGCATTGTGTAATGTCATTGCTATCTTTGGCCTAATAAAAAAAAACTCCAGCTATGGTAGGGCCCGGCTTCACCTCCTGGTGCAGGGCGGGCTGTGCTTTGTGGCAGGCATGGAGGGATGGTCTCAGGTGCAGCTCTGGCATAGTCTAGTGCCCCTGCTATTTCTCTAGTGAGTGAGAGGCCCTGAGGTGGTGGTATTGGTACTGGTGGTGGTCTTGGTGATGCTGGTATTGGAGGTGCTGGTATTGGTGGAGGTCGTAGTAGTGGAGGGGGTGGTAGTATTAGTGGCGGTGGTGGTGGTGGAGGTGGTAGTATTGGTGGCGGCGGTATTGGTATTGGTGGTGGTTTTGGTACTGGTGGTATTGGTGGTGGTATTGGTGGTGATGGAATTGGTGCTGATATTGGTGGTGGTGGTGGCGGCATTGGTGGTGGTGGCATTAGTGGTGGTATTGGTGGTGGTGGGATTGGTGGTGGCAGTCATGGTGTTGATATTGTTGGTGGTGGGGGTATTGGTGGTGGTGGTATGGGTGGTGGTAGTCGTGGTGTTGATATTGTTGGTGGTGGTGGTATTGGGGGTGGTATTAGTGGTGGTATTGGTTGTGGCATGGGTGGTGGTATTTATGGTGGTGGCATTGGTGGTGGTATTGGTGGTGGGGGTATTAGTGGTGTTATTGGTATTGGTGGTGGTATTCATGGTGGTGGCATTGGTGGTGGGGTGGTATTGGTATTGGTGGTGGTGGTGGTAGTCATGGTGTTGATATTGGTGGTGGTGGTGGTATTGGGGTGGTGATATTGGTGGTGGTGGTACTGGTGGTTTAGGTGGTGGTGGCATTGGTAGTGATAGTGGTATTGGTATTATTGATACTGGTGGTATTCTTGGTGGTGGCATTGGTGGTGGTATTGGTGGTGGTGGTATTGTATTGGTGGTGGTGGTATTGGTAGTGGTGTTATTGGTAGTGGTGTTATTGGTGGTGGTGGTGGCCTTGGTCATGGTATTGGTGGTGTGGTAGTATTGGTGGTATTGGTGCAGGTAGTCGTGGAGTTGATATTGGTGGTGCTATTAGTGGTGGTATTGGGGGTGGTATTAGTGGTGGTATTGGTGGTGGCATTGGTGGTGGTATTCGTGGTGGTGGCATTGGTGGTGGGGTATTGGTGGTGGTAATTGTGGTGCTGATATTGGTGGTGGTGGTGGTGGTATTTGTATTAGGTAATGGGGGGTGGTATTACTGGTGGTTTTGGTAGTGATAGTGGTATTGGTGGTGGTATTAGTGGTGGTATTGGTTGTGATATTGGTGATGGTTGAGAAAGAGCAGGAGGAGGCTATTTCCTGCTCTCTCCATGATTTGAGTGTGCAGTGTGGCATTGTGTAATGCCATTGCTACCTTTGGCCTAATAAAAACACCCCAGCTGTAGTAAGGCCTGGCTTCATCTCCTGCTGCAGGACGGGCTGTGCTTTATGGCAGGCACGGGGGGAAGGGGGAAATGGTCTGGGTTGCAGCTCTGGCATAGTACAGTACCGCTGCTATTACTAGTGAGCGAGAGCTGCTGAGGTGGTGGTATTGGTACTGGTAGTATTGGTAGTGGCAGTATTGGTGGTGGTATTAGTGATGGCGGTATTGGTATTAGTGGTGGTGGTGGTGTTGGCATTGTAGTGGTATTGGTATTGTTGGTGGTTTTGGTACAGGTGGTGGTGGTACTGGTGGTATTGGTAGTGGCAGTATTGGGGGTAGTATTAGTGATGGTGGTATTGGTATTAGTGGTGGTGGTGGTTTTGGTATTGTATTGTAGTGGTATTGGTATTGTTGGTGGTATTGGTACAGGTGGTGGTATTGGTGGTGTGGTGGCATTGGTGGTGGTATTTGTGGTGGTAGTGGTACTGGTGGTGGTGGTATTGGTGGTAGTGGTATTAGTGGTGGTATTTGTGGTGGCAGTGTTGTGTAGCATTTTAGAATCCAAGCGTAATGTACCGATTCATGCCCTTATATAAGTATAAATCACATTGCCCTTATATAGGCATAGAAATTATACCCATATTTAGACATAACCCATCCAGTCCAAATACAGGCATGGCTACTTCCACTAGTTCCAAAAAGCCACAACGATTCCTTGGAAAAATCGGCTTCAGCAGTCAGGGACATCCCCTTGCTTGAATATTGATTTGTCCTAGAAATCATGGAGTTTTCAAAGAACTACCATTCCCTTGGGGTTCTTTGATGACGTTATTATGTCTGACTTTACGTCAAACAAGGCCCCTTCAAGGTATAAATATGCCTACACTTGCCCCAGCAAATACACGGTGGTTCAGAGCAGCTCGACGATCTACTTGCCCGATGCAGCCCGCTACAGCAAGTGCCGAAGGAAGCAGACCCTCCAGCTGATGCACTGATCGAGAGGCTACCTTTCTCTCGCTGAGAATCCAGCTCCAGTGTTTCCAAGCTCTCTTCGTGGGGTGTTCGGAAATCGAGTCCCGAGACAGAGATAGCAGACCTCCTTCATTCTAAAACCAAGGTACGGAGCTGATTAGACTCTAAGAGACATCTTGGTTAGATTCTTGGCAAAGAAAAACTAAACCTATGCCACACCTCACTTACTTCTTCCCTCGTACTAGACTTAGGTTAGGTACATTGGGGTAGGCGTATTTTAGAAGCACCAGTTGAGTACATTTTAGCCTTTGTTATTTATGTATGTATTTATCTATGGGCTAGGAACCATACAATGCTTTTACAGTATTATTTTATAATAATCTTCTTACTATACGCATTATACTTTGCAACCAGTATTACGATTGTAGCAGTTCACTTTACTTGCTTAAGAAAGAAGACTGTTCAATAAGCCCTTTTATTGAAAACGCCTGTCTCTCTATTTCTCCGCACCTCTGATGAAACAAAGCATGCACGATTGACTGAGTAAAATATCTATCTATTGTTTCCACGACTATGAAGATCAGTTTTATTCTTGGGGAAACAAAGTTGTCATGTTTATGCGGTTGTCAGAAACAAATTCCTCTTGTTTATTCCAGAAAGTTTCTAGTGACCTCTGAGCTAGCTGGCACTCACAATTAAGTCAAATATATTCGATAGAGACCTAGTCGACCTAAGTCCTACGTCAAATCTATAGGATATATTATTCCAATGTGCAGAGCCTATTGGGAATATAGGAACTACACTACAGCAGTATTGGTATTGGTGGTGGTGTTGGTGGTGGTATTGGCATTGTTGGTGGTGGTGGTATTGGCATTGGTAGGGGTAGTGGTATTGGTGTAAGTGTTATTGGTGGTGGTGGTATTGGTGGGGTGGTGGTAGTGGTATTGGTGGTGGTGGTGGTGGTAGTGGTGGTGGTGGTGGTTGTAACAAGAGAGAAGGGTGGTCGTTTATAAATTGGTCTGAGTTGTGCGAAGTCACAGCTAACAAGTTAGAATGCTCCAAGTATATAAGTCATGGCCACCCCTTCTATTAGTCGTGTGGACAACAGCACACACGTATAACCAAAAGAATGTTAATATCCTGAGTAATAAATGTCCACAATATTAAGAACAGTCCATAATTGTAGATGTCACAGAATTATTCTTCCGTTCTTTATTTTCGTTTGTTACAGTTCAATATAGATGTGGATTTTAGCCAACACGTGTTTCGTCTATTTGGAGTAGCCCACAGACTTCTTCAGCGATAGAGACATTAAACATGAAAAGGGCCTAAGTTGCATGTCAATATTTGTAATATGAACACAATTAACACTTGAAACCTAAAATATCAACAGAAAAGGCTGTTAGAGTGCAGGAGTAATGAGCAGGGACCCAACACCCCCTGATCTGTGAAGAAAAGAAGCAGCAGACATATCTCACGAAAGGATAGGCAAGCAATCTGTATGCTTAGCCCTAGGATAAAAGTGATCACCAAATCGTGCCAGAATTATAGTGAAACTCCAGAAGTTCCAGAGAATAAATGACTGGTGATTATAATTTAAGAAAAATGAGATGAGAAGAAGGAGCAAAACAGCAGATGTGAGAGCACAGATCACGTGTTCCCCAACTAGTACGAAAACGATTTGGTGCCACTCACCAAAATCAGATAAGCTTTGCAAGGTACGTAGTATATGAAACGAAGATACATAATCCATATGAATTATTCCATTTGTGTTTGGAATACACAGCTAATACACATTTGTACCTGAGGGGTAAAATGAAAAAATAAAACTAAAAATTACTTTGATATGAGTAATAACTACAACCTTTACTACTGCAACTGTAGTACAAATGCAATTTGATGCCACTCACCAATTCCAAGAAGACTTTGTCAAGTACGTAGAATAAGAGACGGTGGTACAATATTCCTATGGGTTCATCCAATTATACATGGAAGTGCGCGACAAGAAACACAATTATAACTGTGGAATACAATGATAAATTAAGTCTAGTGAAAGTTATAATGCAAATTAAACTTAGTAAAAGGTCAAATACAAGCAATACCTATAGCCTTTACTACTCCAATAACTATACTAACATCAAAAATGGCTTGAGAGCTCCACTAGCAAGAGGCTGGGCTTTCAACTATGTACCACAGGCCACCAAACAGTATCTAATAAAGTAAAGACAGAAGGCACACATGTACGGTCACCTGACAATTCTGAATGACAGAACAAAATCATACGTTTCTTGTGAGAGGTAGTCAAACCAAACAGTATAATCAATGGTAAGACCCACCAAAAATGTAAAAGGAATAATCCTAATGCGTATATGTACAAAAATCTCTATTATTAGGGTGTCAGAAGTCATAAAAGTAATGAGTTTAACAAGCCCAACTCATATATACGGTTTCTAAAATTGCATGAACAATTATCATATGTCACCAATACAGTGAAGCTAACCTCAGTACCTTTTCGTGCCGACACGTACTTCTAGAAACGTGTGTTTGTAACAACCAGAACCACACATGTCATAAAAAAATAAACAAATCCCCAGAGTCTAGTTACCTGATGTGGATTACTTTCGTTGTGAAGAGTACTCCGTGCGAAGGACGGCGTCTAGCTTTGGCGCCATATTGGACTGTCAATATAGAGCCAATTTTAGTAAAAACAAAAAAGGGACACAATGTACGCCAAAGAAGCATCATAATAACTATGGTCGCCATGTTGAAGGTGTATAGAATGAGTTACGTAAGATAGCGTGGTCATGTATTTATAATAGTCATAAACACACTGCAACCTATGTGATGAGAAAGTAAAAGTTCAATAATAATATACAGCTGTCAGTATAAGTCGCTTATAAGAGATTTGTGTGTGAGGGAAGCTTTAAAATAAGGTGCCTCCGATAAAGTGCATAAAGAACAATTGATGGACAGAATTCAGAACAATGTCATACATTCACCTCAGTACAGAGTTCTGAGTAGTGCTGGGCGTAGCGTCACTATGCAGAATTTTGGGAAAAATGTGTGGAAAACTAGTGCACGTCCTGAGGTCTGTTTGCCCGGGACAGGAGTCCCTCGTGCCTGGGCAATCTCCTAGAACTCCCCGGCCTCTGGGTTGAAAAGCAGGGACCGGCCCCAGCCCCAGGGCCTGGGCTTCGGTCAGGGCCTGGGGTTTGGGAGCCCACGTCCAGTGGCCTGCCAAGAGTCCATCTGCCCAGTACAAGGGTCCCTGTTGCAGAGTCCCGGAGACCTGCAAGGCTCCATGGGTTCTGGGCAGTCCTCCCCCGGGCGGCTGCCCCAGTTGCGCCTGTGGGCCTAAGCCTTGCAGTGCACACGGGTTCCCAGAAAAAGGGGTAGCCTTCCTCCGGATTACTAGGGGCATGGTATGCCGGAACACCCCTCCCGGGATGGCGGTACTCTGCCAGGGAGTGTGAGTAAACACCCTAGGCAATCAATAACAGTGGCAAAACAAGTAACATCAATTGACAGTAAAAACTAAAGGTGAACAAGAAAAATAAAAATGGTCAAGAGTTTAATGTAAACAGTTAAAAATCATACAAATACATAACATTTTCATAAACATACAAAGTGGACATAATAATAAAAAACATACATTTCATTACTAATAATACATCTGAAAATAAAACTCATTTAATTAATAAAAAGCACAATGTGGCGAGTGTAATTAGATGCGTGTTTCGGCGTGAGGACGCCTTCTTCAGGAGCCACCCAAACGTGTTGATATTGTTATCAGGAGAATCTCCTAAACCGTATATGTTAGGAAGATGATCAAATTATTAGATGATCAGCAGATATCTGGGTCATCACGTCATAGACATTCCTTCCAGAAAATCTTCGAGGGGCTACAGGACGCTATGCGGATAGAGAGTCCGCACAGGTGGAAGGTGTAGAACAAATAAAATCTAGGAGCCAACTTAAGTTGAAACAGTCTTGTAAATGATAAAGACGGCCCGTGGTAGCGGGGAAATTTCTTTTTCAAGTGAAACGTCTGATGATCGGCAAATGAAAGACTGATGTCTTTCAGAATTAGATTTGAAAGGTAGGAATAGTGAGGAAAAGTCCTGGTATCTCTTATGAACAAGCCGTCAGTCGATCGGCAACTTAAAGATTCACAAATAATAAAAGCAGGATGGTGCCCTAGGAGACACGGCGGGATAGCGTCCGTGTCCGCCGTGCAGTCCGTATGACAAGAAAATGATCCTACTCTGCCAGGGACCAGATGGGCTATGCCCGGGCAACACCTCCCCAGGCATCCGGGGCTCCCTCCTCTGACCCACGGCGTGGCAGAGTGCCCGGGACGGGCTTCATGGTTCTCCCGAACCTGAGAGCTCTGGTGGTCATCCTTGTGCCGGAAGCCCAGCCGGAGTCCCCCGAGCCCCCGGGAAGCGGAGCCCAGTGCCCTGCCCTGCGTGGGCAAGCGGGAGCCCTACCGCAAAGGCTCGGGTGGGCAGCTGGGAGTCCTTTTGGTCCCGGCCATCTGGTCGCACCTGCCCCCTCAGCCATCTAGTTGAACCCAATGTTTTCCAATGGGGCGACCAGATGACCGGGCTTCCCTGGAAATCTGGATGAGGGGCCATTCGCCTTCCCGATCCCAGTGAGGGCTCCAGGAGGTTGGGCGCCTCCGTGCCCTGGGTCCCCTCCATCACTCAGTGAGCCCGGGTTCCCAGAGAGAGGTGATACTGCCGCTGCCCCAGCCCTGCTGATACTGCCGCTGCCCCAGCCGCCGCAGGGCCGCCCACCAAGCCCGACATCCATTTTTCCGCGGCTGCCAGCCCGCGGCCCCGCCCCCCCACCAGCTGATTGGTCAGCCCGCTCCCGCCTCCCCGCAGACCCTCCCTACCGGCTCCCTTCTTATGACGCCCCCGGAGTGACCGCGCAGCGGGAGCGCCGATTGAGCGCCGAAGGTGCGCCAAAGGTAAGCCCGTCTGCGCCCGTCCGCGCCTGGACCGCGCCCAGTGCCAGGACCCCTGGCCCCCGCAGACCCCAGCCCACCCGCCGGACGTACGACGCCACCACCCTCAACGCACTCAACGCCGGCCGAGTCCCGGGCTGCTACCGGACCACCCCAAGACCCACCCACGGACCCTTCTGCTGCAACTCCTGCAAGTTCACCTGCATCTGGACCTGCACGACTCCAGCAGTACTCAAGACCTCGACGAGCAACAGCAGCAGCCACCTGAAATGCATCCTGCTCAACACCCGCTCCGTCCACAGGCACGCCATCGAGATCTGGAACCTGCTCGACACCACAGCCCCAGACGTCGCCTTCTTCACGGAAACCTGGATGAACGCCTCCTCCGCGCCTGACATCACCATCGCCATCCCAGACGGCTACAAGATAATCCGAAGGGACCGCATCAACCACACCGGAGGAGGCATCACCATCGTCCACAGGAACACCATCCACATCACGACCAACACCGATGACACCCTCACAACCGCCGAGCACCTGCACTTCCAAGTCCACATCAACCCCAAGACCACCCTCAGAGGCACCCTCATCTACAGACCCCCTGGACAACACACACAATTCAGCGAAGACATCGCCGACTTCATCAGCCCACACGCCCCCTGCTCCGCTGACTACATCCTCCTAGGGGACCTCAACTTCCACCTGGAGAACAACAACGACCGCAACACCACCACCCTGCTGGACAACCTCGCCAACCTGGGAGGGACTCAAGCAACTGGTGACCACCCCTACCCACTACACTGGACACACACTCGACCCCGTCTTCTCATCCAGCAAGGACATCGCCTTCAGCCACGCCACCGGACTCCACTGGACGGACCACAGCTGCGTCCACTTCAGCTTTGCAAGGACCACGATCCACCAACACCAGCAACAGGCTGCACGCAGGAACTGGAACAAGATCACAGCCGACCAGCTCGCGTCCTCCCTGAGCATGAACCCTCCCACCAGCACAACGAACCCTAGCCAAGCGGCCACCAACCTCACGAAGTGGATCAGCGACTGCGCAGACGAGCTCGCCCCCCTGAGGACCCCGCCCAGCAGACCCGGCAGCAAGAAAGCCCCATGGTTCACCGACGAACTCAAGAGCTCCAAGAAGAACTGCCGAGCCCTCGAGAGAACCTGGCGCAGAGACCCAACACCGGACAACATGACTGCCCTCAAGCTCGCCACCCGGAAACACCACCAACTCATCCGCGCCACCAAGAAAACTGCATTCAAGGAACGACTGGACAACAACGCACACAACAGCAAAGAACTCTTCAACATCGTCAAAGAGCTCTCCAACCCCAACGCCGGAAACAACGACATCACCCCTTCGCAAGACCTCTGCAACTCCCTCGCCTCATACTTCCACAACAAGATCGTGGACATACACAACAGCTTCAGCACTCAACCGACGAACACATCGACCGAACCACCGCCCCCCACCACCACCCTCCGCGCCTGGACTCCGATCAGCACCGAAGACACCGTCCGCACGATGAACTCCATCCACTCCGGATCTCCGACCGACCCCTGCCCTCACCACGTCTTCAACAAGGCCGACGCTATCATCGCACCCCACCTGCGGGACATCATCAACACCTCCTTCGACACCGCTACCTTCCCGGAGAGCTGGAAGCATGCCGAACTCAGCGCTCTACTTAAGAAGCCATCGGCTGACCCCACCGACCTCAAGAACTACCGCCCCATCTCGCTGCTCCCGTTTCCTGCAAAAGTCATCGAGAAGACCGTCAACAAGCAGCTGGCCGCCTTCCTCGAGACGAACGGATCCCTCGACCCCTCGCAGTCTGGCTTCCGGGCCAACCACAGCACCGAGACCGCCCTGATCGCAGTCACCAATGACATCCGAGCGCTGCTCAACAACGGAGAAACAGCGGCCCTCATCCTCCTCGACCTCTCCGCGGCCTTCGACACTGTCTGCCATCGTACCCTAGTACAACGCCTCAGCAACGTCGGAGTCCAGGAGAAGGCACTGGAGTGGATCATCTCCTTCCTCGCCGGAAGGACACAGAGAGTCCGCCTCCCTCCGTTCAGATCTGAAGCCACCGAAGTCATCTGCGGCGTCCCTCAAGGCTCCTCGCTCAGTCCTACCCTCTTCAACATCTACATGAGCCCCCTCGCAGACATCGCACGCCAGCACAACCTCAACATCATCTCCTACGCCGACGACACCCAGCTGATCCTCTCCCTTACCAACGACCCCGCCACAGCCAGAGCCAACCTTCACGAGGGGATGAAAGAGGTAGCCGAATGGATGAAGAACAGCCGCCTGAAACTGAACTCAGATAAGACGGAAGTCCTCATCCTGGGATCCTCACCCGCCACTTGGGACGACTCCTGGTGGCCCCCCCCGCCCTAGGCAGCGCACCCAAACCAACAGACCACGCACGCAACCTGGGCTTCATCCTGGACTCCTCCCTCTCCATGACCAGACAAGTCAACGCCGTCTCCTCGTCGTGCTTCAACATCCTGCGCATGCTACGTAAGATCTTCCGGTGGATCCCCACCTCGCCGCCGTCCCCGGCATCCGTAGATCCACCACAGGGGGACGGTCCTTCTCCTACCTCGCCGCCAAGACATGGAACTCCCTCCCCACCCACCTCCGCCTGACCCAGGACCACCTCGCCTTCAGGAAGCAACTCAAGACCTGGTTGTTCGAGCAGTAGCAGATCCCCCCCCAGCGCCTTGAGACCCTCTGGGTAAGTAGTGCGCTATATAAATACGATGATTGATTGATTGATTGAGGGGTAGCCTTCCTCTGGATTACTAGGAGCAGGGTATGCCGGGACACCCCTCCCGGGCTGGCGGTTCTCTGCCGGTGACCAGATGGGCTATGCTCGGACAACACCTCTCCTCCGTCCGGGGGCTCCAGCCCACGGCTTAGCAAAGTGCCCGGGATGGGCTCCATGGGTCATGGCCAGTCCTCCCCTGGGCGTCCGGGCCCGAGAGCTCCGGTGGACCTCCTGTGCCTGAGGCCCATCTGGGGTCCCCGAATGGCCCGGGGCAGCTCCCCCTGATGGGCTGGGTATGCCGGGACACCCCTCCCAGGCTGGCGGTTCTCTGCCAGTGACCAGATGGGCTATGCCCGGGCAACACCTCCCCAGGCATCCAGGGCTCCCTCCTATGGCATGGCAGAGTACCCAGGTTGGGCTCCATGGGTCCCAGGCAGTCCTCCCCGGGCGTCCGCGCCCGAGAGCTCTGGTGGTCCTCCCGTGCCATCTGGGGTCCCCGAATGGCCCGAAGCAGCTCCACCTGATGGGCTGGGTCCAGGAGCCCCGGTGAGGGCGGCCTCCCCATCCCAGGCTTCGTCCTCAGTCCTGCTGCATGGCAGGGTGCCCGAACGAGGTCCCAGGGGCCTGGGGAGGTTTCCCCTCCACCTCTGGGCTTGGGAGCCCGGTCTGGGTCCAGGGGCCCTGCCGGGCCCCGGCTCGGGTACTCCAGCCCTGGGCCCAGTCTCCCGGCCTGCTGCCATGCCAAAGACCCGGGACGGGGTTCCATCATGCCTGGGGAGCCTCCCTTTGCTTCGCTGGGTTCATGGGGCTCCCTGAGGCCCTGGGGAGGGTGACCTCCCCACCACGGGCTCCGTCCTCTGTCCTGCCGTGTGGCAGGGTGCCTGGGATGGTATCCGGCGGGCCTGGGGAGGCTTCCCCTGTGCCTCCGGGCCTGGGAGCCCCAGCTTGGTCTGGGGGCCCGCCAGGCCCCAGGTCGGGTGCTCTGGCTCTGGACCCCATCCCCCAGCCTGCCACAATGGCAAAGGATCAGGACGGGTTCCGTTGTGCCCAGGGAGCCTCTCCTTGCTTGGCTGAGTTTAGGAGCTGCGGGCAGGGCCCATGAGGGCCCCGGGGAGGGAGGCCTCCCCACCCCAGGCTCCATCCTTGGTTCTGCCGCGTGGCAGGGTGCCCGGAACGGAGTTAGGAGGGCCCAGGGAGGCTTCCCCTGTGCCTCTGGGCCTGGGAGCCCTGGCAGGGTCCAGGGGCCCATCTTGGTCCCGGATCGGGTGCTCTGGCCCTGGGCCCCATCCCCCAGCCTGCCGCTCTGTCAAAGGCCTGGGAAGGGGTTCTGTTGTGCCTGGGGAGCCTCCCCTTGCTTGGCTGGGTTCAGGAGCTCTGGCCTGGGCCCCTGGTGGGCCCGGGGAGGGCAGCCTTCCCATCCCGGGCTCTGTCCTAGGTCCTGCTGCGTGGCAGGGTGCTCAGGATTGTGTCCGGTGGGCCTGGGGAGGCTTTCCTGCGCCTCTGGGCCTGGGAGCCCCGGCTGGGTCCAGGGGCCATGCGGGGCCTCGGGTCGGGTGCTCCGTCCCTGGGCCCCATCCCCCAGCCTGCCACTCTGCCGCTCTGCTGCTCTGCCAAAGGCATGGGACGGGGTTCCGTTGTGCCTGGGGAGCCTCCCCTTGCTTGGCTGGGTTTAGGAGTCACCCGGCCTGCTACTCCACCAAAGGCCCAGGACAGGGGTTCGTCCGTCCCGTACAGGCCTCCCTTGCTTGTCAAGGTGTCGTTGGGACCCGGGTCGGAGAGCCTGTCGGGCCCCCCTCGCAGCCTCCATTACTGGGGCCCAGCTGGCCCCTGGGCCTCCTGTCCCCCATGCCACAGCACCCGCTCACTCGTTCGCTGGGGCACAGAGCGACCAGATGGCTTCCCTTTCGTGCCCTGTCATCTGGTCGCACCGTTCTCCTCTGCCATCTGGTCGCTCCTATCTGCTCGGCCATCTGGTCGCACACAATACTTTCCTGTGGGGTGGCCAGATGGCAGGGCTTTCCTGGAAGTCCTGATGAGGGGCCATTTACCTCCCCGATCCCAGCGAGGGCTCCAGGAGGTCGGGTACTTTCGCAGGGCCGCCTGTCAGGGGTTGGCCCCGGCTGTACACCGATCGATTGGGCACTCTGGGTCCGTTTAGGGATGAACTGGTTGGCCAGTCCCCACATGGACCATCTGACTCGAGTGAGGGCCTGCCGCCTGGTGTAGGCCCTTCACCCTACCCAGCAGAGCGAAGGCCGAGCGGCACCGGCAGCCCGTGCTCCCCAGTGGTCCGACCCGAGCAGAAGGGGTCAGGTGGCCCCAGGTCCTCAGATGCTGCCGTCCGGCAGGTCAATGGGCTCTGTGGGCCCCGCACGCCATGCCGTCACCCCTCTCCGCCCAGCACGTTTCCACAGCAGTTCGGAATGACCGTTCCGAGGGGTTCCGCCGCCACCAGGCCCGGCACCCCTGCCTCTTGCTCAGGCTGAGCCTCAGCCTGCCTCTCCCTCGCGGAGGAGACAGCTGGGCCCACCGGTGCCCATGTGACTGCACCTCTCCACACCCCACAACCCTCCAGCCAGTCCTCCTGCCTACCAGGGGGATGGGCTACTTCCCCTGGCAGGTTCCCGAGAGATGGATGGGTGTGCAATGGTTGCCGGTCGGGGAGATGGTCATGCGGCTCCCACCCTGTCAGCACGTGCGGCTACCTGGTTGATCCTGCCAGTAGCATATGCGTGTCTCAAAGATTAAGCAATGCAAGTGTAAGTCCACAAGGCCGGTACAGTGAAACTGCGAATGGCTCATTAAATCAGTTATGTTCCCTTTGATCGCTCCATATGTTACTTGGATAACTGTGGTAACTCTACAGCTAATACATGCTGACGAGCGCTGACCTCCTGGGATGCGAGCATTTATCAGACCAAGACCAATTTGGGCTCGCCCGACCGATTTGGTGAGTCTAGATAACCTCGGGGCGATCGCACGTCCCTGTGAGGGCGACAATGCATTCGGATGTCTGCCCTATCAACTTTCAAAGGTGTTTTCTGTGCCTACCATGGTAACCACAGATAACAGGGAATCAGGGTTTGATTCCGGAGAGGGAGCCTGAGAAACGGCTACCACATCCTAGGAAGTTAGCAGGCGTGCAATTTACCCACTCCCGACTCGGGGAGGTAGTGGCGAAAAATAACAATACAGGACTCTTTTGAGGCCCTGTAATTGGAATGAGTACACTTTACATCCTTTAACGAGGATCCATTGGAGGGCAAGTCTGGTGCCAGTAGCCACGGTAATTCCACCTCCAATAGCGTTTATTAAAGTTGCTGCAGTTAAAAAGCTCGTAGTTGGATCTTGGGATCGAGCTGGTGGTCTGCCACAAGGTGAGCTACTGCCTGTCCGAGCCCCTGCCTCTCCGCACCCCCTTTGATGCTCTTGACTGAGTGTCCTGGGGGTCCAAAGCGTTTATTTTGAAAAAATTAGAGTGTTCAAAGCAGACTGAAATGGCTGAATACTTCAGCTAGGAACAATGGAATAGGACTCCTGTTCTAGTTTGTTGTTTTCGGAACTGGGGCTATGATTAATAGGGACGGCCTGGGGCAATCGTATTGTGCTTCTAGAGGTGAAATTCTTGGACCGGCGCAAGACAAACCAAAGCGAAAGCATTTGCCAAGAATGTTTTCATTAATCAAGAATGAAAGTCGGAGGTTCAAAGACGATCAGATACCGTTGTAGTTCCAACCATAAACGATGCCGACTACCGATCAGGCGGCATTATTCCCATGACCCGCCGAGCAGCTTCCGGGAAACCAAAGTCTTTGGATTCCGGTGGGAGTATGGTTGCAAAGCTGAAACTTTAAGGAATTGACAGAAGGGCACCACCAGGAGTGGAGCTTGCGGCTTAATTTCAATCAACACTAGAAACCTCACCTGGCCCGGACACGGAAAGGATTGACAGATTGATAGCTCTTTCTTGATTCTGTGGGTGGTGGTGCATGGCAGTTCTTAGTTGGTGGAGCGATTTGTCTGGTTAATTCCGATAACCAATGAGACTCCTCCATGATAATTAGTTACGTGATCCCCAGCGGTCAGCATCCAACTTCTTAGAGGGACAAGCGGCGTTCAGCCACACGAGATCGAGCAATAACAGGTCTGTGATGCCTTTAGATGTCTGGGGCTGCACTCGCGCTACACTGAACAGATCAGCGTGTGTCTACCCTTCAGCGACAGGTGCGGGTAACTCGCTGAACCCCGTTCATGATAGGGATTGGGGATTGCAATTATTTCCCATGAACGAGGAATTCCCAGTAAGTGTGGGTCATAAGGTTGCATTGATTAAGTCCCTGCCCTTTGTACACACCGCCCATCGCTACTACCGATTGGATGGTTTAGTGAGGTCCTCGGATCGGCCGCACCGGGGTCGGCAATGGCCCTGACAGAGCGCAGAGAAGACGATCAAACCTGACATCTAGAGGAAGTAAAAGTTGTAACAAAGTTTCCGTAGGTGAACCTGCGGAAGAAGCATTAACGGCGGAGCGGCCCAAGCATCTGGCGGCGCCAGCCTGAAGCCCTCACCCGCCTCCTGCAAGCACGCACCTTAGGCACAGGTCCCGGCCCTTCTATTGCGCGCTCCGGCCGGTGGAGCAGTCTGCGGCCGCATGGGGCGCTCGGGTGAGGACCGGGTCTTCGGCGGGCTTCTTCTTCCGATGAGGACCCGACCGACGCGTGAAGGACTGGAGATGGGGGCGGCCCCCGTCTCCTGTCCCTCTCTGGGAGGGGCACAGTGGTAGGCCCTCCTAAGATGGAACTCAAGCTCACCCGGCACCACGCCTGTGATGGGGGTAAACTGAATGGCAGTGGGCAGGTACCACACTCCTGGAAGGACCTGCTGCTGGCTTGGCCCTCCTGCGCCCAATGTCCCAGGCAGATGGAGAACCGGGCGACTGAGGTGGGGCCCTTCTCATGTGGCAGGGCAGCCTGAAAAAGAAGGGGCCAAGGGCCTGCAGGGGGACCCCAGCTCCTCTCAGTGAGAGGTGTGCGGGAAGGGGAGCTGCCTGGCTCTTCCCTTCGGGCGCCTCTGGCACGGGCAAGGGTGGGGTGGGCTGTACAAGCCAGCTTGGTGCACGGCTCGGGCAGCCCGGTGACGGACAGTTGAGGTGCAGGTGGGGCGATCCTCCCTCGATGGCAGGTACCCGATTTGACCCGGTCCTGTGCGGCCGGGCCGAGCGGTTTGAAGACTCGTGCCGTCCCTCCCGGTTACTCCGGGATGGACCGGCGGCTGTGGGGCTGCCTGTTCCTGACGCACAGGGAGCCCCTTTCCTCGCCTGCAGATGGGTGGCGGCAATGTTTTTTTCTCACAATGGTGCAGTTTGACTCCCAGAGGGAAAGCCTTGAACGGGGCACCCGAGTTGTCTCAGCGCGAGGGCAGTAGACGGACAGCGTCGCCTTCCTCCCATCTGACCTGCGCCCGCAGGTGGGTAAAGGCTTTCGAAAAGTTGCCTGTGACTCTTGTCGGTGGATCACTCGGCTCGCGTGTTGATGAGAATGCAGCTAGCTGTGAGAATTAGTGTGAATTGCAGGACACATTGATCATCGACACTTCGAACGCACCTGGCGGCCCCGGGTTCCTCCAGGGGCTGTCCCTGTCTGTGGATCGCTCGATCATCAATTGCCCCAGGGTTTCCCTCAGACGCGGCTGGGGGCAACGCAGGCTAGCTCTGCTTCTCTTTGTCCCCCCACAAAGTCAGACCCCCGATCGCCAATGGCAAGGTCCCTCGCCGGGTCCTGCCGCGGAGGTTCGCCGCCGGTGCGCCTGGCTCCCGAGATGGGGGTCTTGTGACCATTCCATCCCAGGACCACTCCTGGGGTGCCTGGCTACCTGCTGTGCGTGGCTGTCTCTGGTGTCCCACTGGCTGCCCGCACGTACGCGCCTTGGGCGCCCACCTCCGCGGCCGGCTTTCCGGGAAGGGCAAAACCCTTCAAGATCTGATCCAGGGAAAGAGGGCGCGCACTGCCGGGATGCCAGGCCCCTGCTCCGGCAGGGGCCTTTCCTTCCCCGGCAACCCCCTTTGACACTCCGGCATTATTCTTACGACTACAACCTCAGATCAGATGTGGCAACCCGCTGAATTTAAGCATATTACTACGCGGAGGAAAAGGAACTAACCAGGATTCCCTCAGTAATGGCGAGTGAAGATGGAAGAGCAAGTCAGGCGCAGGAAATATGGCGTACAGAAGACCGACTCCCCGGGATTGCTTAGGGGGCCCAAGTCCTTCTGATCGAGGCTCACCCCGTGGACAGTGTTAGGCCGGTAGCGGGCCCCGGCGCACCGGGATCGGGTCTTCTCAGAGTCGGATTGCTTAGAAATGCAGCCCAAAGCGGGTGGTAAACTTCATCTAAGGCTAAATACGGGACGCGCGACCCATAGCCAACAATTACCATAAGGGAAATTTGAAAAGAACTTTGAAGAGAGAGTTCAAGAGGGTGTGAAACCATTGAGAGGTAAACGGGTGGGGTCCGGGCAATCCGCCCGGAGTATTCAACACATCGGGAAGGTTGGTGGCCCGGGAGTTCCGGATCCCCTCCGCAGGACACATTTCTTCCATGGCGGTGCGCTGCGACCGGCTACAGGTCGGCTGAGAAGGTTTTGGGGTGGCAGGTGGCCCTTCGCTCTGGCAGAGGGTGTTATAGCCCTCCTGGCAGCAGCTTCACCATGTCCACGGGCCGAGGGAGATTCGACCACCTCCGCGCCCTCCACCGGGCACCCATCCCCGGCCCCCACTCGGGTGCGCTGGGGCAGTTGAAGGGGGACAGGGCACCCTGCTCCTGGCG